>NC_073264.2:104562763-104868148 GCF_029289425.2 Pan paniscus | reverse complement strand
ACCCGTGTCTCTTATCCAAAAACCAATGTTTCCAGAAGTCCCTGCAGACTTCACAGCTGTGAAGGGGGCTGGGGCTGTGAGGCTTACCAGGGGGAGCGCCCTGCCACAGCCCCGATCCCGGCGAGTCCTCAGGGCCCACAGAGCCTTCTGGAGCAGCCTGTCTGCGGGAAGCCCCCTCCGCTGGATCTGGTGAAACCCAGGGGCGCTTTCTTCATTCCCACCCTTCCATCTCCTTGTATTTTCTGTGTGGCTTTTCTGAAGATCACACCAGTGCTTACTGTTTTCCAGCCACACAATGGTTGTCTTTTCACTGCAGCGTTCAGCGCACCCGTGTTGAGGGGGTTTCTGATGTGGCGGGTGTAAGTGTCCGTGGCCAGGTGGGGCGCTGAGGGGGTTTCTGATGTGGCGGGTGTAAGTGTCCGTGGCCAGGTGGGGCGCTGAGGGGGTTTCTGATGTGGCGGGTGTAAGTCTCCGTGGCCAGGTGGGGCGCTTCGTCCACCACTGCTCCCTCTCGTGTGCGCTTCCTCGCACTTCCCTGATCGGCTGATCGGTCTGCAGCATTTGTCGTCTTTCTACGAGTTTGAAATTAGAAAGTGATGCACTTATCTGAGTCCAGAATTAACTTCCTTGCCCTCCTCCCCAGATGGCAGGTCCTGGGGATCTGCACCCCTGTAACTGCTGCCACCGCCGTTCTGATTCGCACATGCTCTGCCCCCTGCCCTGACTGCCCTGCGCAGCTGGCGTTTGGACCTGGGCTCTGCTTCCCTCCCAGCGCTCCCCTCCCCGTGCTCCCCTCCCCAGGGCACATGTCCTCGCCCGCGGCTCAGCCCAGATCCATGCTTGGTGGGCGGGTGGTGGAAAGCTCGGTGCTGGTTTTTTCCTGCCCCCTTCTGGAGCACTGTCTCCAGCTGGCATGGAACTGGGTGCCTGTCGTTTCTTCTCAGTACCGGGACCTGCTCTCAGCACCGGGACCTGCCCAGCCCTGTCTTCTGGCTTCTGCCCCAGCTCACGAGGCTGGTATCTGTCCGAGTGCCAGGACTCAGGGCGCAGTGTCCAGCAGCCCTTTCCTCTTGCCTGTGCATCGGCCACACTGTGTCCAGGGTTTCCAGGGAGCAGGGGATCCGGTCCCTACCCACCTTGTCCCCAGAATCGGAAGCACGGTGCTCTCACAGTGCTCTTAACAAAGCACCTTTTGTCACTGTGTTGCCCTGCGTTGTGACAGTCTGACATTTTCCTGTAATTTATCTGTGTTATTTCAGCCAAACTGAAATCGGTAAAGGAGGTTTTACACTTTTCTGGACCAGACTTGAAGAGACTGACCAACCTCTCCAGCCCCGAGGTCTGGCACTTGCTGAGAACGGCCTCCTTACACTTGCGGGGAAGCAGCATCCTTACAGGTAGGTGGGTCCTGGCATCTCTGCCAGGGGTGACATGTGGCTCCAGCATCATGGTCCCAGTGGTGCAGGGCGGGGGCTGTGCAGACTTCACCCAGGGACCAGCCTCAGGGCGTGTGGCAGCTGCTCCAGCCCCAGAGTTCCCAACTTGCTTGTCCTACACCCATGGGGCTGTGGTCACAGCATCGGGTCAGAAGATGCGTGAGGTGGACACAGGGGCTGTGGGGCCTCCTGGGGACCTTGCTCCATGGACCAGAGGAGGGGGTGCAGGAAGCAGGGGTGGATTTGGCAGTCAGCACCCAGAGCCCTTCAGGCTCTGGCAGGGCGGGAACGGTGTGAGATGGGGCCCTGGCCACGGTCCCACCACCACGTGTGGGAAACCAGGTCTCAGCAGGGGAAGGAGGTACCCAGGGAACCCCATGCGCCTGGACGGACAAGGTTTCCATCCCTGCATCTGAGCAGGCCCTAGTAGGCAGCGGGGTCCTGGCATGAGCAGGGCCCTCTCTCCCCTGCAGGTGGCTCAGTGGCCCAGGCCCCGAGGAACGTGCTGAACTTGGGGCTGCCGTGGTGGGCAGGTGCCACGGCCACACACACGGTGCTGTGGGCAGGGCTCTGGGCAGGCCTCACAGTCAGGGTGGCCTGCTCCACCTGGACGGGGTGCCCAAGGCAGTGTGCAGACTCCAAGGGAGGGGCTGCTCCTCCCGGCCCAGGCCCCAGGCCAAGAGCGCAGCCTGCACCGTGTGTCCCACCTTGAGCCTTGCCCTGAGGGGCTTCGGTGTCGTGGAGGAGGCTGTGTCAAATGGCTCATCCAAGGCCCTTTAGCCAAGAGGCTGAGACCAGCATTGCTCTAGAATGGTATCTGTCACAGAGAACTGACGGCATGTGGTGTGCACGTGTGTGCGCCTGCGGGAGCCCATTAAAGCCGCTTGAGAACTGTTCAGCACCCCAGGGCATCCCAGCTGGACAGAGCTGTGCCTTTTTCTTCACATGGAGGCTGTTAGGGAGCACCTCGGGGCTCTCTGGAAGCTTTGGCTAAAGGCGTCTGGTGCTGCAATTGCCCCATAGGGGGATCCCTGGGGGCATGTGATGGTGGCCCTGGGGCTCCCCCGACTCTGCATCTCAGGTGCACCCGACCTTCCCGGCTGGGCCCCCCTCCCTGCCCTCAGCACCTTGCTCACCCCCATGACCGCAGGCACCTGTGCTCCAGCCACACTGCACCTGGCACAGGCAGGCTGGCCGTGCCTCCCACAGTCCCCAGCCCTGCCCGCAGGCCCAGGAGAGTCAGGCCTGACACCATCCCTGCCCTTTAGCACTGCAGCTGCACCAGCAGAAGGAGCGGTTCCCCACGCAGCACCAGCGCCTGAGCCTGGGCTGCCCGGTGCTGGACGCGCTGCTCCACGGTGGCCTGCCCCTGGACGGCATCACTGAGCTGGCCGGACGCAGCTCGGCAGGGAAGACCCAGCTGGCGCTGCAGCTCTGCCTGGCTGTGCAGTTCCCGCGGCAGCACGGAGGCCTGGAGGCTGGTGAGTGGCCACCCCTTCCGTGGGGTCTGGGCAGGTGGGCGGCCCCTGCTCTGTGTGGGACAGCTTTCCGTTGAGGTGGGGCAGTGGCCGCCTCTTGCACTGTTCCTACCATTGCGTCTCCCTCCTTCTCACCCTGATTGCCCTCACTCCTTCCAGAACAGGGAGGGGGAAGTGAGGCTGGGCTCAGCTGACAGCAGGAGGGGTGGGAGGGTATGAACCCCACCACCAGGCAGCCGGCCCTCAGCAGAGCTAGGCCCCCAGGGGTCGCTGGCTGAGCACAGCGATGCCGGCCCACGTTCCGCACAGCTGCCAAGCCCAGAGTCCACAGAGCCAGCAACGTAGGGAGGGCAGCACAGCCTTTCCCCGGGTGCCCCGCCGCCAGGCTGAGTATGCTCCTGGCGCGGCCCTGTGAGCCTGTACGCTCTGTCTGTGAAACGAGGGTTCCCTGCATTGGACTAAAGCGTTCAGAGCATGCCTGCCTGGGTCTCTCAGGTGTTAAAAGTTCACGTAGTTTTAAACTGTGAGCTGTGAGTAGGAGAGATGTTTCTCAGTAGCTCCTTAACTTTTAAACTAATTCCCTGGTGTCAACATGCGATTCCCACGTTGTCTTAAACTCCACGTGAACAGAGTGGCAGTATTTTTTCATCGGTGGCACCTTCGAGCACATCTGCTAGGCTCACTTCCCACACAGGGCGGGACCCCAGGCCCTGGACCCACAGGCCCAGCCAGCCACCTCCTCAGGGGCCTGACCTGCCAGCAGCGGTGTGGCTGGGAACCTCACCTCTGCCACCCTCGGGTCAGCGTCATCCCCAGGACCCAGGGTGTGCTGTGCCTGCCTGAGCTTCAGTGGTGGGTGGAGGGTGAGGGGTCTCCTGAGCCTCCGTGTCGGGTGGAGGGTGAGGGGTCTCTTGAGAGCCCAGCTGGGGTCTGCTCACGGCACAGGCATTTTTGTCCCTGCAGCCCAGGGGAGGGCGCCCTCCTGTCAGGTGCCTGAGTCCCTGCGGCTGGTCTTGGGGATGAGCCTGGAGACAGCCAGAAGCCGGGAGGACAGGAGTTGGCCTTGAAAATGGGAGTCTCCCGCTTACCCCACGGAAGAGCTGCTGTGAGGTGGAGGCGGGACTCGAGCGTGCTCAGGAACGGGACGGGAGCCGCCCTCATTCTCCAGCGTCCTCCGTGCCAGGCTTCGTGCAAATCTGATTTGTGCAATGACTCCCCCTCAGCTTCCACCCCATTGGCCTTTTCAGTGAAGCCCACACTCCCCGATACCCACGGACACAGAAGCCTTAGGTCACCCTCCCTGAATCCCCCAGCTGTGCCCAGCCCAGTGACTGCTGTGGGATGACAGCACAGTCCAGCCTTGCGGGCCAGGGGAAGGGAGGGGGCCCCACGGCCACCGTGACCACATGCAAGGTTAGGGGTCAGATGTGCTTTCCTGGGGAAATGACTTCCTTTCCTGGATCCAATCTAAAGGCCCGAATTTTGAAAAGAAAGCGGCAGGCGGGCTCTGAAGTGATTCCGACTCCCGTGCTTAAGCCACGTGAGGCTCTCCCAGGCCTGCTGGGGCCCCGCCCACCACTGGGCTGCCCACAGCCACCCTCCTGCCAGCTTCACGATGTCCCCATGACTGTGCAGCCCCTACATACGTCACCCCAACAAAAACACGCTGCTTGACCGGTTCCACCTGCTTCCGAGCCTTCCAGCCCAGCCTCTCTCCAGCCAACAGGACGGAGGAAGCCCAGGGCCCCGACCTTCCTGTGGCTCCTGACTAGGGGCACAGTCACGGCTGGGGACACTGGTGGGGAAGGGAACCAGCCACAAAAGGGATGTGGCCTCCCAAGGCACTATTTGTACGTTCCTGGCCTCAAGCGGGCCAGATGCTTCTCAGAAGCTTAGTTCTGACACAGAATGGGGCGGGGGGTTCCTGACCCATTTTTGCAACTGTTCTTTACGTTTGAAATTCTGTCAAAGCAAAATCAGCTCAGAATTAAAGGTTATGCGGACACTCACAAACAGGCTGCATGACACGGCGTGGGGGCACTGGCTCTCCCACAACTGCATGTGCCACTGCAGGAACAGGACGACACCCCGTGGGCCACGGGGTCCTGGCTGGGCAGCCTTCCTGGCATAGTCAATGCTTAGAGAGCTCGCCGGCCTTGTTTTTGTTTTTGTTTTTGTTTTGCAGGAAACTGGAGTTTTATTATTACTCAAATCAGTCCCCCTAAGCCTTCCTGTTTTTTAAATTGAGATGTAATTTACATGCCATAAAATTCCCTCTAAAAGTGTACAGTTCGGCCTGATAGGCGCAGTACCTCATGCCTGTAATCCCAGCACTTTGGGAGGCCGAGGCTGATGCAGGCGGATCATGAAGTCAGGAGTTCGAGAGCAGCCTGACCAACATGGTGAAACCCAGTCTCTACTAAAAATACAAAAATTAGCTGGGCATGGTAGCGCACGCCTTGTAATCCCAGCTACTCAGAAGGCTGAGGCAGGAGAATCGCTTGAACCCGGGAGGCAGAGGTTGCAGTGAGCCGAGATCGCACCACTGCACTCCAGCCTGGGCGACAGAGTGAGTCTCTTGTCTCTCAAAAATTAAAATAAAATAAATAAACTCAGTGGCTTTTAATAGAAGCACAAAGTTCTGTGCCCGTCACCACTATCCAATTCCACAACAGTTCCCTCACCCCAAAAGGAAACCCTACCCATGAGCAGTCAGCCCCCACCCCCAGCAGCCTGCCTCCCCTTTCCCTACCTGTGACTCTTCCTGTCCTGGGAGCTCCATGCGAGTGCAACCGGACAGCACGTGGTCTCGTGACAGGCTTCCTGCATTGGCATTGTGTTTTCGAGGTTCATCCGTGCTGGAGCAGGTGTCAGAACTGCCTTCCCTTTTAAGATTCGATCATCCCACTGTAAGGATGGGCCGCACTTCATTCGTCCACTCCTCAGTTGATGGCCTTTGGGCCGTCTCCCCCCGGGCTGTCATGAAATGTGCTACGGTGGACGTGTTTTCTCTTGGGTATCTACCTAGGAGTGGGGCTGCTGAGTCATGTGATTTAACTTTTTAAGGAAGTACCGATTGTTTCCCGAGCTGCACCATTTTACATTCCTAGCTGCAGTGCACAGGGGTCAGGGGTCTGCTTTCTCCACATCCTCACCAACACATGTCTTTTCAAGCTGGCTTTTTGAATTTCACCATGGAGCCCAGATTGCAGGAGCTTTGAAGAGAGGAAACGCTTGCTCAGTGGGGGCCTTGAGGGTGGCCATGTGTCGGGGCTCAGGGGCCATTTCCAGAAGGCGTTGCCCTGATGCTGCCACTTGCTCCCTGCCCTGCAGTGGGGAACGGAGGGTCACGGGGGGAAGGAGGGGCAGGGTGGAGCAGGAGAGGCCTCCCATCTGTGGCCATTCCAGCCCAGGACAGGGGAAGTCCTTGCCTGGGTGTCAGAAGTGGAGACCCAGCCCGTATTCCTCCTGAGGGGTCACCTGGCCCCGAAGGTGGCTGCCAGTGGGAGGGTGAGAAACAGCACCAGCCTCCTCCCTCCCCAGGCGAGGGGCAAAGAACCTGTGAGGGGCAGAGAGTTAGAAATGGCGGGAGACATCTGCACTTGATTTGTGTGGCAGTCACAGGCCCGTCTGGAGTCCCCTGGGCACATCAGGCACTCTTGCTTCCCAGGAGCCGTCTACATCTGCACGGAAGACGCCTTCCCTCACAAGCGCCTGCAGCAGCTCATGGCCCAGCAGCCGCGGCTGCGCACTGACGTTCCAGGAGAGCTGCTTCAGAAGCTCCGATTTGGCAGCCAGATCTTCATCGAGCACGTGGCCGATGTGGTGAGTGTGGGAGAAGCCCCAGGACACGCCCAAGGCAAGCTATTCAGGACCATTGGGGCAGGTGTAGCCACCACGGCAATGGGGTCTCACAGCAGGGCAGGGAGAGTTGGGGCTCAGCTCTGAACACAGCATGGGTCATGGGGGTTTACGCCCGAGGAGCAGGTGGGGTCAGAGGATGGAGAGTGACTGAGAGGAACTGGCAGGGGAGGGGATTCTGGCTAAAGCATCCTGCCAGGACCCTTGCTGAAGGTGTGCCTTGGGGATCAGACTGCCCCTGGGGACTGTGGAGGATGGACCAGTCAGCTACTGAGGGCGACTGGATACGGGGTCCTGCTACAATCTCAGCAGGGATTGCCAAAACTGGATTTCATGAGGACGTGCACAGATGGGCCTAGGAGGAGGCTCAGGAGCCTGACGGCAGTTTGGCCAAACAGAATCCTGGCCAGGAGTGGCTGTGGGCCAGGCAGGCAGGGCGGCAGGCTGCGACACCCAGTTACATCTGAATCTCAGGCAGCTTTGAAGCGTGTTCTAGAATGAGGATGCCCATATTCAGATCAACTTTCTTCATGATCTGAAACTCAGATGTAACTGGGCGCCTGTACACCATCTGTCAGCCTTGCCCATGAAGACGGAGTGGGGAAGAGAAGCCCCAGGCGGGTGGCAAGGACCTTCTCTGGGCTGTGGGCCCGACCAGCTGCCCCAGGAGACCACCGCCCTGAGAAGGATGCGACCTGCTCTCCAGGCTGCTGCCCTGGTGAGACAGCCGTGTTGGTCTCCCCTTGCCTCTGAGGGGAAGATGGCCCTCACTAGGGGCACAGGGGCTCCGCCTGGCCAAGGCCTGCTGGGCACCCAGCTCAGACAGGTGACCTCAGATCCTTGACCACTGCCTGGCTGCTGGCTTCCCTGCAGACACTGGCTGGGCTTGGAGGAGGGACCTATGGCAGGGCCTTGCAGAGAGCAGGGGCCACTCACCGGGGGCCAGTGGAGTCCGTCCTGTAGCCAAGAAGCAGGCAAGAGACGCTGGGACCCATCCCTGCAGCTGGGGCAGCAGTGCTGTGAGCTGTCAGTGCTTAGTTTATAGAGATCATCCTGGGAGGGAGAAGTGATGAAGTAGAAAAGATGCAGAAGAAAAGATGGGAAGTTTGGGAGTAAACCCCTGACCAAAGGCAAATAAGGAAATTCCACCCTGTGCAGGGGGAGCGGCTGCCATGTCCAGCCCACCCTAGACATGGCTGTGGCCTGGCAGAGCAGCTCCTGGGTGGGCCTTCCCCCACTTCTTTTTTTTTTTTTTTTTTAAGACAGAGTCTCACTCTATCGCCGAGGCTGGAGTGCAGTGGCGCAATCTCAGCCCACTGCAAGCTCCACCTCCCGGGTTCACGCCATTCTCTTGCCTTAGCCTCCAGAGTAGGTGGGACTACAGGCGCCCACCACCACGCCCAGCTAATTCTTTGTATCTTTAATAGAGACGGGGTTTCACCATGTTAGCCAGGATGGTCTCGATCTCCTGACCTGGTGATCCGCCCACCTCGGCCTCCCAAAGTGCTGGGATTGCAGGCATGAGCCACCGCGCCCGGCCAGCCTTCCCCCACTTCTAAGAGGTCTTATAAAAACTTTCAAGTAAAGCATAAGGCATATAAACTTTTAATTTAAAAAAATGTACAATAAAATACGTTATCGCACACAACGTGAGGAAGTTACACATGGGAAGGGAGCCGTGGGCCCAGCTCATGCCCCAGGTCTCCTGGGAGAGGCCACGCCGCACCAGGGCACCCGCTTAGGCCCAGCCCCAGCCCCAAGGTCACGCCAGCCGTGTGGTTATTAGTATCATGTCCCACGCACACAGACGCATGAGAAATGAGTGAGCGCTGCGGCTCCCGGCCAAGGGCCCTCCCTGCCGCCCTGGCTGTCCCGGGCCAGCTCCGGGCCACACTCGGCAGTCCCATCCTGGAGCGGGGCCAGGTCGGGGTCACTGCAAGAGAAGACAGAAGGTCAGGGCTGGGCCGCCAAAACCTGACAGTGTTACTAAGTTCTGTTCTGGAAACAGCTCTCTGGGGAACCCCCACCCCAAGTCTGCCTAGAGAAGAGGGTGTTGCTGGTTGTGAGCCTCCCTGGGGCCGAGGGGTCATGGGGGACTGGTACGTCTTTGGTCTCTGCTCCCTGGAGCACCAAAGGCCTGCATCTGGCACGGGGAAGCCAGGGGTGTGGACACAGAGCCTTCTCTTGCATAAGCAGAGCCTGGTGCCATTCCCACGCCCCCAATCCTCTGTGGCCCTTGGGCTTGCATGAGGATGGGGACCCTGAGCCAAGCCCCTCTTGGAGGCCCAGCCTGGCAGCTAGCAGCAGTCACCACTTGCCCATCCCCAGCTCCCCCGAGTCCCTGCATGTGCAAAGTCCCTCCCTGGCCCAGCTGCCTGCTTCCTGGGGCTGCAGGCCGTGGGACTCACGTTAGCGGTGGCGTCTTCCAGGCCACTGCTGCTGCTGTCGTTTTCCACAAAAAGAGGCTCGGCCAGAGACGCCCTGGAGATGAAGCACAGACGAGTTTCACTCAGGGCGTGCAGGCGGCCCTCAGGCGTCTTCAGAGCTCCGGGCGTGACACCAGCGTGTGGCTGCAGACCTTGGACTTGAGGGGCAGCCTAGGGGCCCCTTAGCAGCCTCCATCTGGCCAGAGCTGCTGGCAAGGCCCATGGGGCCTGAACTACCCTGCTTGGTGCCAGGAGCAGCTGTGCCACCCTCCCCCATCACCATGGCTCACCAAGCTCTGCGGTCAGAGGCCAGGCCAGCCATGCCAATGGCTCTGGCACCCACAGGCCACGGCAGCACCCAGAGGGAGGCCGAGGACACCTGCCTTCACTGGGGGGTCCTCCCCTGGAAGCTCTCCTGGGAGCTGGTGGGCACAGGGCTGTTTCCACCCCTTGGCCAGGCCAGCTCAGAGCACAGGGCTAAGGCCTGGGTGCACGGGAGGCACTGGCCTTGAGGGTGTCTCAACCTACAGCCCCATCCTGACCCCCAGGTGGTCTCCCAGAGTGCCCCACGCCTTGGCAGAGGCAGGCCAGGCCTGACTCGCCTGAGTAACGCCTGAAGGGCATCAGGCCCCTGCCTTGCTGAGCGTCTGAAGAGGTCATGGCCCAGGTGGTCATGGCCACCACGGGCTGGCTTTGGTGGCACTGTGGCCAGGTTTGGGTGGTCTGAGTACCTGGTGCGGGGCCACTGAAGGAGGGGGCTGGTTGCTGCTGACCTGTGAGGGGGAGAGGGTGAAACCATGGCAGAAGGAGAGCAGACCCCCGCAAGGACTCAGGAGCCTGCGCAAAGGATGCCTCTACAGAGGACGGTGTCGGCACAGCCAAGGGGTGACCGCCTGGGGGGGCCAGAGGAAGGACATGGGGCCAAGGGAACCAGTTGTGTGAGCCTGAAGCTTCTATAGTTGGGGCCTCTTTGAGAAAAATACAGAATTGGGCTCAGAGTATGGGGACTACAGAGTATGGGCACTGTGAGCCCCAGGTGGGTAGGAAGGTTTTTGGACGGTCGAGTGACAGTCCAAACGGGGTCTGGTCACCTGGGGCAGGGACTTGCTGACCAGCATAGACAATGACAGCTGTCCCCACAGGACACCTTGTTGGAGTGTGTGAATAAGAAGGTCCCCGTACTGCTGTCTCGGGGCATGGCTCGCCTGGTGGTCATCGACTCGGTGGCAGCCCCATTCCGCTGTGAATTTGACAGCCAGGCCTCCGCCCCCAGGGCCAGGCATCTGCAGTCCCTGGGGGCCGCGCTGCGTGAGCTGAGCAGTGCCTTCCAGAGCCCTGTGCTGTGCATCAACCAGGTGGGCACCAAGGCAGGGGTGCACCCGTGAGCTTGTATTTTTAGCCAGGATGCGGAAGCAGAGCCGGTCTGGAGGTGGGGCGGGTGGCAGTGAGGTGGCCTCCGGCTCCTGCGGGTAGCAGCCTGTGCCTAACCATCAAGAAGACCCTCAGTCCTTGCAGCTGACCTGGACTGTGCTCTTCCAGGTGACAGAGGCCATGGAGGAGCAGGGCGCAGCACACGGGCCGCTGGGGTGAGTGCAGCCATGTGGTGTGTGCACCTCTGTGCAGGTGCCGGGGGCACAGCTGGGCCGAAGTGGGCGGGGCCACCAAGCCTGAGCGCCAGCTTGCCTGCTTCCTGTTTCTCAGGTTCTGGGACGAGCGTGTTTCCCCAGCCCTTGGCATAACCTGGGCTAACCAGCTCCTGGTGAGACTGTTGGCTGACCGGCTCCGCGAGGAAGAGGCTGCCCTCGGCTGCCCAGCCCGGACCCTGCGGGTGCTCTCTGCCCCCCACCTGCCCCCCTCCTCCTGTTCCTACACGATCAGTGCAGAAGGGGTGCGAGGGACACCTGGGACCCAGTCCCACTGACACGGTGGCGGCTGCACAACAGCCCTGCCTGAGAAGCCCCGACACACGGGGCGCGGGCCTTTAAAACGCGTCTGCCTGGGCCGTGGCACAGCTGGGAGCCTGGTTCAGACACAGCTCTTCCAGGGCAGCGGCTCCACTTTCTCATCCGAAGATGGTGGCCACAGACTGACCCCCATCTGAGCTGGGGGGATGTTCTGCCTCTCCCTGGGTCTGGGGACAGGCCCGCTTGCTGGGTACCTGGTCCCCACTGCTGAGCTGGCCCTTGGGGAGAGGTGATTCTCAGGGCTGGAGCCTGGGGTGTCCTACAGTGACTCCCTGGGAGCCGCCTGCTTCTTCTCTCCACATGGAAGCCCAACTGGGGTCGTGTCTGAGGCCTGCCCCCTGGGCTGGGGCCTCAGACCCCCTCAGCCTTGGGACCGTGCCCACGAGGGTCTCCCCTCCTGCACACAGGGCAGTCCTTACTCCCCCACCACTCAGGCCACAGTGGGGCTGCAGGCAGGCGGCTCCTCACCCACCTCTGGGTCCTCGGCTCCCGGGGGCCCCACCTTGGCACACACTGTGCCCCACAAAACTTCAGTGTGGTACAAGGTGGAGAAAGCATATCCCACCGACCTCCAGTGTCAGGGTCCAGGAGAGCCTGGGGGTGGGGGGACTGCCTTGTCTCTAGTAGTGTGGCCTGTGCCAGCACCACAGCCGGTCAGAGGAGTGCAGGCAGCGCAGGGCTGGCACGTGACAGGCTCGTCAGCCACCTGGGAACCCAGTTCTGGGCAAAAAGGATCCGAGGTTGAGAGGAAGGAGGGTCCCGGTGTATCCTGGCCCTGGGGGTCTGGGCGTCCAGCTCAGCCCCGGCCTGGCTGGGTGGTATTCTGGTAGGGATATGGCAGGACTCCTGGCAGGGCCACCTGCAGACCCAGTCCCACAGTGTGGCCAGGCCTGACATCTGGCTGGAAAGCAGAGCCTCCTGGGAACACATCTGGCTGCAGAGGCTGAAATATCCACCCAGCAGGCAGAGTGGCGTGGCCTCCCCATAGGCACAGTGGTGACCCCCTTGATTCCCACCGTACAACCCCCTCCACCCCCCACCCAGTGCCTCCACATGCTGCCTGGCACAGACCAGGCCTTTGACAAATAAATGTTCAATGGATGCAGTTCCAGGACCTGCTTCTTGCTGTCTGCCAGGCACTGCTCTGAGTAATTTATGCACATTGAAGTATGTTCTCCTCACCACTCCTAGGGATAGGCACTGTTACATCTCCACTTGCAGGTAGGGAAATTCAGGCCCACAACTGTTAAGTAGCTTGACTCCTCCCACAACCCAGAGGCAGAAATTGTCACCCCCCACTTTATGTGCCCAGGGTGAGCCTGTGGGTGCTCCTATAGTGGGAGGAAGGGGGGCTGGCACTGATTGGGGGAAAGGTAAGGGGTGGGGCCATACTGTGCAGAATTTTTCTGTTTGCCGTTTTCTAGGGTGGGACAATCCGTTTAAACCTTCATCACGTTATCAAGGCTCTCTATGACCCTAAAGTTAAGAATCACTGGCATGAACATCGGAAAAAGTTATTTTGGGGTTGGATTTTTACAAAACAGCCTTTCTGCAAAAGTGCAGGGATTCTACAATGGCAAGTAAGACATTTTATTTCTGTAATTGAACATAAGCAATTCCAAATGCTTCTCTAGGCAAGACATGCCAGCGATTAGAAAATGAGACAGCTTAAAGACAGGTACATTTAACAGAGAAAACACGCCTGGAAGCTCGGCCGGCCCCGCCCATGCTGGCTCAGTTCCTGCCCCTGGAGGGAAGGGGCCGAGGGGCTTCCCGTCCCAGGGAACTCCCACCACAGGAGTCTGCAGAAGGGCTGGCCTGGCAGTCAGTCCCAGGAACACTGACCATCCCCTTAGGGAGGCACCACGCCCTGGGGAGCACAGTTCCAGGCCAGGGCCATGGGTCTTGCCCTGAAGACCCTCCCTCAGGGACCACGCGCCCTGACCCTCATTGCCTCACCATATTGTAAAACACTAAAACCGCTTAAGTTCTTCCCCACAGAGTTGGGGAACTAATTGTAAACAGAATACACGTCTACATATCAGCCCTGAGACAGCTGGCCCCGCTGCACACGCAGCCTGCTGGCCCCAGCAAGACATGGTCAGAGCTGGTAAGTGCTCTACAGCATTCAGAAATCTGACCACAGCGTACACACAGCTCACAAGTCAGTGCAAACAGAAGCTAATGACATCCTCCAAGAAAATTCCATACAGTTATGACAATGGAAAACCTGTTATACATTGTAACCATACATCATTAGCAATGTTGAATACATCTTACTATAAACACTGAATTTCTAAGTACATGATACTCCTAGCAGCTTAATCCAGAAAATAACGATGTGAATCCCTCCAATACTGTAAACACAAGACCAAGTGCTGCCCATGAGAGTGCCCCGTGCCACCCGCGGGCACCACCGGCCTCTGAGGACCCCTGAGCCGCACACTGCTGCTGCTTCAGGGAAGCATCCATGTCACAGGACTTCCCCAGGGGCCTGGTTTCTGCCACAGCTGCACCAACTACCCAGAGATATGCTGTCCGCCCACAGATCCAGACGCTCCCATGCCATGGTTGCTGGGGCCGGGCGCTGCACACACGGCTGCCGGGGGGGGGGGGGGGGCAGTGATTATTTTGACAGCAACTCTGAAGAAACAGGTGCTGACTCTCGCGCGGGGTTCCTCTCACCAGAACGACCACACACAGGAGGAGGGATGCCTGGGCCCACCACTTCTCTCCTCTGAAGGGAAAAATTCAGACCGCCAGATGGGAAATGGCTGAAATCACTGCACTTCTATTGGGTGGAAGGGTTCAAACATCGGGGACTCAGGTACTCAGATTCCCTTGCCGCCTCCCTCTCTGAAACACGAACCTTCCTTTACGAGCTGGCTTCAGGGAGGCCCCCTGGCTTCTCTTACCCCAACACACAGTGCTCCCACAGCCACAGTGCTGCAGAGGCCACCTCGGCCCTAAAGTCCCATGGCTGGAAGCCACAGCAGGCTCCACAGAGGCCCCACACAACCTCGTCTGCACCCATCAGTCTGAAGAGGTTAAAATTCAACTCCATATTCAGCCCTATGTTTATTCCTTCTAAATGCCCTTTTTCCTTTCCAGATAACTGTCACTAAGGGAAACTGTCTGGGTTCCAAACTCTGCTCAGCATCCTCACAGGGAGAAGGCACCCCCACCACAAGGGAAGCTCCGGAGCCCTCCTGCCTGTCGCCTGTGCACAGACATAGCCCACTACGGGGGCAGCCACGGCACCTGTCAGGGGAAGCTGCTCTACACCCCCCTTTTTTTTGGGGGCGGGTGGCTTCTCACAACCCATCAAATTATATATATATATATATATGTATATATATATATATACACACA
This sequence comes from Pan paniscus, assembly GCF_029289425.2. Classification (NCBI taxonomy): domain Eukaryota; kingdom Metazoa; phylum Chordata; class Mammalia; order Primates; family Hominidae; genus Pan; species Pan paniscus. Next base: position 104,853,611 of record NC_073264.2, on the reverse strand, counting down.
CACACACACATATATATATACACATGGTTTTTTTTGCTAGACACAGGGACTCGCTGTGTTGCCCAAGCTGTTCTTGAACTGGGCTCAAGTGATCCTCCCGCCTCAGCCTCCCAAAGTGCTAAGATTATAGGATTACTGGCATGAACCATCGCACCCAGCCATATATATATATATATATATATATATATATATATATATATATATATATAAAATTTAACATTTTTTCTTTTAATCCCATCCACTATTACAGAACCTATGAAATTTTCTTCAACACCTCTATGTAGCATTTAGAAAGTAAGCTCCTGATCCACCAGAATCTGCAAGAATGGAGTCAGGAGCCTCAGAAAAGGAGCCACGGCCACAGGCGAGCAGCTCGGGGACAACGCTGGCTCCACAGGGCAGCTCCTGGGCCAGGCACCCGCTGGCGACTACACGGAGCTTGTCTTGTGGAAACAAACGCGCTTTCACAAACACAGCAGTCCTGCGACATGAGGCGGGATGAAACTTTGAAAGGTATTTTAAAGTCTAGCCTTGTAACAAAACCTCAGGACACTCTGTCCCCAGCCTTCGTGCCCCACGGGGAGCTTCTAGGGGCTGAAGGTGACAAGTGTGAGCCTCTGCTGTGCCACCACCCGCCCTGTTACATGACAGTGGCAAGCTGAGCTTTCACGGGATGGCTGGTGTTTCACAGACCGCCCTCCATCCCGTAGCCTAGTTGGCTGGCATGGAGGTGGCGCTTCTGAGCGTCAGCCTTTGGAATCACTGATCACCTCGGCGTCTGTTTTGTATGCTCTTTACCTATGGACTAGTTTGTGGACAGCTAAGAAATACAGCCTCAGCATTGATTTGAAAAGGTTCCTGTCAGAGTCCACCGTGCTCCCTCATTCCATAAAGCTTAAGCTTTTCAAAAGTGAAACGCCGTGTTAGCCAGGATGGTCTCGATCTCCTGACCTTGTGATCCGCCTGGCGGGTGCCTGTAGTCCCAGCTACTCGGGAGGCTGAGGCAGGAGAATGGCGTGAACCTGGGAGGTGGAGCTTGCAGTGGGCCGAGATTGGGCCACTGCACTCCAGCCTGGGCGACAGAGTTAGACTCCGTCTCAAAAAAAAAAAAAAGTGAAACACACGTCTCTATGGGCTTCGTGTGCAGGGGCGTCCGGGAGAACACAGCTCAAAAGGGGGCATGGGGCCCCAGGGCCACAGGCATGGGGACCTTGGAAAGAGAGACCCGGAAGATGCTCCAGCTGGGAAGGAATTCACTTCCCACTGACCAGTGTCCGCTAAGCTTCAGGCTTTACTGCCATAGATCACTAAATGCCTATCGTTCTGAAAGGGGTACTTTATGTTTCCAGATTCTTAATTTACAGCCTTATTACAATATTACAATTTAAAAGAGAGTTTGGTGTCGTGGCAAAAAGGTGGCAGGCAGGAAATGCAACAGCATCCGTGAGCAGGAGCCAATCCCCAGCGTGCTGAAGCCACCTCAGCGCCACCTCGGCCTCCCTGAGCCAGCCTGGCCGGGTCGCGGTCGGGGCGGCTCCTGGCACTGGGGCTGCAGGCCGGGTAACAGAATGCTGAGGCACGGCCTCCCGGGTGTTTTGAAAAGGCACCTCCAAGGTTGGTGGACGTCACTATCTAGGAAAGGAAGCCAAGGAGTGCGGCTGGCGCCTCCGGGCAGGGCGGTGAGGGGCGTGGCAGGGCGGGGCGGTCTCACACTCCCAAGACAGGTTACCTAGCCCTGCTGGCCCTCAGTGGGCCAGGTCAGTGTGGCTGGCACTCAGAGCTCGCGAGTCGGCCAGACAATTATTTCGTTCCTGCATGAAAAAACAAATAGAAAAATTACACTTAACCAGGACTTCAAATGATGCCAGCTTCAAATGGCCTCAGGCCTAACAGTACCAGCTGCACAGCTAAATCTAGGTTGGCACTCGAGAGGCCCAGGGGTCAATGTGCATGTAGAAACTCCAAGAAACTGGAGGGCAAACACTGGGTCAGCTACAGGACCCTGTAAAATGAAGAGACTTTCTTTCCTCTTGTCATTAGGGGTGCTTCAAGCAACATGTCCAGCACCCTACAAGCCTCTTTAACAGCCACCGAGAAGGGGGCTGGGGAAAAGCTTTCCCGAGATGGCTGCCTCCCAAGAGTGTTGGGGGACAGGTCGGGGCACTGGCCTGTCTGTGAGGATTAGTGGATCTGGACAACTGGGAGGGCAGTGCCTGGCCACTGTCGCGAGCTCTCAGCACCAGCACAGGGGCAGGGACTGCCAAGTCCCAACAGCTCGAGCTGCCGGGTGGGCCCCAGGCACCTGAGAAACAGGTTCTAGAGCAGCCACAGGCACCCGGCCACCCACTGACAGCCACACCAAAGGGCGGAGTGGATGAAAACTCAAACAGCCTCCGTGATGGGGAAGGGAGGCAGTACTTTCAGATGTAAACCTGATGTGTCTGTGTGAGACCCGAACAACTGCACCGAGTGCTTCAGATTTTAGTGTCAAACTGACAGCACGCTAGTCATCATGTTAACAGAGTTTTGAATACTTCTGAACACTGAACAACAGCTTAAGTAGACAATTAATTATTAATAGTTATAAACTTAGTAGAGGCTAAAATCAATCATACAAACTAGTAATTGGTCGACCTTTGACAGTACTTTAACAGAATACATTAATTAGGTTAAACGATTTTTAAAGACCATTTGAGATCATTAATTAATATTCTGAGAATGTTCACAGTGTGAACATGCCCATAATTCACATAATCAGTGGTTAAGCAGAATATAAAAATACTACTGTCGCAACTGTCTGTCTAGGAACAAACGTGGCGGCGTCCCCAGCCCTCTGCAGGAGCAGGGGCCGAGCAGGGGCCGGGTGCGTGGTCTGGGCACCCTAGGACACAACTCGGGGTAGGCTCCTTACTTGAAAGCGATCTTCAGCAGCCTTGCCACCCACGTTAAGGACATTCAGAGAGCTGGCACGCTTCATGCTGCAACCCGGACACGGACATGCAAGGACAAACGATCAGCACATCGGTCAACCAGCAACAGGAAGCACAAGCAAAGCCCCCTCCAACGCCTCTGTGACACTGGGGGCTCTAGGGACCTTGCCTTCATCTTGCTTGGGTAACCGGGGAGTCCTATGTCTCACTCTATTTAGTGCCCAGGAGAAAAGACCACAGCTTCTCTGCATCTTTCACAGCAAAATGCTTCTTTTAAAGTACCATATGCAAACTCAAAATGTCCTTAGACTTGCACTTTTAAAAAGTGGCTCATCTAGACTGGGTATAATGGCTCAAGTCTGTAATCCCAATGCTTTGGAAGGCCAAGGCAGGAGGATCACTTAAGCCCAGGAGTTCAAGACCATCCCGGGTAACATGGGGAAACCCCATCTCTACAAAAATACAAAAATTAGCCAGGCGTGGTGGCATGCATCTGTAGTCCCAGCTGCTCAGGAGGCAGAGGTGGAGGATCACTTGAGCCCAGGAGGTCAAGGCTGCAGTGAGCCATGACTGCACCACTGCACTGCAGCCTCGGAGACAGAGCAAGACCCTGTCTCTCTTTAAAACAAAACGAAACAAAAAAAAGACCAGCTGCAGTGGCTCACACCTGTAATCTTTGGGAGGCTGAGGCGGGCAGACTGCCTGAGCTCAGGAGTTTGAGACCAGCCTGAGCAACACGGTGAAACCCCATCTCTACTAAAATACAAAAAATTAGCTGGGCATGGTGGCATGTGCCTGTAATTCCAGCTACTTGGGAGGCTGAGGCAGGAAAATCATTTGAACCCAGGAGACAGAGGTTGCAGTGAGCTGAGATCACGCCACTGCACTCCAGCCTACGCAAGAGTGAGACTCTACCTACCAAAAAAAAAAAAAAAGCCAGGCGTGGTGGCTCATGCTTGTAATCCCAGCACTTTGGGAGACTGAGGCGGGTGGATCACTTGAGGCCCAGAGTTCACAACCAGCCTGGGCAACGTGGTGAAACCCTGTCTCTACTAAAAATGCAAAAAATTAGCCAGGTGTGGTGGTACACACCTGTAATCCCAGCTACTCTGGAGGCTGAGGCACAAGATTCACTTAAGCCCAGGAGGCAGAGGTTGCAGTGAGCCGAGATCACTCCACTGTACTCCAGCCTGGGCGACAGAGCAAGACTCTGTCTCAGAAAAAAAAAAAAAAAAAAAAGCGGGGGAACCATCTGGGAGCAGAGAGGCTCTGCCTTCAGTCTGATGCTTTTCAGGGAGGGTGCTCCAGGGCTCATGTCAGACTCATCACCACTAAGCGATCATGAAGAGACACTCAAAACTCACTGCTAAAAGAAGATGCATAAATATACTGTCATATTTTTTTCTATATTAAAAGCTGGGAAATCAACTTTATTGTTAGTAAAATAAACTCTGAAGCCAGTATTTCTCTACTTAGAAAGCAAAATGTAACATGAAGTCATGGTTCTCCACTTAAAGGAATACAGGAATGTATACATATATTTACTTTTCCTCCATCTGATGTATTTAAAATACTTGATGAAACAGCCTATAAATAATCTATAACTTAAATGATGGACAGTCATAAAATGACTATCATTGTTCACCACCACCATGGATGCCTTTGAACATAAACTCCCCTGAAGTTTTAAAGCTAAAGCAACCAATACTGAGGGTTACTTGAATTCTGAACGTGAACTGCATGCAACATGGACAGCGAACATGAGCGCAGCAGTTCCTGGGAAAGCCAAGGACGGTGGCTGTGAGGCTGAGGCACAGGCTTGAGGGGTGACAGGGACAGCCTCACAAAGGACACTGGGATGAGGCTGAAAGCCCAGGGCACCCACCCGTGTGTCAGCAGTGCTGTGAGCACAGCGCCTGGCACATGGCAGATACTCAGCCAGCCCCTGCCGAACAACTGCACCAAAAGCAAGACCTGAATTTCCTTATCCCCAGGCAAAACTCACCCCCAAAATGTCCCAACCAGGACAAAACAAAAACATCCCAATGAAGCCCACAACAGACATTGCTGGAGTCCCAAACAGGTTTTTCTCTACCTAGAACCACTCAAGAACAAAGTATAAAATCAAACCAAATCACAAGTAAATTATCATCTGACATACTCAGTTATTCTTGCTATAAAGTGGCCATTAACTTTTTTTTTTTTTTTTTTTGAGACGAAGTTTCACTCCATCGCCCAGGCTGGAGTGCAGTGGTGTGATCTTGGCTCACTGCAACCTCTGCCCTACTGGGTTCCAGTGATTCTCCTGCCTCAGCCTCCTGAGTAGCTGGGACCACAGGCATGCACCACCTGGCCCGGCTAATTTTTGTATTTTTAGTAGAGACGGGGTTTCGCCATGTTGGCCAGGCTGGTTTCAAACTCCTGATCTCAAGTGATCCACCCACCTAGGCCTCCCAAAGTGCTGGGATTACAGGCATCAGCCACTGCACCGGCCGCCATTAACTCTTTTTAAAAGAGCTACACAACCTTCCCTCAAACCCCCTTTTACGAAACGAAAGAACAACTCGAATCCTCAACGTCTCTTCCTACCACTCTTGCGAACTGCCTTGTTTGAACATGTGGCATTCAAAACCTTTCAGTACAGTCACTGTTAGGAGTCAGCCAAACAGCAAGCTGCAAACACCCTGGTCCTTCAGCGATTCTCAAAAAGTGGCCCCGGGCCAGCAGCCCCAGCACTGTGGGAACTTGTGTGAAATGCAAATTCTGAGATCAGGGACTCAGGAATTGGAAACTCAGGGGTGGGGCCTCACAGTCTCTGTCTGAACAAACCCTCCAAAAGATGTCTGAGACTACTGTCTAGTTAATAAAAACAGTCACTCTTATTTGGAAAGATTATTCAGTTGTATGCATTTTACGGGATGCAATTTCCAAAGTCATGTAGAAAACGTTAGTCCGTGCAAGTGTGTGCATCTATGTCACATGGTTCAGGCTGGCAGTGCTACAGCCCCATGAACACTGACCACAGTTCTAACACTGGGGACTGGTCACACACTGCTACATTTTTATCACGGCAAAGACACAAAACACGAAAAAACAGAACAACTCTGAGAGCTGTCACGTGGGAGTGTGGTCCAAGTTACAACACTCAGCACCAGAACTGGACTCTGCACTTAAAAGGCTTCAAAACTTAAGAACCTCAAACAATCAGTGTGATCCCCTCCAGGAATTAAATAATGTCCAGAATGCTCTCTCTGGGCATCATGTAATTCCTGGAGGGGATCTGAGAGCTGCTGTGTGACTCCTCACATCATTCCAAGGAAGCGACACCAAGCAGTCACGCAGCACTGCTCCAACCCTCTCAATGCTGTAAGAAGAAATGTGTAATCTCAAAATTCATCGAGAGGCAGATAGTAATCTATCATTTTGGTTCCGGAAATCTGTAAACATTTTAAAATAAGATCACTATTCCAAAGGCAATTTAAAATCCATTTCCCCCAAATAAGAGTTCATTTGTTTCATTGTAAGCAATTTGCTGCTAAGTCCCCATAAACTTCCAGAAGTCCAGTCTTCAAATCCTTGGGATCTTCCAGGGAGTTTTCTGAATGAACATTTGTGGGGCTCCTAAAACTCCCTCTCCAGAAATGGGCTGGAAAACAGTTGTGAGAAGCTCCTTACAAAAGCCACATCACTCCTCTTGCCTCAGGCCTGCACCTCTCTCACAGCCATGAAGAGGAGTCTCCATCCACGACAGAGACTCCCACAGGGATACCAAGCGGACAAGAGGGTGAGCCCTACCACCAAGGGACTGGGCCATCTCTGGCCACCCCGCACCCTGGCCGTGTATGGCAACAGTTCTAAGGGCTTAGGTTATCAGGGATACTGAGAGAGATGAAAAAGTGGACATACTTTTTTTAAAAATAGCTTTTAAAAGACAAAATAGGCCAGGCACGGTGGCTCACACCTGTAATCCCAGCAATTTGGGAGGCCGAGACGGGAAGATCACCTGAAGTCAGGAGTTCGAGACCAGCCTGGCTAACATGGTGAAACCCCGTTTCTACTAAAAATACAAAAAACTAGCCAGGCGTGGTGGCATGTGCCTGTAATCCCAGCTACTCGGGAGGCTGAGGCAGGAGAATCACTTGAACCCAGGAGGCGGAGGTTGCGGTGACCGAGATGGTGCCATTGCACTCCAGCTTGGGGAACAAGAACGAAACTCCATCTCAACAACAACAATGAAAAAGACAGAGTAACGAAACAACTGATCAGGCACATAACTTTATTATTTCCAGTATGTTCTCCAGAAGAACTCGGTTTCACCATCCTGAGGTGATCAGACTTCTTACTCACAGAACTTAAAGTGGGATCACTTGTAAAATAGTTTTACTAGGAATCAGTCTCTAAAAAGTCGGTTACCATTTAGGAAGTCAGAGTTACACAGAGTGGCTGGCAAAAGTCTGCCTCATGAGAAATACGTCCAAGCCAGGAGCAGCTGCCCAGAGGTGACCCTGGACACTGCGGCAGGGACAATCTGTCAACTTTGTGCACCATATTAAAAACAAAGGATATCTTAAGAACCAAATTCCTTTGACAACTTAAATGTTATTTTTCAAAAGCCTCTAAGACCCATGACTCAAACCTTTTTTTAAACATATGAAAAGCCTGAGGTTTTGAAAATCTCCTTATAATAAAGTCTTAAAAGTTCTGATCCTATTTGAAACCATTTTTCTCCCTATTATAATACTGTATGAGATTTAATATAGTCATAGCTAACATCTGATTTATTTAAAAGATTAAAATTTTTAAAGATTTAAACTAATGCTAATTTAAAAAATAATGCATATCTAGAGTAAACAAGTTCAAAATGCTCAACGTTTTAATATAAATTCCCACATTTCGTTGCTAAGGCTTTCTTAGAACATGTGACAGAATCAAAAAATTCCATAAATTTCTTTTAAAGGTATTCGCCCTTTAGCCACTAACAGGAAGTTACCCAATTACTTCTCAACCTATCCTGGGAAAAACCTACGTGGCAACTATGAAACCCTTCAGTTGTGAGAATACGGGAACCAACTGGAGTGTCTTTCCTCAAGTCTGTGGGTGAGGAAGGCTGCGCTAGGAAGAGAAGCGGCCCAGCGGCCGGCGTGCAGGGAGTCGGGAGAGCTGGAAGAGATAGTTACCCGGGGTTCTTTGGCTCACTCTCTCGTGAACTTCCTCCCTTCAGCTTCCTAACCAGCTTCTCACTGCTGCGTCTAATGGAAGCCCGGAGTTTGCTAAAGGAACCACTGCGTTTTAAAGATCCAGTGCCATCCTGAAAAAAACGTGAACAAACGTGAAGCTGCAGGTGGTTCTCCCTCCTTCCCACAAGAGCCATACCGGGTGCAAATAAGAGCTCCACCAAGGCCGCCCTGCTTGCCAGCAGCTCACTGCTGACAGAGTCTTGCAGAAACCACCAATTACCATGTACGTGAATATACTTTAACTAGAAATTGTTCTTTTTAAGTTTCATTAAAGATAATCCAATGATCATGAAAACCTTTGGACATAAGGAAGCTCATTCAAACAAGTGATCGCATCCCAAAAGCAATGTGAATCCTGCTATTTTGAGACAAAAGCCAACACACAAAGTCTCAGGAAAATTAAAGCAGCTTCTAAGAATATCATCAAAATCGACTTCCACATTTAACAGATACATAAGCATCTGGTACAAGTAACACAGTACAGGACCCAAACCATTTGGATCTGACAGAGGCTCTTCCTTTTAACAGTTTCGTCTAAATGCAATAGTTGGAGGTACTGTTTCCTTCAGTAAATTTTACAGAACAGTTTCATTAAATGTTAACTACAAAGGTGGTTGGAAAATTAAATAAAATGCTCATTCTATACAAATAACTAAAAATCCTCAGACAACCTTGTAGGGAGGTGAGAGTGCCCAGCTCTCATCTTAACTGATTCAGGTATTAATAAGTGAAATACTTGGCAGTATCTGAACATGAAAATAAAAAACACAGAGTGAAGAAGATGTGCATACAGCAGCATTTCTTCTTGGAAGGAACTCCTTGGTGAGATGAACTGTCACCCCATGACCCCTAGCAGCTGTGCCATGCGGCGTTTCATGGATAAAGAGTGAGAAGTTCTACCAAGCAGACAGACACCAAGACACAGGTCAGTCGGAGTGAGTTTATTAGAAGTTAGAAAGACACAAATACACAAATCACTGAGCACTTCAAGATTAGTAGAGAAAAGCAGAATGCCCAAATTTCACACACAGACTACACAGCAAATGCTACTGGGGCATATCCTAGGGAGACCCGGAGTCCGAGCGGGGCCCCCAGGGCTCTAAGTACCACGGAGCACGTGCGGCACATGCCTTGCTCTAAGGCTTAGTTACGTCAACAGGTCACCGTCATGCCATTGCAACAACACCTTGTGTGACACTTAACTACCTGTTATCAAAGTGAACAGCTAATCGCTCTTAATTTTTAAACTCGTGTATTACACAGTAAATGGATTTTATTAATACAGTTTATATTACTAAGTACATATCTGGCAAAGCTACATGTATACAGAAATCAGGAACCCCCCCAAAAAGGACAGCAGCACCGAAAGGAATGGCCAGTTCACAGAGAGGTGCAGCTCTGACAAGATCCTAGGGGCTGCTAGACACAGCGGGCAGCACTGGAGAGAGAAGGGAAGCTGCGGGAGACGCCACCCGTCATGCAGGAGACAGTGTGAGAGTCACGGGCGGCTAGGCCTGTCAGACAGAAAGGAGAGAGAAAACCCACGTGAAACCGCGGCGAGGAAAGGCAACAGGCTCTGCATAACAGCCTGGCTTACAGTATTTCTAGGTCACAAGTCTCAGCAGCCTTCTGAGTGGCTTTAGGACTGGGATGACCTTCTGCCTGCTTCTACCAGCCCAGCATAAAGCAGGTGCTGGGCCTCGTGGTGCATTTCACAGAATCCAGACTGGTCCATTCCCAATGGTCATCAAAGTAAATGTCAACACTTTAAGCGTAAAGATTGGCAACGTATTAGAAATCTCCTTGACACTTGGTGTAAAAGGCTTTACAAGTAACTGTACATAAGGAGATTATGCGATGAAAAACATAGGGACCAAAATAAAGGCTACAGGTATGACTTTCATTCTCTTAAAAACACATTTTAGACATTTCAGAAACTTTAGGAAACCACGGACTTTAAAAGTCTACAGCCCATTTTAAACATGCAGTTGATAATCCAAAAGAAAATTAATTTCCACAGGCAGCAATGCGTCCTGGGTCCTGCCAGATTGGAAAGCCGACGTCTCGACAGAAGCACCAGACGGCAGGGCCTGCGGCCCGCCCGCTCGGACTCACCATGGGACGCTGAGCAAGTCATTTAACCAGCCCGAGCTTCATTTTTCTCATCTTTAAAATGGAAAAATAACACTTGTTACCAACACCTCAAAAATGTGGGGAGGACAAGAAAACATAAGTTTTTGCTGCTCTTTAGAAAAAGGATGCTAAAATGCTAACATATCGTCATTAACAGTGCAGCCCTTGCTGTTCATTTCAAAACTCAGTGCTACACTACAGTAGTATTATAATACACCTGAACTAAATACTTGGCAGAACACAGAAGATTCATTTCACTAAGATTCAAAAGTATTTCATGTGACACACACACACACACGCGTGCACACACGCTCACTCATGCTCTCTCTCCCCTCTGCAGCTGCTGGAGTAGCAAGCTGACAGCTGGGCAATGGGCCCAGGAGTCCCAGAATTGGGGTCCGACCCAGCTGCCTCCTCCTCCCTGAGCCTCTGCAGACCCAGACCAGCACCTGGGGTTGGCAATGGAGCGGGTCTGCCCCACTCTGGGTCAGTCTGCCTGCTTCCCTGAACTTGCCACCTGAGGACCTTGGCTGTGAGAACCAGGGGGAAGGCCGGCGGCTGCCCTGGCCCAGGCAGATTTCCATTCAACTGGACTTCAGGGCCTGGGAGGATTCACTGCATTCTAACAGCTTAAGAAACTGTCTACCTCTTTATATTACTGGGAAAGAATATTCACATTACAAAGGCAGGTTGAGCAGGATTAATAGGATAATGTGTTCACAGTTTAAAAATATGCAGTCATCGTTATTATCTGTATACACTAGGATCTCAGATAATTTGGTGCTTAAGTTTATTTTTGGCATATTCTAGTTGTCTTACTAGTGTAATTTGAGACAGATTCTGGCTCTGTCGCCCAGGCTGGAGTGCAGTGGCATGATCTTGGCTCAATGCAGCCTCCACCTACTGGGTTCAAGTGATTCCCTGCCTCAGCCTCCTGAGTAGCTGGGATTACAGGCGCGCGCGACCATGCCTGGCTGATTTTTGTTTTTTTCGCACAGATGAGTTTTCGCCATGTTGGCCAGGCTGGTCTCGAACTCCTGGCCTCAAGTGATCCACCCGCCTCGGCCTCCCAAAGTCCTGGGATTACAGGCATGAGCCACCTCGCCCAGCCCTTATTGTCATTTTTTAAAAATAAAAATTCATCTATTTCTAACCATATATTCCATTCCCCAATAATCCTAGGTAAGAATTTAGTGTCTTCGAAACGTGTAGAAATCTTAACATGGGAGCAGTGTGAAAAGAATGGCAAGACGGAGAGAGGCTGCTTCAGAAGGCCCCAGCAGAGCTGGTGACCTGCAGACAGACAAAGGTGGTGCATCTGGGAGGCAGACCCCGGGCTCCACCTAGGATAGAGGATGTGTGATGTGGCTCTATGTGTCTCATGGGACCACTGTAAAGACAACTGCTAAATGATGAGACAGCCCAAGGGGCTCCCACATCCCAACAGGGACCTGGTGCTGGTGGCTGACACATGCACATCACACCATGAACATGAAGCCACATGGACAGCAGTTATAGAAGACCCAGTTTTACCCAGAAAAGGATTTCTGTGCACAATGCAGTTGCATTTTCAGAGGCAAGACCGTGAGAGAGAGCCAACTGAGACTCACGGTGACAGCGGCTTCCAGATCTGCATGTGTCACACGAAAACGAGGTCACAGAGGTGCTGCTGTCAAGTAGTTTAATCATAGTCCCTACCGTGTGTACCTAAAGAAGAGAACTGTCCTTCCCTGGACAAACCACCCACCAGGTCGAGACTCCGATCCAGACGCTCCCTGCACATTACCAGCGTCTGTCACCACCCGCTTTCCTTCTCAGTTCTGTGTGACACCAACGCCCAGGGCCCACAGGGGACGATTATCATTAACCAGTTTGTCCTTTCTTTGACCACATAACTCTTTGTTTTCAATGTTACTTATGAATATTGAGAAAAACTGAGCCCAATATCTGGTGTATGTGGTTATTATAACTTAATCAAAAGCTGTCACATTCATTCCTGGCAGTCACTTCTGCTGAAGCTGTAACTTCCCAACAGGGAGGCACAATGTTTTTCCCTATGGTAGTAGTTTTCAACCTTTTAAAAAGCATTAAAATGCCTTCTAGGCTGAGGCAGGAGAATCGCTGGAACCCGGAAGGCAAAGGTTGCAGTGAGTGGAGATTGTGCCACCTAACTCCAGCCTGGGCAACCTCCATCTCAAAAAAAAAAAAAAAAAAAAAAAAAAATACATATACATACATATACATATACATATATATATATATATATAATTGAAATCACATTTTCTCATTATACAGATAACAGGTCTAGTTGTTTTCTTTTCTTTTTTTTTTTTTTTTCTCGAGACACTCTTGCTCTGTCACCCAGGCTGGAGTGCGGTGGTGTGATCTCGGCTCACTGCAACCTCTGCCTCCAGGTTTCAAGGGATTCCCCTGCCTTGGCCTCCCAAGTAGCTGGGATTACAGGTGCCTACTACCATGCCCAGCTAATTTTTGCATTTTTAGTAGAGATAGAGTTTCCCCATGTTGGCCAAGCTGGTCTCAAACTACTAACCTCAAATGATCCACCCGCCTTGGCCTCCCAAAGTGGTGGGATTACAGGCATGAGCTACAGCAACCGGCCACAGGTATAGTCTTTTCTTTTTTTTTTTTTTTCTTTTTGAGACAGAGTCTTGCTCTGTCACCCAGGCTGGAGTGCAGTGACGTGATCTTGGCTCACGGCAAGGTCCGCCTCCCGGGTTCACATCATTCTCCTGCCTCAGCCTCCTGAGTAGCTGGGACTACAGGCGCCCGCAACCATGCACGGCTAATTTTTTATATTTTTAGTAGAGAGGGGGTTTCACCGTGTTGGCCAGGATAGTCTCGATCTGACCTCGTGATCCGCCCGCCTCAGCTTCACAAAGTGCTGGGATTACAGGTGTGAGCCACCGCGCCCGGCAAGGTATAGTCTTAACATTTACCTCAACACCTATGTCTCTATTTTAACTTAATTGCATAATACTGAAAAAAATCTTGATGCACACAAATAAGTGGCTACAGTGGTAACGGTTTGCTTTGCAATCTCAGGGAAATTTTCACTTAAACAGAAACAGCATGAGAAACTTTGTTCTAACATCTATATAAAGACAAACTAATGTGCTGACCTGAACCATGTTAATATTTAAATCAGACAACAGTTAAAATGGGCCCCTTTTACTGTCTCTAATTATCCCTCAAAAAAGTTGATTAAAAATTAATACCTATGTGCATACTGCCCTACCATTTAAAAAATAAGAAAAGTCGGTGGTTTATGCCTGTAATCCCAGCACTTTGGGAGGCCGAGGCGGGCAGATCACGAGGTCAGGAGTTAGAGACCAGCCTGGCCAACATGGTGAAACCCTGTCTCTACTAAAAATTAAAAAATTAGCCAGGTGTGGTGGCGCACACCTGTAATCCCAGCTCCTCAGGAGGCTGAGGCAGGAGAATTGCTTGAACCAGGAGGCAGAGGTTGCAGTGAGCCGAGATAGCGTGACTGCACTCCAGCCTGGGCGACAGAGCAAGATTCTTGTCTCGGGGGGGGAAAAGTGTACTTTGAAAAGAAAATCAAAAGTTGGTTGAGTTTAGCATTCTGCCTTCTCAGAACCTTAGAGCTGTGGGGTTGGAGGCCAAGGCCTTCCTCTGAAGACTCTGAGGCAGCCTCAGCTGCCCACCCAGTGAATTCACTCATTTTATCTAAGACTCAATCCGAAGAGGGGGCTGCCTCCATGCACAAAGTGAGTCTAGGAACCACTGCACTGGATAATTTAAAACTCAAACTGTTTTGGTAGATCACCCGTGGCCAACGCACCCTGGGATGAATTCCATCAAACCTGCAGAGCTATCAGGGGACACACCAGAAACACAGCCTGCGCATGGCCTATAGAATCAGGTGTCCAAAGTGAGAAAGGAAGCGTGGAAGGAGGAAACCAGCAGGCGCGCAGAGGAGCAGCTGCTTTCATCCCCAGCAGCGACACTTCCAGCCCGCGGGCCTGACGGGAACACCTGCCCACGAACCCCCTGCAGGGGACACGAGTTCTCCTTCCTCTCCGAGTCCATCTTTAAGATGGTAACAGAGCTCTGAATTGTCACCATTTTATCATCAGATGATTTCATGTCAACATGGACCTAGAAATACTGTCTCAAGAGAAACTTCCTCCAGAACTTCATTCAAGAGGATCACAATCTGCACCCTGGCTCCTAGAGCCTAGATAAAGGACTTGTCCTTCTATACAAAGCATGCAGGTACGACAGCAACCGAGAGAAGAGTACAGTACACAGTTCTGACAGGATGCGGGCGACAGGGAGGCCTGCGGGCCAGGATTTCAGTTTAGACTACTGCCCAACTGGGGTTGAGTGGGCAAAGCAGATGCTGATTGGTTGTCTTGGCACAGAGAAAAACCAAAGCAAGAAAGCTGCCAGATAGACAGTCAAAGAGAATGTTCTCCCTCAAATTTTGCTACTAACATTTTTTATAAAATATTTATTTAGAAGCTCCTACCAAACTGCTATAGCTATAGAAAATCCTAAAGAATAAAAGGATTTACATTGTAAGAAAGCCCAAAACTACAATTTGACAGAACATCTGTAGAATTATAACTAATCAAACTGTACTACGGCAACTTCAAAAAACCAACTGTGCCCCTAGATGAGTCAAATGCCGCCTTCAATTCTCCCTGACAAAAGCAAAATACCAAAGACACCAGCTTATGTATCAAAAAAAAAAAAAAAAAAAATCCATGTGCTAAAAAAATTCACTGGAGAAAAAGTGTCCAGAAGGCCACATGGTCTTTGGCAACCACTGGATAAACAGCAGTGGTTAGGAATTTCCAGGGGCAAACCAGTAAAACCCAGAGGGGGCCCTGTGCAGCCTCTCAGGCACATGGCGGGCTGGCAACCAGGAAGAGCCAGCCCCAAAGATCTGGACGCCCTCTCAGGGGAAATGCAGGACGCTCAGGACTGAGGCAGGACATCAAGAGAGCAGCCACGTAAGCTCTTGTTTCTGACCTGTTTTCTAAAAACAAATTCCACTTAAACAGCATCTCCCTTTAAAGCACTTCAACTCATTCTAACAAAATCTAGAGCAGCTTGGTCAGTGAAGTTAGGAGCACTGGAGTTAGCAATGAAATGGGTGAGTTAAAGAAGCAAGTTAGTTATCTGCCACACTGATCCCAATATTAAAATGAAACCAGATAGGGATCATGCTTTAAATAGCCAGGACACTCAATCAGCATTTAAGTGCTCAAAGTTAAGCCAAACAGCTTTCATGGATTCCTGAGAAGAAAATTACCACTTTAAACAAATAACAGACTTCAGTATTAGCAGAAGTGAAGAACTTACAGAAAGCTTAATTGGCACTTAATTTGAGAAAAGCAGAAGGTCTAGCACATGAGACAGGAGGAAGGCCTGGCAAGCGCCACTTGGGGGCGCCTCCCGGAGCACGTGCCCGCTGTGTACTGTACTTACCCCGTTCCACTCTACGCTCATACTCACTTCCTCCCCTCCGTCAGGGCCACTCTCGTACTTGACCACGTCCACGTTGAGGCTCTCACGGCTCCTGCGCTTCTCCATGTTCTCAGGGTCATTGAGCACTTCTGCCACCCTCTGTTTGTGAACATTGTCAAGACCCTGTGAGCCAGGCAGGGGAAAATGGTTTGACCCATTAGCACTTAAGATTTTCTTAGGTATTTCTGAGATACTTCGCTAGAAAAAAAAAAAAAAAAACAGTTCTTAATCACTGGAGGGAAAAACATTGGAAGAGTGGTTCCTTGGAGGGGGTGAGGGTGGAGGCGGGGAACTAGAAACACAAAGGACCCCTTAGGGGAACAGTGATGGGGCTGGGATTGCACAGGGTGTGTGCCCGTGTTCAACTATTCTGGGTCTATACCTAGGACTGCAACTGCTGGGTCATGTGGTTTTCTAAGTTTAACTTTTAGATAAGCCATCAAACTTCTCCAATGCCTGAACCATTTTACATTCCCACCAGCAAGAAGACATGAGACTCCAGCATCTCCACCTCCTCACCAATGCCTATTTTCCATTTGTTCGCTTATTATAGCCAGTCTAGTGGGGATGAGGTAGCATCTCACTGTGATTTCAGTTAATATTTCTATAATGACTAAAGATGTTGAGTATCTTTTCATGTGATCGTTGGCTATCTGTATATCATCTTCAGTAAAATGTCTATTCAGGTCCTTTGCTCATTTTTTAACTGGGTTGTCTTTTTGTCTGGATACCAAAACCTTATGAGATACATCATTTGCAAATATCTTCCCCTGTTGCATGGGTGTCTTTTCACTTTTTCTTTTTTTTTTTTTTCTTTCTTTGAGACAGGGTCTCGCTCTGTTGCCCAGACTGGAGTGCAGTGGTACCATCTAAGCTCACTGCAACCTCCAGCTCCCGGGTTCAAGCGATCCTCCCACCTCAGACTCCCAAATAGCTGGGACCACAGGCTTGGGCCAACACACCTGGCTAATTAAAAAAAAAAATTTTTGTAGAGACAAAGTATCACTATGTTGCCCAGGCTGGTTTCCAACTCCTGAGCTCAAGGGATCCTCCCACCTCAGCCTCCCAAAGTGCAGGAATTGCAGGTGCTCAGCACCACACCCAGTCCCCTTTCACTTTCTTGATGATGTCCTTAGATGCACAAGAGCTTTTAACTTTGGTGAATCCAACAGATCTAGTTTTTATTTTGCTGTTCATGCTTTTGGGGTCATATTCATGCTATTTTATTTTATTTTATTTTAATTTTTGAGACGGAGTCTCGCTCTGTTGCCCAGGCTGGAGTGCAGTAGCGCAATCTCGGCTCACTGCAACCTCTGCCTCCTGAGTTCAAGCGACTCTCCTGCCTCAGCCTCCCCAGTAGCTGGGACTACAGGCTTGTGCCACTGCACTGTGTTTTTAGTAGAGATGGGGTTTTTCCATGCTAGCCAGGCTGGTCTCGAACTCCTGACCTCAGGCAATCCACCCACCTTGGCCTCCCAAAGTGCTGGGATTCAAGTGTGAGCCACTGTGCCCAGCCTCATGTTTTTTTTTTTTTTTTTTTAATTTAGACGGAGTCTCGTTCTGTCACCCAGGTTGGAGTGCAATGGCATGATATTGGCCCACTGCAGCCTCCACCTCCCAGGTTCAAGCGATTCTCCTGTCTCAGCATCCCGAGTAGCTGGGATTACAGGATTACAGGCGTGTGCCACCACGCCCAGCTAATTTTTGTATTTTTAGTAGAGACGGGGTTTCACCATGTTGGCCAGGCTGGTCTTGAACTCCTGACCTCAGGTGATCTGCCCATGCTGGCCTCCCAAAGTGCTGGGATTAAAGGTGTGAACCACCACGCCCGGCCTCATGCTCTTTTAAACAATATAACTTTATTTGTTCAAACTAAAATAATCAACATTTTCTATTTCTAAATCAAGCTTTCAATAAAAGTCATGTAAAAGAGAAGCATTCAATTCAAAGTTCCCATGGGCCGGTTAAGGACAGAAGTATGACTAACCTGTTTACGAGACCTCATAGCAGCTTCTTCTAATGTTTCTGCAGCTTCAAATTTGCCTTGACGTCTGTAAAGTGCCCCAAGGTTTTTTAGAGTGGTTGTAACAGTTGGACTGTAAGAAAGCACATGACATACAGAACTATGACATATAAGCTCTGAACAACCACTATCAACAGCACATAATCTAAAGAACTAACAGACTTCTGTTTTGGCTTGAATATATTTTAACTTTCTCTTGTACTTTTCTGAAACTGTAAAATTGTAAAGCGTTCTTCCCTCTCAGGTAGCTCTGCCTCCCATGACCCTGGCCCGTCCTGTAGACAGCCCCTGCAGGCCAGGCTAACACCACACTCCATCCAGGCTGAGGCGGCTCTCACAGACCACTGGCCACTCTGTCAACAGAAACATCTGGGCCAGGTCTGTGTGGTATCAGCATGCTTTCCCTGGAGACGACTTGGTCTGCGCCGACAGTAACGACGAACAGTGCTCTGAATGTTGCTGCTCACATGCTCCCGTCTCCTCTCAAGTACCCGGGAGAAGACAGCAAAGCAGAACCTCCTTATCAGTGGGGTGTGAGGGCAGAGGATAAACGCTTCATGTACCAGGGAAGCAATAAGCAGATGGCCGAGAGGACGGCTGTGTTTCTGTGTTCTTTCTTTCTTTCTTATTTTTCAAACTGTATCATTGGGCTTGATGTTTCTGCATTCTTGATAGAGCAGACTTACTAAAAAAAATTATAAATAAACCTAGATTCATTTTAGCATAGATAAGTACTTCAAGAGAGTTCTGTTCACTTTCTTACAATAGGCATTTTGGGTACAGAAATAAAGAAGCTATTTTCTATGTCTCTGAAACAAGTAATCTATGGTAAGTGCTATGGGAGCCCTAGAGAGAGTTCAGAGAGTTTTCTGAAAATAGATGAATGGTAGGCTGAGTCTTAAAGGATGAGGAAAGTTAAGAGTGGAAAGACACAGTGGCTCACACCTGTAATCCCAGCACTTTGGGAGGCCGAGGCGGGTGGATGACCTGAGGTCAGGAGTTCAAAACCAGCCTGGCCAACACGGTGAAACTCCGTCTCTACTAAAAATACAAAAAATAGCCAGGCATGGCGACAGACTGTAGTCCCAGCTATTCGGGAGGCTGAGGCAGGAGAATCACTTGAACCTGGGAGGTGGAGGTTGCAGTGAGCCATGATCGTGCCATTGCACTCCAGCCTGGGTGACAAGAGCGAAACTCCGTCTCAAAAAAAAAAAAAAGAGTGGAAAGACAGCCAAACAGGTGAGCCACCTGGACCCAGGGACAGCAGCCATCACAGAGGGCAGTCTTCACAGGCTCGGGCTCAAGAGGCAAGGCTCTCGGGCCGGCCACGGAGGGGCCTACACTTCCCTCTGCAGAGGACAAGGCCCCATGGGCTGTGAGGAAAAGGAATGTGTGTGGATCTGTGTCTCCAGCGCTCTGTGTGAGGGGCTGGCTTTCCCAGGCCTGCTGGCACGCTTGTCATGAATTTACTGTATGGCTTCTGCCATTAAAAGTAAAAGTAATGGCAAAATCGCAATTACCTTTGCACCAACCTAACATGATAGTGGGTTTTATACATGTAAGTGATCTCATTTACAAGGTTAGTGGGGTTTTTTAAATTGGAATTCGGGAAAAACATGGGACTGTGCACTTAAGGAACACTACACATTGGTCATTTATAAGCTGCCCTGTAGAACACAATTACCTTCCCCCTGCTTTTTGGTTTTTCCAGCCAAACGCAATTCCAGACATACCTATCAACTTTGCAGGCTTTGTACCAGCCGCCATACTCTCCAAAAGATGTCCCATCCTTTTGCTTTCCCTAAATTATAAGAAATAATTTCAAATGAATAATTATCTTGAATGCAGTATATACAATTTAGAAAATCTCAAAATAATAAATTCTTACTTTGCATTCTTCTCTTTCTTCAGCATGCATCCAGATGGGTTTATTTTCATCTAGGGAAGAAAACACAGCATACAGGTTGAGCATCCTTAATCCAAAACTCCAAAATCTGAACTGCTCTAAGGGGAATTTCCTTTGAGTGTCAAGTCGGCACTCGAAAAGTTTCAAACTTTGGAGCACTTTGAATAATGGGATATTTAACCTGTACTATAAATGAAGGATAACAGAGCCTGCTAAGTAAACTAGAAATCATGAAGCCTCTGTGGTTTTTTTTTTTTTTGAGATGCAGTCTCACTCTGTTGCCCAGGCTGGAGTGCAGTGGTGTGATCCCGCCTCACTGCAACCTCCAGCTCCTGGGTTCAAGTGACTCTCCTGCCTCAGCCTCTCAAGTAGCTGGGATTATAGGCACCCGCCACCATACCCAGCTAATTTTTTTGTATTTTTAGTAGAGATGGGGTTTCGTCATGTTGGCCACGCTGGTCACTCCTGACTTCAAGTGATCCACCCGCTTCAGCCTCCCAGTGTTAGGATTACAGGCGTGAGCCACCGCGCCCAGCCTGTTTTCTTTTTTATATGATCCTTGTTAGATACTACTTCTTACAGCATGGACAGATTAGGTTCACACTGGAGGAAAAAGTCTATGGACGACAGAGCTGGACACCAAGCAACAGGTAAGACACAGGGTACAGAATCAATGTCCTGAGACAGGTGAGCAACTGTCGAGACACCCCAGCAAATGCTAGGGCCCTGGAATGTAACTTCTAAAATGCCAGCTGCTCAAGTAGCACAAGGGAGTATTCAGAATGTGAGCACTGAACAAAAACATTAAACAATAGTCTAAGAAAAAGTAGTAAGATGTTGCTAGCAAAAGTAGAAAAGATACAAATCAAGGCCGGGTGCAGTGGCTCACACCTGTAATCCCAGCACTTTGGGGGACTTAGGCAGGAGGATCACCTGAGGTCAGGAGTTCGAGACCAGTCTGGCCAACATGGTGAAAATCTGTCTCTACTACAAATACAAAAATTAGCCGGACGTGGTGGTGTGTGCCTGTAATCCCAGCTACTTGGGAGGCTGAGGTAGGAGAATCACTTGAATCCAGGAGGCAGAGGTTGCAGTGAGCCAAGAACACACCATTGCACTCCAGCCTGGGCAACAAGAACGAAATTCCACCTCAAAAAAAAGAAAGAAAGAAAGCAAACGAATCAATATTCGCTTTAAGTCATCTTCTCGGAACACTCACGCAAGTTTCTAGACAACCAACAGACCCATGCTATGGAGGAAAAAGCCACCTTAAAAGTAATGTTTATGAAAATATTTTTATGACTGAAAGGTACTCACACTAAAAATGTAAAGAAAATAAGCAGTATACATGATGATATGGACGGTATGGTTTGAAATCTGTAAACCAAAGGCACAGAAGGAAGGAAAGACATTAAAAATGTGAAAAGATGAATTTGGGTGATTCTCCTGTTTCCATTTCTGCGTGAATTGGGTAGGTCTCTGCAATGAGGACATGAAGATGGATTTGGGTGATGCTCCTGTCTCCATTTCTGCGTGAACTGTATAGGTCTCTGCAGTGAGGACATGTTATGGGCTCTGGGCACTGTAATCCCAGTCTAACTGCTTCTCAGCTACGGGGCCTCACACAAGTCACTTAGTCTGTGGTGTCTCTTTTTTTTTTGAGACAGAGTCTCACTCTGTTGCCCAGGCTGGAGTGCAGTGGCACGATCTCGGCTCACTGCAAGCTCCGCCTCCCGGGTTCACGCCATTCTCCTGCCTCAGCCTCCCGAGTAGCTGGGACTACAGGCGGCCGCTATCACACCCGGCTAAGTTTTTGTATTTTTAGTAGAGACGGGGTTTCACTGTGTTAGCCAGGATGGTCTCGATCTCCTGACCTCGTGATCCGCCCACCTCGGCCTCCCAAAGTGCTGGAATTACAGGCGTGAGCCACCACGCCCGGCCTGTGGTATCCTTGCTTTTAAAATGGGGTAATGTTTGACCCGCTGCACGAGACTGCTGTGAAAGTGAAGTGAAATCACACATTTAAACTATTTAGCTTAGTGATGTACAAAGTTAAGTGCTTAATAAACAGTAACTAATACTATTAGTATATTACTATTAGTCAAGTCATTATACAATTAAATTCACTTGAAACGGGAGTATATTTCTTACCATCTACAGAACCAAACTCCCTTTCATGTGCACGAGTGAGAATCTCTTTGTACAGTGTTTCTGCTTGCTTGAACTTTCCTTGTTTCAAATAGCAGGATGCCTTAAAATAAAATAAAATAAAATATTTCATATCTTTCAGATGTAAATAAAGCATACATTTTAATCTCCAGTTAAATGAGAAAGTGTTTGGACTTGGGAAGAAAGCACTCCTGGCCCCCTCCCTAGTGCTGTGCAGTCAACACACCAGGTTATTTTTCGTCTTAGCCACGTTGGGGTCATCAGGTCCCAGTTTTGTCTGGTAGATCTCGAGGGCTCTTTGATAATAATATTCTACTTCTTCATACTTGCCCTGGTTCTGGCACAGTAAGGCCAAGTTATTTAACTGCTTGGCAACATCGGGGTGATCCTTCCCCAAAACCTGAAAATAAAAAACAGCATATTAGAGACACTTGTTCTGCTCCCATCCAATCCATTCTCCACCCTACTGTCACATCAGGATCTTCCTCAACATAAGCACGACTGTGCTACACTTTCAGATTTAAATCCTTAACTGGCTCGCCACACCATGTAGTAATAAAATAACCAGAATTTCTCAAATTCTTATTCATGAGGGGAGGGAGGGAACTGTGCTAATCTTCTTTAGCTGTGTTAATTACTGTAGTAATCCTTCATGGTAGGTATATTTTTGTACATTGGTTGTACTATGTACAAATGTACACATTAAGCACATTTTGAAGATAAGGAAATGGGCTTTGTAAAGGCTATGTGAGTTTTACTGCCAGCTTCTGAAGAGCCCACAGCTGTCCCAGTTGCCCAGGATGCTCTTCTCCTAGCCCTCCCCACTAGCTACGACTTATCCTTCAGGGTTCTCCTCAGTTCCCCTCAAAGGAGACTTCCCTATACCACCCCACCTCACCTAGTGAACTCACAGGCACATCACCTGGTTGTTCTTTATAAGAATCACTTCTCTAAACTACCTTGAATATTTTTTATTACAATGTAAGCCCCAAGAGTATAAATTCTTTGTCTCTCTTCTTCACCAATGTAATCTCCGCATCGAAAAAGGGGTCTGGCACAGAGATGGATGAATGAACACTAACCTCCTCCCTCAGTACCTTAAACAAGTGATGAGTTCTCTCCACTTTGTGCCTTTACACATGTGGTCCTCAGGGAGGTAAGCTGCCTTTCTACTCCCTTCTGCATTCCCTACCTCCCCCTGCCTAGGACACTTTTAACTCAATTATTCAAGATGCAGTTCCAACACCGACCTTCCCTGAGAAACCATCCCCAACATCCCCTGGCTCTGGCCCGCAGAAGCCCACACTTCATATCCTCCCAGAGCTCTCTATTCTAGATGCTGATGTGCCCTCTGCGGTCCTCAGTCTGTCCAGTGGACTGTGTCCTAGTGGGAGGAACTACATCTCTGATCTGTAAATCACCAACTCTAAGCAGGGGGCTCTAAATGAATGAAAGGGTAAATACATGAATGAATTTGGCAGGTCATCTTATATGGTTCCTAATCCTTAATTTGATACTTTTGTGCTCTCCCTGACTTTAACTCCAGCCCACCCCAAATTCAACCATTCTATTTCAGAAATATCATGCAGATTGACAGCATGATAAAATATTACCTGTATAATTTGATAAGGAGCCCCTTTTTATTTTCTCTCCCCCAATTCCTTGCCATGTGGCTCAAAATTAACTGATAAGAATCACTGATAAATAATCACAAAAAATACCAGGTTAAAATACCATTTGTGCGGCTGGGTGCAGTGGCTCATGCTTGTAATCCTAGCACTGTGGGAGGCTAAGGCAGATGGATCACCTAAGGTCAGGAGTTCTTGGCCAGCCTGGCCAACATGGTGAAACCCCATCTCTACTAAAAAATACAAAAATTAGCCGGGTGTTGTGGCACATGCCTGTAATCCCAGCTACCCAGGAGGCTGAGGCAAGAGAATCCCTGGAATCCAGGAGGCGAAGGCTGCAGTGAACCGAGATCGTGCCACTGCACTCCAGCCTGGGCGACACAGCAAGATTCCGTCTCAGAAAAAAAAAAACACAATTTGTGGTCACTCATCGGATAGACCCAATACCCGAATCTTCATAACATCTAAAGAGATTGTCATACACAGCACTGCTGAAATGAACAAGTTGTTATATTTTTTAATACCTAATTACCATAAACTGTAGCAGCTGGTATTAAATATATATGACATTGACTTATCTATAGCTCTGAGTTAATCTTTAGTTATAATAATAATTATTTCATTTTTCAGCTTCATAAAGCATATTTGGTGAATTTATCTTTAATCATGTTTTTCTTATTGACAAGCACATGTTCCACTGTCAAATGCAATGCTCCCAGGCTTTCCATCTCTAGTCCTCAGACATGTCTTCTTCAATCAGAGTCACTTCTAGGCCATATCAGGCTTGGACAGCATCAGACTCAGGACTGCACCTTTCTAAATGCACACGCCTCATAACTGGACCTTCTTTTCTTTTTTTTTTCTTTAGAGACGAGGTCTCACTATGTTACCCAGGCTGGTCTTAAACTTCCTAGGCTCAAGTGATCCTCCCACCTTGGCCTCCCAAAGTGCTGGGATTACAGGCATGAGCCACTGCGCCCAGCCTGTAATTGAGTCTTAAACACTGATTTGTATGGGCCAATCTGGCTTTGTTTTGTGGGCTATTCTCTAATTAAATGAGTTGTTTTCAGCTAATAGTCAGTTAAAAACACATCACAGTGGTTATTTCTCAAAACCTAAAACCGAAAAATTTTTAAAAACACAAAAAACAGCGCCGGGCACAGTGGCTCAGCCCGTAATCCCAGCACTTTGGGAGGCCAAGGTGGGTGGAGCAGGAGGTCAAGAGATTGAGAACATCCTGGCCAACATGGTGAAACCCCATCTCTACTACAAATACAAAAATTAGGTGGACGTGGTGGTGTGTCCCTGTCCCAGCTACTTGGAAGGCCGAGGCAGAAGAATCACCTGAACCATGGAGGTGGGGGTTGCAGTGAGCCGAGATCACGCCACCGCACTCCAGCCCGGTGACAGAACGAGACTCCATCTCAAAAAAAAAAAAAAAAAACACACACACACAAAACAAAAATCTCAAAGAAGACGACTGCCCCCTTCTTTTGTACCTTTTCTCGGATTTCCAGAGCTCTTTTACACAACGGCTCTGCTTCTTTGTACTTCCCTCTTTTACCATAAAGGACTGCAAGGTTATTCAAAGTCGCCGCCACCTGTCAACACAGAGAGAACCACTAAGAATGGTAAAAGATAACCAAATAGAGTACATTTATACACCACATATTCATTTATACTCAATCTATACAGTAAAGCATTCTTAGTCGGATAGAACAATATGACTTCAGTTAAAACGAAAAGCGCAATTCACTAGAGTATAGATTATACAAAGTAACACTGCAGAATACTAAAATTAAACAAATCAACAACGTATTCCTGACTTCTTAAAAATTTCCCTGGAAGCCACAAAGCCAACCAAAACAGATTCATATGCAAATCTGACCAGATTTTAATGAAGACAATATAATTTTCAGAAAAAAATTTCTAGAAGGACATGCAATTTGATTTACAATCAAACAATACAGTTGGTGATCCATTTGAGGTGGGGTCATAAACAAATTAAGTGTGCTCTGGCCTGTCACTAGCACTGAGTAAGTGAAGACCTCCTACCTGCACCATCTAGGGAAAAGGCAGCACTTAAACTTTCCCTGTTGAGTTTAATGGTAAAATGAGTTGGATAAAAGAAATATATGGGGAAAATAAAATATTAAAAGAATGAAAGAACTGGATATACAAACCGCAGGATGATCTTTGCCCAAAGTTTTCTCACGAATAGCCAAGGCATCATTCAGTAGGTTAGCTGCATCTTTGTATTTATTCTGATCCCTAAATGGAAAAACACACATTAAGTGTTTCAGATAGGTGTTTCAGATGTAGATCCTACAGCTTTTCTTTTCTTTTCTTTTTTTTTTTTTTAGACAGAGTCTGACTCTGTTGCACAGGTTGGAGTGCAGTGGTGCCATCTTGGCTCACTGCAACCTCCGCCTCACGGGTTCAAGCAATTCTCTGCCTCAGCCTCCTGAGTAGCTGGGATTACAGGCATCTGTCACCACGCCCGGCTGATTTTTGTATTTTTAGTAGAGACGGGATTTCACCATGTTGGCCAGGGTGGTCTCAAACTCCTGACCTCATGATCCACCCGCCCAGGCCTCCCAAAGTGCTGGGGTTACAGGCATGAGCCACCGTGCCTGGTCTCACTACAGCTTTTTTAAATGTAATTTTCAACTACAGAAATAAAAGTTAAGCTTAAACTATTTAAGAAAAACCACAGGGCCGGGTGCGGTGGCTCATGCCTGTAATCTCAGCACTTTGGGAGGCTGAGGCGGGCAGATCACGAGGTCAGGAGATCGAGACCATCCTGGCTAACATGGTGAAACCCCATCTCTACTAAAAATACAAAAAAATTAGCCGGGTGTGGTAGCAGGCGACTTTAGTCCCAGCTACTCGGGAGGCTGAGGCAGGAGAATGGCATGAACCTGGGAGGTGGAGCTTGCAGTGAGCAGAGATCGTGCCACTGCACTCCAGCCTAGGCGACAGAGTGAGACTGTCTCAAAAAATAAATAAATAAAAAGATGGGTGTGGTGGCTCACGCCTGTAATCCCAACACTTTGGGAGGCTGAGGCGGGCGGATCACGAGGTCAGGAGATCGAGACCATCCTTGCTAACACAGTGAAACCCTGTCTCTACTAAAAATACAAAAAAAAATAGCCGGGCATGGCAGCATGCGCCTGTTGTCCCAGCTGCTGGGGACGCTAAGGCAGGAGAATGATGTGAACCCGGGAGGCGGAGCTTGCAGTGAGCATAGATCGCGCCACTGCACTAAAACCTGGGTGACAGAGCAAGACTCCGTCTCAAAAGAAAAAAAAAAGAAAAAAGAAAAACCACAAGCTTATGGATGGGGAAAAAACACTGGAAGGAAATCCATCAATAAATGGACTGGCAAGGTGAACTCTGGAATCAGACCCAACTAGCTTCTGAACTTAACCTTCCCATCTAGGCCACTGGGAAGATAATGTCCCCACACTACAGTGTTGTCCTGCCTATGCCAGCTGGCCAGCACAGAATAAGTGCAACAGTCTAGAACAATGGACCAAGCTTGCATTTGGTTTCAGACAGAATTAATTCTAGTGTCTGAGCTTGGGCTCTACCAGTTAATGGCTACATGGCTTTGGGGCATTAAGTGACCTCACGCAGTCCCAGCCTTCCCATCTACAAAGCAAGTATATGATCTATTGCACAGTCTTGCTGTAAGAAGATGATATGCTACATGTATACTGAAAAAATCTTTTAAAAAACAACAAACAAAAGTAAATATATTGTTGTGTCTGAACTTGGTACCCAATCTGCCTCCATTTTGTTGAGTATGGAGGAACGAAGAATCTTTCTTGATTGGAGTAAAACAGAAACACCCCAGAACCAGAAACTCTCAGTTTAAGCGTGCTACTCACTACTGATGTGACTGAGAACAAGTACTTGCTTTTGAGACTTAGCACACATCTTTCTCAATTGAGTAGTAGTAACTGCCTGGCAAGGCTTTCCCCTGAAAAACGTGAGAAAGGTTAATAAGGCTTCTACAACCTCTGAAGCACACTAATTCTGGCCAAGTATTAATATATTGTTGTTTCTTCTTTCATCCTATTACATCCTATTGTAAGCTGCCTCAAACTTTTTGTGAAAGTCAGCAAGTACAAAATAGAGTTCCAAAAAGTAGTGGCCAGGTGCAGTGGCTCACACCTGCAATCCTAGCACTTTGGGAGGCTGAGGCGGGCAGACTGCCTGAGCTCAGGAGTTCAAGACAAGCCTGGGCAACACAGTGAAACCCCATCTCTACTAAAATACAAAAAATTAGCCAGGCCTGGCGACATGCACCTGTAGTCCCAGCTACTCGGGAGGCTGAGGCAGGAGAATTGTAGCAAATGCAATTTAAAAATAAGCTACCAAGGCTGGGCACGGTGGCTCACGCCTGTAATCCCAGCACTCTGGGAGGCTGAGGCGGGTGGATCACCCGAGGTCAGGAGTTCAAGATCAACCAACATGGCAAGACCCTGTCTCTACTAAAAATACAAAAATTAGCTGGGTGTGGTGGCAGGCACCTGTAATCCCAGCTACTCGGGAGCCTGAGGCAGAAGAATCGCTTGAACCCAGGAGGCGGAGGTTGCAGTGAGCTGAGATTGTGCCATTGCACTCCAGCCTGGCCAACAAGAGTGAAACTCCGTGTAAAAAAAATAAAATAAAATAAGCTACCTAAAGTGTTATGAGAATTAAATGAGGCCGGACATGGTGGCTCACGCCTGTAATCCCAACACTTTGCGAGGCTAAGGCGGGTGGGTCACCTGAGGTCAGGAGTTTGAGACCAGCCTGACCAAGAATGATAAGACCCTGTCTCTACTAAAAATAAAAAAAATTAGCTGGGCATGCTGGCGGGCACCTGTAATCCCAACTACTAGGGAGGCTGAGGCAGGAAAATCGCTTGAACCTGGGAGGCAGAGGTTGCAATGAGCCAAGATGGTGCCATTGCATGCCAGCCCGGGCGACAGAGCAAGACTCCGTATCAAAAAAAAAAGAAAAAAAGAAAAAAAATGGCCAGGCACGGTGGCTCACGCCTGTAATCCCAGCACTTTGGGAGGCCGGGGTGGGTGGAATCGCCTCAACCCGGGAGGCAGAGGTTGCAGTGAGCTGAGATCACACCATTGCACTCCAGCCAGGGGTACAAGAGCAAGACTTCGTTTCAGAAAAAAAAAAAAAAAGAATTAAATGAGATGAGGTGTATTAAACACTTCTGTAAACGATGACATATTATAAAATGTCTGGGACTATTAGTCAGCAGTGGTTCTCAGGTGTGGTCCCAAACCAACAGCAGTCAGCCTCGACTGGAACTTATTAGAAACCCAGACTACCCTAGCCCTGCTGAATCAGAAACTCTGGGAGTGGGACTAGCACACTGTGATTTGTTACATCAAGTGGGTTTAAGAAGCCCACCAAGGGCCGGGCACGGTGGCTCATGCCTGTAATCCCAGCACTTTGGGAGGCCAAGGCAGGTGGATCAGAAGGTCAGGAGATCAAGACCATCCTGGCTAACACGGTGAAACTCCGTCTCTACTAAAAATACAAAAAATTAGCCAGGCGCGGTGGCAGGCGCCTGTAGTCCCAGTTACTTGGGAGGCTGAGGCAGGAGAATGGCGTGAACCCGGGAGGCGGAGCTTGCAGTGAGCTGAGACAGCGCCACTGCACTCCAGCCTGGGTGACAGAGCGAGACTCCGTCTCAAAAAAAACAAAAAGAAGCCCACCAAGAACTCAAATTCAAAAGAAAACAAACATAGAATACTAAAGCATTAAAATCCTAACAGAAAAATGTGCAAGGTAACAGGAAATTCACAGAAGGATACAAATGACTAAAAATACATAATCAAAGAAATACAAATTAAAACACAATGCATACTCTATCTCCACCAACGGAATAGAGCCCCCCACCTCCAGGGTGGCGCCTGTGCGGCAGAAGCATGGGCAGACACAGCCTTTCTGAGTGGCAGTTTGGCAGCAGGTACCAAGGACTATAAAATGTTTATACTCTAACCCGTCTTAGGAATTTATCCTAAAAAAAGAAATACATGGTTGGGCACAGTGGCTCACACCTGTAATCCTAGCACTTTGGGAGGCCAAGGAGGGTGGATCACCTGAGGTCAGGAGTTTTGAGACCAGCTTGGCCAACACGACAAAACACTGTCTCTACTAAAAAACACAAAAAATTAGCGGGGCTTGATGGCAGGTGTCTGTAATCCCAGCTACTTGGGAGGCTGAGGCAGGAGAAATGGTTGAACTCCAGAGGCTGAGGTTGCAGTGAGCTGAGATCACTCCACTGCACTCTAGCCTGGGCGACAAGAGCAAAACTCCATCAAGACACAAGACAGGACAGGACAGGACAGGACAGGACAGGACAGGACAGGACAGGACAGGACAAGACAAGACAAGACAAGACAAGACAAGACAGAAAGACAGACAGACAGACAGAAAGAAAGAAAAGAAATCAATCAATCAATCAATCCTGGCCAGGCGTGGTACCTCGCAGCTCACATCTATAATCCCAGCACTTTGGGACGCCAAGGTGGAGGATCATTTGGAGCCCAGGAGTTTGAGACCAGCCTGAGCAACATGGTGAGACTCCATCTCTACAACCAATCAATCAATCCAAAATCTTGAACAAACCTTATAAAGATCAGTAAAATATTAAAGGCAAAAAAAAAGCTTAAAATTATGTGTCCCTTAATACAAGAATGATGAAATAACAAGCTGAAAGGTAGAATACTGAATATGAATACATATGTAGCTACTATTTTTTTCCCAAACATCTACGCACGTGGGTCAACTCTCACACTATAATGCTAGGGAAAAACACAAGACTGACAGAGGCCACGGCATCCTCAGCACCCAGCAGTGATGTGTGTGCCCATGCACGCTGTGCACAACAAAAACCTAGTTATGCTTACTTAACTCATTTATATTAATAATATCCAGTGCTGTCCAGAAACTTCCGTATGTTTTAATGGGCATATAAGTTTAAAAAAAAAAAAAAAAAAAAGCCTTGGCCAAGTGCACTGGTTCACGCCTGTTATCCTAGCACTATGGGGTACCGAGCTGAGCAGATCACTTAGGCCCAGGAGTTCGAGACCAGCCTGGGCAACATGGCAAAACGCTGTCTCTACGAAATATATAAAATTTAGCTGGGTGTAGTGGTGCATGCCTGTGGTCCCAGCTACTCAGGAAGGTGCGGCAGGAAGACTGCTTGAGGCCAGGAGTCAGAGGTTGCAATGACCCATGATCGCATCACTGAGCGAGACCCTATCTCAAAAAAAAATTTTTTTGGAATGAAATGTCTCAATCTATTAAGAGCTAAATGCAAATATCTCTGACTAAGAAATTCCTGCAGCGAAATATGCAAACAATTGGCCAGGCACAGTGGCTCATGCCTGTAATCCCAGCACTTTGGGAGGCCGAGACAGAAGGATCACTTGAGGTCAGGAGTTTGAGACCAGCCTGGCCAACATGGTGAAACCCCGCCTCTACTAAAAATACAGAAGTTAGCCAGGCATGGTGGCGCATGCCTGTAATCCCAGCTACTCAGGAGGCTGAAGCAGGAGAATCACTTCAACTCAGGAAGCAGAGGTTGCGGTGAGCTGAGATTGCACCACTGCACTCCAGCCTGGGTGACAGAGCCAGACTCTGTCTCAAAAAAAAAATAGAAAAAAGAAAATATGCAAACAATCTCAACATTCACCAACAGGAAAACAGTCAAAAAATGTCCAGAATGTCCACGAAACCCTGCTGCATAGTCACGGGGCAGACCAAGCTGCTGACAAACTACAGAGCCAAAGGGCACGGCCTCATTTTAAATAGTGTTGTTATAACAGGGGGCTTACTTTCTTATTTGTGTGTTTTTATTTTATCAACTTTCAAAACTTATTTTTAAAGAAATCACTTATGCGTGTGGGTAGTCATATCACCGCATTTCCCTTCAAGCGTCATTGGGCCCTGTACTCTCCTCTTCCTCCACGTCCTCCTCCTTGCTCAGGTTCCCCTCGCCCCACCCCAACAACCTCAATCCTGTCCCAACAGGACACCCTGCCTCCGGCTCCAGCCCCCAACTGCATCCTAGGCACTGAGCCAAAGGAACTCTTCTACCACACAACTCAGAGCCCACCACTCCCCCGGGGCATCCTTCAACAGGGGTGAAAGGGTTAGGGGAGCACACAAGGGGCAAAGGGCAAGTTGAATCCTGGATTCCAAAAGGAGGTACAGCGTACCAGGCCTCAGAAGGCAGGAAGACACTGCCAGGCCAAGTGGGAAGGCTATTTAGACAAAAGAAGCCGCCTGCACAGGGTCTTGTGGAAAAGGTCAAAACAGCTTCGTTTGGCTGGCGTGAGGGGTACACTGTGGGCTATTCTAAACAAGCTGAACTGAGTGGTCACGGGCAGCGTCTGTTCTGATTCAGTGACACCCTTCCACAAAGCTTGCTAAATAGGCCGGGCGCAGTGGCTCACGCCTGTAATCCCAGCACTTTGGGAGGCTGAGGCAGGCGGATCACGAGGTCAGGAGATCGAGACCATCCTGGTTAACACGATGAAACCCCGTCTTTACTAAAAATACAAAAAAATTAGCCAGGCATGGTGGCGGGTGCCTGAAGTCCCAGCTACTCGGGAGGCTGAGGCAGGAGAATGGCGTGAACCCAGGAGGCGGAGCTTGCAGTGAACGGAGATCACGCCACGGCACTCCAGCCTGGGTGACAGAACGAGACTCCGTCTCAAAAAAAAAAAAAAAGCTTGCTAAATATTTTTAATTTAACCCCTGTTTAAAGAGAAGTGGATATGGTTGAAAAATAGTTTATATAGATACATAAAAATATATTTTAAGGGGCAAGATGGTTAAAAACATTGTCTCTAGGTAAAATTCAGTAGGTAAACAAAAGTGACTAGCCTGTACACCAAGGCCAGGATGTTGAGCATGGTGGCCACGTCCGGGTGGTCGTGTCCTGAAGTCTTCTCCAGGTCCTCCAGGGCCTGCTTGCAGAGGGGCACAGCTACCTCGTAGCGCCCCTGCGAGGCGTACTGGATCACCAGGTTGTGGAGCGTCCGCAGCCGCGCGGGGATCTCGTAGCCGCCCTGCTGGGCAGCCGCGGCTGCACTGCTGTGCTGCTGCTGGACTGCACCGAGAAAGTTCACTTCAGATGGGTTTTTAAAGACAATTATCCAGATGAGTCAGTTTCTTTAAAATTATCTTTACTAACTTTGGTTCAAGTTAGTACTTGGCCCCCAGTGCTATTTAAATCTTTTCCTAGTACTGTCTGGGCAGGCAGGGTAAGAATAGTGACTACAGTGTCAGGGATGGCAACATGGCCACTCAGTGCCATGAGACTCCTCTTGGCGCCATGAAACAAGCAGGATAAGTAATTCTGACCTCTTCACCCCGTAAGAATCTGCAGATCACGCCTGAACTGCACGTGCATGCCGCTGTATCCTAGGGTCTGCTCTAGCATATTCCCGTATCACGACACAGATTATTTTGGAAAAACAAAGGCAACCCTGCTCTGGTGGTGCTTCCTCCAGGCAGGCTGCATGCACTAAGGCTGCCACTGATTGCTATGACCGTGTTCTAGGAGGAAAACACCTCTCTTCTGCACTCGGTAACATGCCCGCATCACCCATCACTCACTTCCTTGCCCTGGGTCGTCTTCATCATTGGGGAAAAGGTCATCCAGAGGCTCTTTGGTAGAATCAGTGTCTTTGTCCTCCTATAAAACAGACCCAGGACAACACTTCATCTTACACGTGCTATACACATCCTGTCCTGAAAATTTTTAATATTAAATACATTTTAACTAAGAATCTTAGAAAAGATGATCAGTTTTTAACATCAAATGTAGGATCGCCAACGATCTGGCTTATCCATCAGTTGAACAGGAGTAATGAAAAGCTTGCTAGACTAGAACACAAATACTTAAGTGCAGACCACAGTTTGACGAAATGGGCCATGGCTGCATTTCCATGCCTCAGATCCTTCTCCCACGCTTTGAGGGAGGTCTAGGAGAGCAGGGAAAACCCTGACTCAAAATAAAATCTTATTTGGGAACCAAATATGTAGCAACAGGTGAAAATGGTGCATCTCTGATCCCCAGAGAAGTGGAGGGGCTAGATTCCTCACCACCACAATCGGCTCTGGGGCAGGATCCCTGGGAGCAGTTTGAAACCTCCCAGCTTTAAAGGCCTGTGACCCATGTTTCCCCACATTTTGCTGATTAGTCAAAGAAATAAAATCAGAAACTACATAATGGAAAAGACAGGTAACAGCCTGACCAGTAAGAAATTAGCTTCGTCATGAGGCAGATGAACACTGTTTGGCTCCGGAAGGGAAAATGTGATAAAGACACATTGCTTTTAGAATATTCCTGTCTGGGATGCATAATCCAGGCATTAGACGAACCCCAACTGAGGAATGATGGACAAAATAACTGGCCTGCATTCTTCAAAAACACCAATGTCATGAAAGACAACCAGAGACGGAGACCCCATTCCACGTGAAAGGCTACTCAACAGATGTGACAGCCACATGCAGGATGTACCCCTGAACTGGACCCTGGGACACAGTGAAACAATGCCATGAAGGATGCTGTTGGCAGTTAACAAAAGGAGAGTATGAGCTGCAGAGGAGAGGACATACTGGGTCTGTGTGCAATTTCCTGAGTGCCCTTGGCCCTGGACTGCCACAGGAGAACCCCTCACCCTAGGGAAAGACGCCCAGCAGCAGTAAGCAGCCGTGGCACGTGCTATGCCACTATGTGAACAGGGTTCAGAAGAAACAGGCACTCGTAAGTACTCTGGAAAGGGTAAGGAGAGCCAGCTCATTGGATGTTTTCTCCAAGTTTAACACTTTTTCAAAATAATAAATTTTAAAAGTCTCCGATCCTACGAAACCAGTTTTCTTCTTCTCAACATCCTCCAGTGTCCCAGGTCAATCACTGCTGGCATCGACATCTGCAAAGTACTTGCATTTCCATAGCACTCTAGAGCAAGCATCTTTTATTTATTTATTGCTTGTTTTTCTGAGACAGGGTCTCCCTCTGCCACCCAAGCTGGAGTACAGCGGCATGATCTTGGCTCACTGCAACCTCCAACTCCCAGGTTCAAACAATTCCATGCCTCAGCCTCCCGAGTAGCTGGGACCACAGGTGCACTCTACCACACCCAGCTAATTTTTTTGTATTTTTTAATAGAGAAGGGGTTTTGCTATGTTGGCCAGGCTGGTCTTGAACTCCTGGCCTCAGGTAATCCACCCGCTTCAGCCTCCCAAAATGTTGGGATTACAGGCATGAGCCACCGCATCGGCCTTAATTTTTTTTTTTTTTTTTTTTTTTTTTTTTTTTTTTTTTTGAGACAGAGCTTTACTCTGTCATCTAGACTGGAGTGCGGTGGCGTGATCTTGGCTCACTGCAACCTCCATCTCCTGGGTTCAAGCGATTCTCCTGCCTCAGCCTCCTGAGTAGCTGGGATTACAGGTATGTGCCACCATGCTTGGCTAATTTTTGTATTTTTAGTAGAGATAGGGTTTCACTATATTGGCCAGGCTGTCCTCCAACTCCTGACCTCAGGTGATCTGCCTGCCTCGGCCTCCCTAAGGGCTGGGATTACAGGCATGAGCCACTGCGCCCAGCCACATCTTTTAAATCAAAACATTTAGTTGGCCCCTAACCTAGAGGAGATGTGAGGGAGGAATATGGTAAGCCTTTTGAAATAGCATGCTGTCAACTAAACTGTGTTCTCCCCAAATTCCTATGTTAAAGCCCTAACCCCCAGTGTCATGGAGGGTTTAGAGATAAAACCTTTGGGAGGTGATAAGGATAAGATGAGCTCAAAAGTGTGGGGCCCTCATGATGGGATTAGTGCCCTCATAAAAAGAGACACCAGAGAGCTTACTCCCTCTCTCTCTGTACCATATGAGAACACAAAGAGATGGCAGCAGTCTGCAAGCCAGAAAGAAGGCCCTCCCCAGAACCGGACCCTGCTGGTACCCTGATCTCGGACTTCCAGAACTATGAGAAAATAAATGTTAAGCCACCCAGCCCGTGGTATTTGTTACAGTAGCCCAAGCAGATGAAGACAGAGGGGAAATGCAGGTTTGCTGGTGCTACGCAAAAAACTGTTTCAGTCGTCTTAGGATGGGGATTCGAACGAGACACACGAATGTGCACCTCTCTAGTATTCTGATTATGTACATGAACATGTCGGGCATCATACAGGTATTTAAAAAACGTTAGTTCCAAATGCAATGTGGAACACTGGACTAGGTCCTAGCACAGAAAAGAGATACTAGTGGAAGGCCTGGTGACATCCAACCAAGTCTGTGTTTCAGTTAACAGTAAAGTGTTGATCTTAATATCTTAGTTCTGACCACTGTTCTATGATTATGGACGATTAGGGGAGACTGGGTTATGGGCACATGAATTTTCTTCTCTAACTTTTCAACTTTTCAATCAATTTAAAATTATTCCATTGGAAACTTGAGAGGAGGGTAAAATTTTTAAAATTAAAAATAAGTAAAATAAAATAATTCCAAAATTTAGAAATTTTCTTTAAAAAGAAGTTAACTGAGGCCGGTCGTGGTGGCTCACGCCTGTAATCCCAGCACTTTGGGAGGCCGAGGCAGGGAGATCACCTGAGGTCAGGAGTGGCCAACATGGTGAAACCCTATCTCTACTTAAAATACAAAAATTAGCCAGGTGTGGCGGTACGCACCTGTAATCCCAGCTACTTGGAAGGCTGAGGCAGGAGAATTGCTTGAATCCAGGAGGTGGAGGTTGCAGTGAGCCAAGATCACACCATTGCACTCCAGCCTGGGGTACAAAAGCGAGACTTCGTCTCAAAAAAAAGTAAAAAATAAAAATAAAAAGAAGTTAACTGGCTGGGCGCAGTGGCTCACACCTGTAATCCCAGCACTTTGGGAGGCCGAGGCAGGCAGATCACAAGGTCAGGAGATCAAGACCATCCTGGCTAACACAACGAAACCCTATCTCTACTAAAAATACAAAAAATTGGCCAGGCGTGGTGGCACACGCCTGTAATCCCAGCTACTCGGGAGGCTGAGGCAGGAGAATCGCTGGAACCCGGGAGGTGGAGGTTGCAGTGAGCCAAGATCGTGCCACTGCACTCCAGCCTGGGCGACAGAGTGAGACTCCATCTCAAAAAAAAAAAAAAAAAAAAAAAAGTTAACTGAATCAGAAATAAATGTTGAATGAAAAATAGCTGAGACTAGGATAAACATCCAAATAGAGCCAACAGAGAAAGAAGGCTGGGCATGGTGGCTCCCACCTGGAATACCAGCACTTTGGGAGGCTGAGGTGGGCAGATCACTTGAGGCCAGGAGTTCAAGACCAGCCTGGCCAAAACAGTGAAACCTCATCTCTATTAAAAAAAAAAAAAAACTTAGCTGGGCATGGTGTCACGCACCTGTAATCCCAGCTACTCCAGAGGCTGAGGCAGGAGAATCACATGAACCCGGGAGGTGGAGGTTGCAGTAAGCCAAGATTGTGCCATTGCACTCCAGCCTGAGTGACAGAGCGAGACTCCTTGTAAAAAAAAGAAAAAGAAGAAAACCAAGATCCTTTCTTCCCCTGCAGATACAGAAAGATAAGCTGGCAAGGGAAGCCAAGGGGAGGATGAGAGAGGTGGCAGGAGAGCCAGGTGGTGTCCAGAGGGCCAGGGGAGTTTCAAAGAGAATGGCAATGCCAAGAGCACCCACCATAAGGGGCAGAGAGGTTGCCCAGAGTCCAGATTCAGACGGCCAGATTGGACCACTGCTAGACCAGCAGCTGATGGCATGGAAGCCAAGCTACAGAGGGGCAAGGAAGCTCCAGAGCCTAAGCTGGGGCAGACCTCGGGGCAGACCTTGTTGAAGGTAATGGTGTCTCTCTGGATTGTGGCTTATATTTACAAAACATTTTTGCATGTTCTAATGTTCTAATATGAAAAGAATATGGCAAACAGAACCTCTATGACTTTCCCAGGGACTCCATTTTAAACATGAGCACCACATTTGCTCCAGAGCCACTCACGGATGGGGAAATGTCGTCATCATATTTTTTTAGCTGATTCATAAACTCCAGATGCTTCTTCTCCTCCTCCAGTTGAGCCACAGACTGCTCACTCTTCTGCAGTTTCTGCTGTGTGTTGGCCAGTTCATCCCGTAGCCACTGATTCTCCTGGCACAGACGACGAACCTGCGCACGCAGTTTCTGCTTCTCGGACTCCACAGCATTCAGGTGATTTGACAAAGCCATCATAACCTGAGCAGACAGAAACGTGTGCAGCACTGTGGCACGTTGTCCAGCAAGAGTCCCTCCCACCCGTGCGAACATTCTGTGGCTGGGGCTGTAGCTTACACTCGCAGATATTTTCTCCAAAGTACATATAAGTACAATCTGCCATTTACTTCTCTTTTCCCCTTCAGCCACAGACTACAAAGCAGGGTATGATAAAGAATATCACACGCTCAGAATGCCTACAAAAAAATACTTATTTTTTTGAAGAGCATGTCAAATGAACTAGCAATGAAAACACACCTACCCTTCTGATGAAACTGTATTATTTTACTTTCTATCAAGATGGGCCCAACATAATTTTTTATAGACCCCTTCCCATGTGTGAGACCTCGTGTACACACATGCATGTCTGCGCACAGAGTGCATGCTGGTGAAGGGCTGCAAGTGGGGGTCAGAGAACAGTGCACATACAAATCTTCCTTGATGTTCCAAGGTGAGAGAAGACATCTCTGTAGCTACCACCAAGAGTAAGAATGCACTGGTGCACTCATAAGCTTATGTTTATGTCATAAAATCCAGGGGCCACTCCAGGGCTCTGCCTACAGAGTGCTCACTGGTTTCTGGAACAGACCAGCGTGAGGCTGTGGCAAGTTCCTAGGAGCATAAGAGCACAAAGAGCTAGGAGCTGGCTGGCAGCAATCTGTTCTCTCTTTAGAACATACATCTGCCCATCCCTCTCATAACATAATAACCAGGTTATTATCCTCCTAGGTTTAAAACCTGAAACTCCAGAAGGTGGGACCTTTTCTTCCTTCTTTTTTTAAAACTCTTATCTGCGACACCAAAAAAGCAAGTTTAAATTCATGTCACCTGTTCTCAAGGTAACAGAACTTGAGAAATAATACGTTCACAATATCCGAACAGAGCTACAGTTCTGCAACTCAAGGCTGTAACATGGTTAGGATGAAGATTCTAAAATCAGGGTGTGGGCAGTCACTTCCTCTATGAAAGCAGAAATCGCTGGCCAGCAGCCCCTCTTCTGCTCTGTTCACTCACTAAACTAGAGAATGCTAAGAAAGAAGCCAAGCTTTGGTATATTTAATTTTACCTAAGATATGCTGACAGAGCCAGAAGTTATCAGGAGAGAGTATTTAAAAACCTAGATGTTTCCAGTGTTTTCATCTCTATGTCAAGCATGATATTATAGAAACAAAGGTTAGTCAAAGATATGAAGCAATCTGGCCCTGGGATTGCAGAGACCATCACCCACTGGCCAGTGTCCATTCTCCTTCCTTAGGCTTAAGGACCTGCCACTGTAAGTGGGAAGACAACATTCCCCAGTCTCCCACTCACCCAGGTACAGCCATAAGGTCTGGCCAATGCAATGTAAGCACTGCTGTACACATCATCAAAGTAGCAGCCTTCAAGGAAGGAGGCACGTCCTTCCTTTCCCTTCCCCTATGCTAGAACAGGGCCACATGGAGCTCACTCTCAGTCCCCAAGACAGGCTGCCAAGGTGTAGTGTGGCAGATGTTAGGAGCCTGAGTATCCCCAATGACTGTGTAGCTACAGAACCAGTCCAGGAGAGTGTACCTCGGTACTTATTTGACAAACATCTTGTGGTTTAAGCCACTGTTTTTGTTTTTTTGATACTGGCAGCCAAATCAAATCCTAAATGATACACAGCAGTATCCACTATTTTGGATCCGCTTTTCAAAATTCAGAGAGGCCCTGAGGTCAGGAGTTCAAGACCAGCCTGGCCAACATTTTAGTTTCTACTAAAAATACAAAAAATTAGCCAGGAATGGTGGTATGTGCCTGTAATCCCAGCTACTTGGGAGGCTGAGGCAGGAGAATCACTTGAACCCGGGGGACAGAGGTTGCAGTGATCCGAGATTGAGCCATTGCACTCCAGCCTGGGCGACGAGAGCAAACACCGTCTCAAAAAAATAAAAATAAAAATAAAATTCAGAGGCCGGGCATGGTGGCTTGCGCCTGTAATCCCAACACTTTGCTGAGGCAGGCGGATCACGTGAGGTTGGGAGTTCAAGACCAGCCTAACCAACATGGAGAAACCCTGTCTCTACTAAAAATACAAAATTAGCCAGGTGTGGTGGCCCATGCCTGTAATCCCAGCTACTTGGGAGGCTGAGGCAGGAGAATCATTTGAGCCCAGGAGGCAGAGGATGCAGTGAGCCGAGATTGCATCACTGCACTCCAGCCTGGGCAGCAAGAGCAAAACTCCATCTCAATCAATCAATCAATCAATACAATTCTGATAGGCCCAAATCAATAGTAATTTATTAACATACAGAACACATGATCTGTTTTGTTTTGTTTTTTCTTTGAGAAAAAGTCTCGCTCTGTCACCCAGGCTGGAGTGCAGTGATGCAATTTTGGCTCCCTGCAACCTCTGCCTCCCAGGTTCAAGTGATTCTCCTGCCTCAAGCCTGCCTAGTAGCTGGATTACACACGCCAGCCACCAGGCCCGGCTAATTTTTGTATTTTTAGTAGAGTCAGGGTTTCGCTATGTTGGCCAGGCTGGTCTCAAACTCC
The DNA here is from genome assembly GCF_029289425.2 of Pan paniscus. Lineage (NCBI taxonomy): Eukaryota > Metazoa > Chordata > Mammalia > Primates > Hominidae > Pan > Pan paniscus. The sequence continues at coordinate 104,813,264 of NC_073264.2, read as the reverse complement.
TGACCTCAAGTGATCCACCTGCCTCAGCCTCCCAAAGTGCTTGGATTACAGGCCTGAGCCACACCGCACTCGGCCTGGATCTGTTATTCTATAACCATCTTTCCGCTTCTTCAGTGAAACTGCTTATTTCAAACAAGTCTCCATTTTACCATCAAAAGTTCCTGATAACGTCTGAGTCATTCTCACTCGTACCTGTGCCTCACTCAGGCCGAGCTCCAACATCTCCAGTGACTTCCGGATCATGTTTGATTTCTCCTCCACCAAGTTACTTTCATCATCTTTCTTCAAACACTTCAGTGTCTCCAGCAAACTTTGTAAAATGGAATTGTGCTCATTCTTCAAAGCTTCCAGCCCCTGAATTACTTGCTTTGTCTTAGAAATAATTTCATCCTGTGTAAGCTTCTCCAACTTGTCTTCCTTTATGTACACCATTGTGGACATGTTGTCATACATTCTGGAATGAAAAAAGAAAAAGAAATTAGACCCCTCACTACAGGTTTCATTTCTGTTACATCAAGTAAATATGAAAATTTTTTAATTAACATTTTATAGGGGAATAATAAATATGCACATTTGCAATTTATGACCTTGAAATACCATATTCTGCAGTTTGTTTTTCCTTTGCAGACACATTTAATTACTTTTCTGGTTTATGTCTCAATTCTTTTTTATGACAGCAACTGAAATTAATGCCAAAGATTAAAAGCAGCAAAACATCTAAATGGCATTTCCAAAACACATAGCCTCGGTGAACAACATTTTTTCTCAGAATGTTTGCAAGCCTTCTTCTCTTCCTAATGAAATGCAGGAAGAACACTACATTCTTGGTAACATGTTTAACCGGACAAAGGCTTGAAAAGGAGTCACACAGCTGGAAGAAGAAAGAAAAACCAACCAAATAACATGGAACAGGAAGAGCAGCAGGGGAGGAGCAGACCTGGAAGACACAGGGCATCAAGGACAGGTGCAGCACAGTCACTAGGCAGGCTCACAGATGAGGAGGGCACAGCGAAGCACCACCAGGGCCAGGCCCAGGGTGATGTGATGCAATGTCTGGAAGGGGCTTTCAAACACCAAAGTGAGAAAGAAAAGGGGGAGGAAAGGGGAATATAAAAACAGCATCATTTGTGCTGTTGTGCCTGACAGCCGCTGCCACTGAGCAATGGTTCCCTCTGCTAGCCTCTCTCCTTTTTTCTAAGTCTTAAAAACCCATAGTTAAGTTTAAAAAACAGAAAGATAGTGAGCAGTGATCTTTTTCGGCAGAGTGACAGGGATGGATGCAAGATTACATGTCAGAGTTATTTCCTTCATAGCACTGCCACTGTCTAAAATCTCACGATTCATTAAGTGTCTAATATCACCTTGAATATAAGCTCTTATTTAAAAAGGCAGGACAGTCAGGCATGGTGGCTCATTCCTATAATTCCAGCACTTTGGGAGGCCAAGGCAGATGGATCACTTGATGGCAGGAGTTCAAAACCAGCCTGGCCAACACAGCGAAACCCTGTCTCAACTAAAAATACAAAAATTAGGTGGGTGTGCTGGCACACGCCTGTGGTCCCAGCTACTCAGGGGGCTGAGGCACGAGAACCACTTGAGCCCGGGAGGCAGAGGTTGCAGTGAGCCAAGATCTCACTACTGCACTCCAGCCTGGGTGACAGAGCGAGACTCTGCCTAAATAAATAAATAAAAATAAACAAAGTAAAATTAGCTGGGTGGTATGTGCAGGTATTCCTTGCTACCCAGGAGGCTCAGTGAGGCACAAGGATCACTTGAGTCCAGGAATTTGAGGTGACAGTCAGCTATGATGGTACCTCTGCACTCTAGCCTGGGTGACGGAGCAAGACCCTGTCTCTTTAAAAAATTCCCAAAAAAAGAAAAAAGGCAGGGACTTGATCTTGTAGGACTCCACAGCTTCTAGGGGCAGCTCCTGGCCCAGAAAGTCCATGTGGTGAATGGATGGACTGACAGACGCTGGATGAAGGGAAGAAAAGCTGAATCAGCAGATACAGACTATATATTCCAGGATTTTGGGGTGAAGCTATGAGTGCTTGAGAATAGGGTCACGTTAGTCTCTGCATCACACACTGGATTTTCTTTTTCCATACATATGAAGACTGAATTCCTTTTAAAATTTGGAAGTTGTCTGTAAGACTTCAGAAATCCACCTCCACTCCACTAACAAAGAGCCCAGAAAACAACAAAACAACAAACGCCGACCGGGCACGGTGGCTCATGCCTGTAATCCCAGCACTTTGGGAGGCGAAGGCGGGCAGATCACGAGGTCAAGAGTTCGAGACCAGCCTGGCCAATATGGTGAAACCCCCGTCTCTACTAAAAATACAAAAATCAGCCGAGCCTGATGGCGCTCACCTGTACTCCAGCTACTCAGGAGGCTGAGGCAGGAGAATCGCTTGAAGCCAGGAGGCAGGAGTTGCAGTGAGCCGAGATCACGCCACTGCACTCCAGCCTGGGCAACAGAGGAAGATTCTGTCTCAAAAAAAACAAAGAACAAAGGCCACACTCCTCTACCTGACAGTACGTTAACTGTTAGTATTTATTTAACACAGGGCTCTCCAGCTTCACTGTAGCAAATCCATGGTGTGCCAGGCTGGGAATATATTGCTGAACGATACTGCTGCTCCATTAGGGACCTCATCCATATATCCCCGGCCTGGCACTCAATACACATTTGTAAAATGAGTGAAAGAAAACACTTAAGGACCAGTTTTCAACAAACAAGATTAAAATGTACTAGGTTAAAGTGTTGATCTGAACATCTTTGAGGTTCCTATGACTGAAGGGAAGGGTCTTCAGGAGGAGGAAAATAAAACTTAAGGCCTGTTTTTCCACCCTGACAGCAAAGTATTTACGTATTATATCCAAATGATGCAACATATATTCTTTTATGTTTCCCAAACTAGCAGATGCAAGTGTTTTACTAAAACTTACTCTGAGCTAAGCCCTGGAATGTACAGATTAATAAGGGCCTCGCCCTTGGGGACATGCAAGCTAGCAGAAGACAAGCTACACAAGCAGGTGCACAAAGACCTGAAGGCTCAGGGACAGTGGCTGTGTGGCGGAACACAGTGGTAGAGGGCAATGGCCAACTGAGAGACGAAGGCCAGACAGAAGAAACCACTCCCAAGGGAAGCCAGTGTTATCAAGTGGCACCTCTCAAGGCTAGTAAGGGCTACTAAGATTGCTAAGGGCACTGCCAGCCCAGCAGCAAAGGGGAGCTGAGGCAGAGGTGTGACGGCACCCACTGCTGGCGAGCAGCTGCTCATCACTGCAAAGCCAGACCCAGTACCAAGGCTAGAGGAGCAGCACGGAGTGAGAGCACAAGAAACCTGCCCCCCAAGTGACCATGGTATAGACGTTAAGTACACGCGCCACTTCTTCAGAGGGAAACAGACAGCGGCATGTATATTTAGACTCGATACCTCTCACCATTTCTAGGCTAAGCCATGATAACCAAAGACAGCTTATATAATAAACGGTGCCAAGGCAACTGGCTATTTAGGAAAAATAAAATAAAGTTAAACTCCTACACTCACTATATACTAACATGAATTCCAGATTAATAACTAAATTAAAAAAAAAAAAACAAGAAACTAGAAGGAAATACAGGCAAAAGTCTATATGCACGTAGGTCAAACTAAAGATCATTCTATGAATAAAAGTAATGGCAAGCTGGGCGCGGTGGCCGACGCCTGTAATCCCAGCACTCTGGGAGGCTGAGGCTGGCGGATCACGAGGTCAAGAGTTCAAGACCAGCCTGGCCAACATGGTGAAACCCGTTTCTACTAAAAATACAAAAAATTAGCCGGGCGTGGTGGTGCACACCTGTAATCCCAGCTATTATGGAGGCTGAGGCAGGAGAATCGCTTGAACTCAGGAGGTGGAGGTTGCAGTGAGCGGAGATCTCACCACTGCACTCCAGCCTGGGCGACAGAGCAAGATTCCATCACTAAATAAATAAATAAATAAGGTATAAAACTGTAAACGACTGACAAGTCTACTTAGGACATTTTTCAAGTTTGATGCAGAAACAAAATGCGTTTCTGAGGGAACACTATCTTGCAGCTCCTCAAGATGAAGAATTCAAAAGTATACAGGCGGCTGGGCTTGGTGGTTCACGCCTGTAATCCCAGCACTTTGGGAGGCCCAGGTAAGCAGATCACTTAGGTCAGGAGTTCCAGACAAGCCTGACCAACATGGTGAAACCCCGTCTCTACTAAAAATACAAAAAATTAGCCAGGCGTGGTGGCAGGTGCCTGCAATCCCAGCTACTCGGGAGGTTGAGGTAGAAGAATCGCTTGAACCCGGTAGGCAGAGGTTGCAGTGAGCTGAGATCGCACCACTGCACTCCAGCCTCAGCAAGAGTGAGACTCCATCTCAAAAAAAAAAAAAAAAGTATACAGGCTACCGCTAAGTAACAGGTAACACTGATTTACTGATTTCTGCAAGGTAAAAATTACTCAGTATCTAAGTTGACTCAAACATTTTGCCAGCCTATAAATTACACCATCACTGGACCATCTTCCAACTCTCATGCCGTGTATGCCTGGAGATGATTCAATGGAACAAGGAATCAGCCAAAACAATGCCTAGCAACCCACGGGCATGCAATAAAGATGCGTGCAATGAATGAATGAAGCAGCTTTGGAGCTACTGCATCTTCTTCTCACCTACCCTGGGGTGTGGTGGAGGCTCAATCTCCCTGTACATCAAGTGAAATTGATACCCACCTGACCTGGAACATAGTACAGGCTCAGAAATACTCCCTTCCCTCTTTCCCTCTGACTGACACACAAGCTATCTGGCCCCAGGTTATTCTAACTACAAACTTTTTTTTATTATGCTTTTATTCCTTAAAAAAAAAAAAAAGTCCTATTTAAAGTTCCATTATTTACTCTGTGAGACCAAAAGAACTCAATGCAAAATCTCCAGTGTAAAACCTGATAAATCTAACATCTGAATTAAGCTCCCAAAACACAAGAAGCTGCCGGGCACGGTGGCTCACGCCTGTAATCCCAGCACTTTGGGAGGCGGAGGCGGGCGGATCACAAGGTCAGGAGATCGAGACCACCCTGGCTAACACGGTGAAACCCCGTCTCTACTAAAAATACAAAAAATTAGCCGGGCGCGGTGGTGGGCGCCTGTAGTCCCAGCTACTCCGGAGGCTGAGGCAGGAGAATGGCGTGAACCCGGGAGACGAAGCTTGCAGTGAGCCGAGATCACACCGCTGCACTCCAGCCTGGGCGACAGAGCGAGACTCTGTCTCGAAAAAAAAAAAAACACACAAGAAGCCCTTTTTAGGGTCAAACCTCTTTAAGGCTATTGTTCAACAGGCAAAGCTATTACAGTCTACTAAATTTAAAGTCTCAGGATTCAAGTAAACCTAACAAATTCTTTTTTTTTTTTTTTTTTTTTTTTTTTTGAGATGAGGTCTCACCATGTTGCCCAGGCTGGTCTAAAACTCTTGGGCTCCAGTGATCCTCCCACATTGGCCTCCCAAAGTGCTGGAGATATGGGTATGAGCTATCACACCAGGCCCCTAACAAATTATGTACTGTGTCTACAGACTGTAAGTCACTACCTAACATAATGAAAACCAAAAAAACCCTATAATTGTTATTTTTATTTTAGAACTCATTTTGTTTACATTATTTTAGATAGTGACTCAACTTTCGCAATTATATAGTATTGTGGTTTTCATGTTTTTCTCTTTCTTTTAGAGATGGGGTCTTGCTATGTTGCCCAGGCTGGACTTGCACTCCTAGACTCAAGCAATTCCCCACCTTCAGTCTCCCAAGGAGCTAGGAGTATAGGCAATTGTCACTGTACTGTTTCTTTGTTTTTTTTTAAGACAGGCTCTCATTCTATCACCCAGGGTGGGGTGCAATGGCACTATTTTGGCTCACTGCAACTTCCGCATCCCGGGCTCAAGCGATCCTCCCACATCAGCCTCCCAAGTAGCTGGGACTACAGGCATGCACCACCATACCCAGCTAACTTTTGTATTTTTAGTAGAGACACAGTTTCGCCATGTTGCCCAGGCTGGTCTCAAACTCCTGAGCTCAGGTGATCCGCCCGCCTCGGCCTCCCAAAGAACTGGGATTACAGGCATGAGCCACTGCACCCGGCCCACTGTGCCGTTTTGACATGTATTTTTAACATACATGATTCTCCTTTTTTTTCTGAGACAGGGTCTCACTCTGTCACCCAGGCTGAAGTGCAGTGGCATGATCTTGGCTCATTACAACCTCCACCTCCTGGGCTCAAGTGATCCTCCCACCTCAGTCTCCCATGTAGTTGGGACTACAGGTGCGTGCCGCCAAGCCTGGCTAATTTTTCTTTCTTTTTTATTTTCTTTTTTTTTTTCTGTAGAGAGGGTCTTGCCATGTTGCCGAGGCTGGCCTTCAACTCCTAGGCTCAAGTGACCTGTCCACCTCACCCTCCGAAAGTGCTGCGATTACAGGCATGAGCCACCATGCCTGGCCACAAGTCTCACGTCCAAAGATTTACTTCAATCATTCTTTCGTACTACCACATTCTGAGGACATAAATTGAGAATGTTAAGAACCTATCCTGTCAGGCTCCACATTGGGACCTCTGATTAAATACCTGTATCGCAACTTGCCAGGAGTAAAAAATAAATCAAAATAAATGTTAAAATCCTGTCTGTAGCATTTTGTAACCTAGAAATAAAACAATTTTTACTCTTTTTAAAATGTCATTTGAAAAACAATACAGGCTGGGCGCGGTGGCTCACGCCTGTAATCCCAGCACTTTGGGAGGCCAAGGCAGGCAAATCACGAGGTCAAGAGATTGAGACCATCCTGGCCAACATGGTGAAACCCCGTCTCTAATAAAAATACAAAAATTAGCCGGGCGTGGTGGCGTGCACCTGTAGTCCCAGCTACTCGGGAGCCTGAGGCAGAAGAATTGCTTGAATCTGGGAGGCAGAGGTTGCAGTGAGCCGAGATCACGCCACTGCACTCCAGCCTGCCAAAAGAGCGAGACTCCGTCTCAAAAGAAAAAAAAAAACCCAATACAAATAGACCTGGTCTTTTACAAACTACCCACTGGGACAGAAATTAGGAAATGCTATTTTTTTTTTTTTTTTTTTTTGAGATGGAGTCTTGCTCTGTCGCCAGGCTGGAGTGCAGTGGCACAATCTCGGCTCACTGCAACCTCCACCTCCCAGGTTCAAGCGATTCTCCTGCCTCAGCCTCCCAAGTAGCTAGAACTACAGGAACACACCACCATGCTCAGCTAATTTTTGTATTTTTAGTAGAGATGGGGTTTCACCATGTATGCCAGGATGGTCTTGATCTCTTGACCTTGGGATCTGCCCACCTTGGCTTCCCAAAGTGTTGGGATTACAGGCGTGAGCCACCATGCCTGGCCATGCCATCCTTTCAAAAGGCTTACCTGCCTTTTGGAAATATAACAAACAATAACAAAAAAGTTTCTGGGTAAGGCACAGTGGCTCTCCCTGTAATCCCACCACTTTGGGAGGCCCAGGCAGGCGGATTACTTGAGGTCAGGAGTTCAAGACCAGCCTGGTCAACATGGCAAAACCCCACCTCTAGTAAAAAAAAAAAATACAAAAATTAGCTGGGTGTGGTGGCACACACCTGTAGTCTCAGCTACTCAGGAGGCTGAGGCAGGAGAATTGCTTGAACCTGGAAAGTGGAGGTTGCAGTAAGCCGAGATCCTGCCACTGCACTCCAGCCTGGGTGACAGAGCAACACTCCGTCTAAAAAAAATAAAAATAAAAAAAAAGTTTCTGGATAAAGAAAGTAAATAAAAAACCCATGCTCAAACTTGAAATAAGGCTTAACAGTTCGGATAGACAAGGTAACTGTAGCATGTTTGCATTATTCAACATCCTACTTGACAGGTAAGGATTTGTACCTGTGTAACTGAAAAGAGATGGCACGCAATAAAACCTAATATACAGACTACAACGAAAGTTCTACCACTCAGCTCTGACAAAAACACCAGACATAAATATGAATTTGTATATTCAGTTGCTTTACCTCTAAAGTAATCCAAGCAGAGGTAATATGAAAAATAGAAATAGTTCTTATGCTGGACACTGTGGCTGATGTGTGTAACCCCAGCACTTTGGGAGGATGAGGTGGGAGGATCCCTTGAACCCAGGAATTCAAGACCAGCCTAGGCAAGATAGCAAGACCCCATCTCTACAAAAAAACAAAAAAAATTAGCTAGGCATGGTGGCACATGCTTGTACTCCCAGCTACTTGGGAGGCTGAAGCAGAAACATCGTTTGAGCCCAGGAGTTCAAGACCAGACTGGGCAACATAGAGGGGTCCCATCTCTTCAAAAAGAAAAAAAAGAAACAAAAAAAATTAGCTAGCCATAAAGATGCATGTCTGCAGTTCACGGCTGCAGTGAGCCACGACTGTGCCACTGCACTTCAGCCTGGGTGACAGAGTGAGACCTTGTCTGAAATATGTATATATACACATATATATGCATACATATAATATTTTAATTAAAAAATTAAAAATTAGATGGGCATGGTAGTATGTGCCTGTACTCCCAACTACTTGAGAGGCTGAAGTGGGAAGATGGCTTGAGCCCAGGAGTTCAAGGCTGCGTGAGCTATGATCATGCCACTGCACTCCAGCCTAGGTGACAGAGCAAGCAAGACTGTCTCAGAAAATAGTTCTCATTACACACTAAAACTGTCCTTTTAATTCGTCCTTTATGACAGGAGTGATATTTTACTTACTCTGTCACACTAATGACTAAAAGAGAAGGCCTTGGGAATTTTAACTAACTCCCTGATAGATATGACGCAAACTAACAAATTTACAATAGACAAATTCTGTACAATACAGTCATGTGCAGTATAATGACATTTTGGTCAATGAGGGACCTCATATTTGACAGTGGTCCCATAAGATTATAACACCAGGCCAGGCACGGTGGCTCATGCCCGTAATCCTAGCACTTTGGGAGGCTGAGGCTGGTGGATCACGATGTCAGGAGATCAAGACCATCCTGGCTAACACGATGAAACCCTGTCTCTACTAAAAATACAAAAAAATTAGCTGGGCATGGTGGCGGGTGCCTGCAGTCCCAGCTACTCGGGAGGCTGAGACAGAAGAACGGCATGAACCCAGAAGGCAGAACTTGCAGTGAGCTGAGATTGTGCCACTGCACTCCAGCCTGGGCAACAGAGCGAGACTCTGTCTCAAAAAAAAAAAAAAAAAGGATTGTAACACCTATTTTGACTATATCTTTTCTATGTTTAGATATGTTTAGTTGCACAAATATTTACCACTGTTACAGCTGCCTACTACAGCCACATACTGTATGGGTTTTTAGCCTAGGAGCAATGGGCTACACCATACGGCCTAGGTGTGCAGTAGGTTATACTTCCTAGGTTTGTGTAAATGTACTCCCTGATGCCCCCACAACGAAATCACTTAACGATGCATTCCTCAAAACACATCCCCAACGTTCAGCATAACACACACACAACTGCATTAGGTGGATGCTTTAAACTAAGAAGTGCGACTGCGATGTCCACTACAAGCATGGCAGGGAGCTGCAGAAGAACTGAGCTAGGCAGCACCGGGGGAACCTGGGAGATGACCAACTCTCAGCCACCACTTGGTTTGTAGACCTGGTAGGGCAGCTAGGTCTTCGCCTCCAAAAAAAAGACAGGCAAATTTTCCCGAGAAATCTGGCCAGCCCCAGGCCAGGCGCAGTGGCTCCCGCCTGTAGTCCCAGCACTTTGGGAGGCCGAGGCGGGCGGATCACCTGAGGTCGGGAGTTCGAGACCAGCCTAGCAAACATGGAGAAACCCCGACTCTACTACAAATACAAAATTAGCCAGGTGTGGTGGCACATGCCTGTAACCCCAGTTACTTGAGAGGCTGAGGCAGGAGAATCACTTGAACCCAGGAGGCGGAGGTTGCAGTGAGCCAAGATCACCCCATTGCACTCCAGCCTGGGCAACAAGAAAGAAACTCAAAGAAAAAGAAAGAGAGAGAGAGAGAAAGAAAAGAAAAGGAAAAGAACAGAATAGAACAGAAAAGAACAGAACTAAAGAAAGAAATCTGGCCAGCCCCAAAAGAGTAACATCCATCCATTCCTCAAACGTTTACTGAGCCTCTACTTTATTCAAGGCACTGTTCTAAAGGTAGAACTTGACCCCCAAAAAAAAATTGTCCTAAGAAAATTAAAATATTTTGGTGACAAGAGAATATTCTTTTTCTTCTCTTCTCTTTTCTTTTTAAGTAGAGACAGGGTCTCACTATGTTGCCCAGAATGGTCTCAAAGTCCTGGGCTCAAGTGATCCTCCTACCTTGGCCTCCCAAAGTACTGGGATTATAGGCGTGAGCTACCACACCCAGTCCCAAAGAATATTCTCTATAGTTCCAGAGAGGGAGGAAAAAAAACAGGTCATGCAGGCCGGGCGCGGTGCCTCACGCCTTAGTCCAAGCACTTCGGGAGGCCGAAGCGGGTGGATCAGGAGGTCAGGAGTTCAAGACCAGTCTGGCCAACATGATGAAAGCCCATCTCTACTAAAAACACAAAAAAATTAGCCGGGTGTGGTGGCGGGAGCCTGTAACCCCAGCTACTCGGGAAGCTGAGGCAGAGAATTGCTTGAACTCGGGAGGCGGAGGTTGCAGTGAGCCGAGATCACGCCACTGCACTCCAGCCTGGGCGACAAAGCGAGATTCCATCTCAAAAAAAAAAAAGTCACGTAGAAAGAATAGAGAATAACTTTAGGCTTTTTTTTTTTTTTTTTGAGACAGAGTCTCGCTCTGTTGCCCAGGCTGATGTGCAGTGGTGCAATCACGGCTCACTGCAAGCTCCGCCTCCCAGGTTCAGGCCATTCTCCTGCCTCATCCTCCCTGGTAGCTGAGACCACAGGCGCCCGCAACCACACCCAGCTAATTTTTTGTATTTTTGGTAGAGACGGGGTTTCACCATGTTAGCCAGGATGGTCTCGATCTCCTGACCTCGTGATCTGCCTGCCTCGGCCTCTCAAAGTGCTGGGATTACAGGCGTGAGCCACCGTGCCCAGCCAACTTTAGGTTTCTTAACAGCCACATTGGAAGCAAAAGGAAATTAAACAAATGCCTTCGGGCCAGGCAACCTCCACCTCCTGCGCTCAAGTGATTCTCCTGACTCAGCCTCCCGAGTAGCTGGGATTACAGGCATGCACCACCACGCCCAGCTAATTTTTGTATTTTTAGTAGAGACGGAGTTTCACCATATTGGCCAGGCTGGTCTGGAACTCTTGACCTCAAGTGATCTGCCTGCCTTGGCCTTCCAAAGTGTTGGGATTACAGGCGTGAGCCACCATGCCCGGTCAACCAATGTATTTCTTAAATGTATCTGATTGATGTCTCATGCCTCTCTAAAATGTATAAAACCAAGCTGTGCCCCGACCACCTTGGGCACATGTTCTCAGGACTTCCTGAGGGCTGTGTCACGGGCCATGGTCACTCATATTTGGCTCAGAATAAATCTTTTCAAATATTTTACAGGGTTTGAATCTTTTCATAACAATTCTATCAAGGGCACGTGCCAACATGATTTACACCTAATACATCAGCCTCGACCACCTGGCTCAGGTAGCATTTGCAGGTTTAGCCACTGTAAGATTATCACCACCACCTCCACACACACTCATCCCATTCCATACTCTTAGGAAGCAAGTCACTAAGTGCAGCCCACACTCCAAGGAGATGGGGAAAGTTATAGAGGACCCTCTGGAAGACGGAAGAATCTACCATTATTTGGAATTCTTCTCTAAGGGAGATCAGTCTATTCTTTGTCTCTTTCCTCATTTATTAATGTGATTATTTATATCAATATGGACTTACAGATATTTGTTTTATACTTTAGGTGATAAGTAAAATACTAATTGTTAAAAATACATTCTTGGCTGGGCATGGAGGCTCATGCCTATAATCCCAACACTTTGGGAGGCCATGGTGGGTGGATTACCTGAGGTCAGGAGTTGGAGACCAACCTGACCAAAATGGTGAAACCCCGTCTCTACTAAAAATACAAAAAAATTAGCCGGGCATGGTGGTGTGCGCCTGTTGTCCCAGCAACTCAGGAGGCTGAGACAGGAGAATTGCCTTGAACCTGGGAGGTGGAGGTTGCAGTGAGCCGAGATCACGCCACTGCACTCCAGCCTGGGCAACAGAGTGAGACTCCGTCTCAAAAAAAACAAAACAAACAAAAAAAAAACTACATTATTTATTTTATTGTTCAAGTTGTTTCAGCTTTTGTCAATGGGAGCTCTTTCAGTTGGTTCCTGTGTCCCTTCTTCATGTTCCCATCCCTTTGTTTTTTAGCATATCCTTACATTCAAACACTAGAAGAAGCTTCAGGCTCATCTTATATTTTCCCTGCCCCAGCCCTAGAATCACCCATTACTCCAAAGAGTTCTGATTTGTTTTGGTACAATGGAATCAGAATCCAAAACTGGGAGCCAGTAGTCTTTCTCCTAAAAACTCATAACCCTGACTTAACCATGGGAAAAATATCAAGACAAACCCAAATTTAAGGACATTGTACAAAATACCTTGCCTGTACGTCTCAAAACTATCAAGGTTATTGCAATGGAATCAATCTGTGCCCCCCACCCCAATTCACATGTTAAAATTCTAATGCCTAGAGTAATGCTTTTAGGAGGTGGGGCCTTTGGGAGGTGATTAGGCCATGAGGGGACCCCTCACGGTGGGATTAGTGCCTTTAAAAAAGGGAACCCAGGAGCTGAGCAGTGGCTCATGCCTGTAATCCCAGCACTTTGGGAGGCCAAGGCTGGCGGATCACGAGGTCAGGAGATCGAGACCATCCTGGCTAACACGGCGAAACCCCATCTCTACCAAAAATACAAAAAATTAGCCAGGCGTGGTGGCGGGCGCCTGTGGTCCCAGCTACTCAGGAGGCTGAGGCAGGAGAATGGCGTGAACCCGGGAGGTGGAGCTTGCAGTGAGCAGAGATCGCGCCACTGCACTCCAGCCTGGGCGACAGCGCGAGACTCCGTCTCAAAAAAAAAAAAGAATTCACAGGCCAGGGGCAGTGGCTCATGCCTGTAATCCCAGAATTTTGGGAGGCCAAGGTGGGTCGATCACCTGAAGTCAGGAGATCGAGACCAGCCTGGTCAACATGGTGAAACCCTGTCTCTATTAAAAATACAAAATTAGCCAGGCATAGTGGTGCACGCCTGTAATCCCAGCTACTCGGGAGGGTGAGGCAGTAGAATCGCATGAACCTGGAAAGTGGAGTTTGCAGTGAGCCAAGATCGTGCCACTGCACTCCACAACAGAGCGAAACTCTGTCTCAAAAATAAAGAAAATAAAATAAAGAATTCACAGCCTGACTCAGTGGCTCACGCCTGTAATCCCAGCACTTTGGGAGGCCAAGGCGGGTGGATCTCTTGAGCTCAGCATTTCAAAGCCAGACAGGGAAACATGGCAAAACCCCATCCTAAAAAAAAATACCAAAATTAGCTGGGTGTGGTGACATGCACCTGTGGTCCCAGCTACTCAGGAGGCTGAGGTGTATCACTGGAGTCCAGGAAATCAAGGCTGCAGTGAAACATGATTGCACCATTGTGCTCTAGCCTGGGTGACAGAGTTGAGACCCTGTCTCAAAAATAATAAAATAAAAATAAAGAATTCACATCTGGGCCGGGTGTGGTGGCTCATACCAGTAATCCCAGCACTTTGGGAGGCCAAGACAGGAGCACTGCTTGAGCCCAGGAGTTCAAGACCAGCCTGGGGAATACAGTGAGACCCTGTCTCTACAAAAATAAAAATTAGTTGGGTGTGGTGGCACACGCCTGTGGTCCCAGCTACTCAGGAGGCTAAGGTGGGAGGATTGTTTGAGCCTGGGAACTCAAGGCTACAGTAAGCTTTGGCTGTACCACTATACTCCAGCCTAGGTGACACAGCAAAACTCTGTCACAAAAAAATAAATAAGTAAAAGACAAGAAAGAGCCAGGCGTGGTGGCTCACACCTGTAATCCCAACACTTTGGGAGGCTGAGGCAGGCAGATCACTTGAGGTCAGGAGTTCAAGACCAGCCTGGCCAACATGGTGAAATCCCCTCTCTACTAAAAATATAAAAATTAGCTAGGCGTGGTGGCACATGCCTGTAGTTCCAGCTACTTGGGAGGCTGAGGCTGCAATGAGCCAAGATCATGCAACTGTACTCCAGCCTGGACAACAGAGCAAGACTCCATCTCAAAAAAAAAGAAAGAAGAATTCGCATCTGTCCAATATGTTAGTTTTAGGAGCATTTTCAAATGTGTAATATTTTATCGAAACAACAACAAAAAAAGTCTGCAGGTAGTTTGATGACCTATCATTATAATTCCCATTTACAGCTGAGGAAACTGGGATAGATGAAGTGATTTAAGCTTATTCTACCAACAAGAGGAACACAATCCAAGGTCTCTTTGCCCCAAGTGTCCCTCTGCTTCAGGAACCCTACCACTCTGCACGCACACACACACACACACACACACACCCTTGTGCTCACACACATACACCCTATGTTCATACATATGCACCACTGTGCTCACACACACCCCCATGTTCATACATACACACACCACTGTGCTCACGCACACACACCCCCACTGTGTTCATACATACACACCACTATGTTCACACACACCCACACACCCCACTGTGTTCATACATATACACCCAGACTCCAGCCTGGGTGACAGAGCGAGACTCTGACTCAAAAAAAAAAAAAAAAAAAAAAAATTAATGAAATGAAAGCAAAGGCCAGAGAAGCAAAGGGCATCATCTTTGGTCACTTTACCTCCCCTGGTTTTTTCATGTGAAATTCAGCCAGGTGGGGAAAGCTTACAGTGATGAAGAAAGTTAAGAAAAAAAAAAAACACCAAGCACTAAAAAGGGAAAAGGAATGTGTGGAATTAGATAGATGGTAGTTGCACAAAACAGAGAATACATTAAAAATCACTGCACTGCACACTTTAAAATGGGGCATTTGATGTGATGTGACTTACATTTCAATTTTCTAAAAGAGAAAAAGAATGTGGTAGAAAAAGCAACAGGTCTGGGTGCACAGAATGAAGGACAGCCAAGAAAGAAATGTCAATTACTCTCAGTTCTCAAATGTTAAATAAAGTTCCTATGAATACAGACGAGGGTAGCACATTAAGGAAAAATGGGATGGAGGGAAGAAAACAGAGGTTTTTGCCTTGCAAAGGTTTATAAGGGATGTTTTACCGAGAGATGGGCAACAGGAAACCCTGGCAGTGCTGGCCAGATCAGCAAGGTCAGGTCCCATCCCCATATACAGGCGCAGAAGCCCCAAACAATACCAGCAAAGAGGGTCCTGAGGTGAAGGGACCAGCCTACAGGAACAGTCCACGTCATATTCAGGGAAATAAATAGTATCTTGGTGGCCCAGCATAGTGGCTTACGTCTGTAATCCCAGCACTTTGGGAGGCCAAGGAGAGCAGATCACATGAGCCCAGAAGTTAAAGACTAGCCAGGGCAATGCCATGAAACCCTGTCTCTACAAAAAACAAGCCGGTCATGGTGGTGCGCACATGTAGTCCCAGCTACTTCAGGGGCTGAGGTGGGACGATCACTTGAACACGAGGCTGCACTGAGCCACGACTGTGCCACTGCACTCCAACCTAGGCAACAGAGCAAGATCCTGTCTCAAAAATTAAATAAATACATAAATAATTTTTTAAAAAGAAAACATTAACAACCAGACAAAACAAATGCATCTATTTGGCCTTTGGGTGACTTATTTGTAGATATGCTTTCAGAATTAAGGAAAGCGGATGTTGCTTAGGCAACAACAAAAAATAAAAGATAAAAATAAACCCTGCGAAAATTTCTTTTTTTTTTTTTGAAACAGAGTCTCACTCTGTTGCCCAGGCTGGAGTGCAGTGGCGCAATCTCAACTCACTGCAACCTCTGCCTCCCGGGATCAAGCGATTCTTCTGCCTCAGCCTCCCAAGTAGCTGGGACTACAGGGGCACACCACCACGCCTGGCGAATTTTTGTAATTTTAGTAGAGACGGGGTTTCACCATACTGGCCAGGGTAGTCTCAAACTCCTGACTTCATGATCCACCCGCCTCGGCCTCCAAAAGTGCTGGGATTATAGGTGTGAGCCACCACACCCAGTCGAAAATTTCTTTAATAAAACTTGCCAGAGCATGGTTAAGAAAAATTAAAAGTATTGACTTATTAAAAGGCACTACCAAAAAATAAAGTTAAGCCATAGATTAGGAAAAAATATTTGCGACACATATATATCCGGCAAACGGCTTGTATAAAAAATATGTCAGCCTGGGCAATAGAGCAAGAGCAAGACTCCATCTCAAAAAAAAAAAAACATGTAAGGAACTGCTGGGCGTAGTGGCTCACGCCTGTAATACCAGCACTTTGGGAGGCCAAGACAGGCGGATCACGAGGTCAGGAGATCGAGACCATCCTGGCTAACATGGTGAAACCCATATCTACTAAAAATACAAAAAAAAAAAAAAATTAGCTGGGCGTGGTGGCAGGCGCCTGTAGTCCCAGCTACTCCAGAGGCTGAGGCAGGGGAATGGCGTGAACCCGGGAGGCAGAGCTTGCAGTGAGCCGAGATCGCGCCACTGCACTCAAGCCTGGGCAACAGAGGAGACTCCATCTCAAAAATAAATAAATAAATAAATATGTAAGGAACTTAAAAATACAAACAATCCAATTTTTTAAATGGGCAAAAGTCGTGAACAGACACTTTACAAATCCAGGCATACAAAGACCGACAAGCATGTAAGCGCTCACCATTATGAGTCATCAGTGAAATGCACATTAAAACAAGATGCCACTATACCCCGCTAGAATGGCTCAGATGAAAAAGACAGGCAAGGCCGGGCACGGTGGCTCACGCCTGTAATCCCAACACTTTGGGAGGCCGATGGGGGGTGATCACCTGACGTCAGGAGTTCAAGACCAGCCTGACCAACATGGAGAAACCCACCTCTACTAAAAATACAAAATTAGCCCGGCATGGTGGCCCATGACTGTAATCCCAGATACTCAGGAAGTTAAAGCAGGAGAATTGTTTGAACCCGGGAGGCAGAGGTTGCAGTGAGCTGAGATCGTGCCACTGCACTCCAGCCTGGGCAACAAGAGTGAAACTCCATCTCAAAAAAAATAAAAAATAAAGTATTGAAAGTAGTCAAAATCATAGAAACAAAGTAGAAAAGACGGTTACCGGGGGAGGGCGAGGGAGGAGGAGATATCAGTATTTGGGGGCTACAGTCTCAGCGCTGCCAGATGAAAGAGTTCCAGAAATGTGGAACAACGATGTGCATATCCTTAACACTACTGAATTGTGAACTTTTAAATGGTTAAAATGGTACATCTTTGAAAAAAATTGAAGTGGCGCGAGGTTTCCCCAAGAAAAAGTAATGATAGGATTAAACAGCATTATCATGATTCACTTGAAGCTGCAGCTTTAAGTACTGCAAGGTGATTCAAAGCTTATACCGCGAAGCAAAAAAACTGAGTTATAATCTTGACTTCACAGCTGTGTAACTTTGGTTTCTGAAACTTCCCCTCTCTCACCCTCAAATTCCTCAACAGTAGAATCTCAGTAACAGTACCTATTTTACTTTTCTTTTTTTTTTCTTTTTGAGATGGGAGTCTCACTCTGTCGCCCAGGCTGGAGTGCCGTGGCTCGATCTGGCTCACTGCAACCTCCGCCTCCCGGGTTCAAGTGATTCTCCTACCTCAGCCTCCCAAATACCCGGGACTACAGAAGCATGCTACCACACGCGGCTAATTTTATATTTTTAGTAGAGACAAGGTTTCACCCATGTTGGCCAGGCTGGTCTCAAACTCCTGACCTCAGGTGATCCGCCCTCCTCAGCCTCCCAAAGTGCTGGGATTACAGACATTAGCCACCAAGCGCAGCCTTTTATTTTTTTAAGAAACAAGGTCTCACTATATTGCCCAAGCTAGTTTGAACTCCTGGGCTCAACTGATTCTCCCACCTCAGCCTACGGAGTAAATGAAACTACAGACACATATGACATCCGCAGGGTTTACAGTACCTATTTTCTCTGGAACAGTGCAAACATCACTCTGATCAGTTTTAGTAGCAGTATAGTGAACTTCAGAGAAGCCTGAACATAAATTTATGTTATGCAACTGAAGTCAGGGAACAATCCATGGTTTAAATGAAGGTAACTGAGATATTTTAGAACCAAGGAAGTAACTCAGTTCACGTATGCACGTAACTCAGCTTAACATGTTTGCTCCATATCCGCTGCTTTAAGTTCAGATAGCACTTTTCAAATTCAAAAAGCATATATGCAAACTGCTTTCATCTGCCTCCAAAAATTAGTTAAAACTAAAAAAAATCATAATTCATTTCTGATCCATGAGTATACTAACTAGGAGGCTACAGAGTACAACGCCACAAAGGATGCCTTGGGAGAACGAATGAAGATCATCTCGAAATAGCCTCCATCCTTAAGAGGTAATATTCTCAGGAAACAGGCAACAGGCCGGGTGCAGTGGCTCAAACCTGTAATCCCGACACTTTGGGAGGCCACTGCAGGCAGATGGCTTGAGCCCAGGAATTCGAGACCAGCCTGGGAAACACAGCGAGACCCCCGTCTCTACATAAACTATATTAAAAAAAAAAAAAAGTTAAAGGTCATTAGTAATCCTAGAAGCAAAATCCATAGAGACTTCTCAGTCCAACCCATCACTGACTTCTTAGCCAATTTGCTACTGATCTCCTCCCTCCTCTTCTCTTGGTTTCCCAGGACCCTCTCCTCTTAGACCCACTCCCCATCTCTACCAGATGGACATCACACCCGACTGGCTCAACGATAGGATGCAGTCTCTGGAATCTTTACCTCCAGCCTCAGCCTCTGTCTTGAGCTCCAAAGATGTATCTCTAACTGCCCACTAGTCCACTTGGCTGCCCCACAAACACTTCAGATTTAACATGTCCAAAAACAAACTCGTAATCTCATCCTTCTCCCATTTTCCCTCCTTGGATGAGTGTCACCAGCCAGTGAGTCACCCAAATTAGAGATGAGGATCATTCTAGATGCATTCCTTCAACAAACATTTACTAAGTTCCTATTACACGCCAAGCACTGACACTGAATACAAGAGACAAAACTCCCCATCCTTGTGGAGGTTATGAACGTTAAGTGGAGACAAACAATAAAAATTTTAAAATGATTAAAATAATACAGTATTGGCCAGGCACGGTGGCTCAGGCCTGTAATCCCAGCACTTTGGGAGGCTGAGGCAGGTGGATCGCTTAAGGTCAGGAGTTCGAGACCAGCCTGGCCAACATGGTGAAATCCTGTCTCTACTAAAAATACAAAAATTAGCTAGGTGTGGTGGCACATGCCTGTAGTCCCAACTACTTGGGAGGCTGAGGCAGGAGAATGGCTTGAACCCGGGAGGCAGAGGATGCAGTGAGCTGAGATCATGCCACTGCACTCCATCCTGGGTGACAGAGCGAGACTCCGTCTCAAAAAGTAATAATAAAAAATAATAATAATAATAATAATAATACAGCATTTAAGATAGTGAGGTGTGCTAAGGAGAAAAATCAAGGCAGAGGCTAAGGAGTATGTGGGGAAGTGAAGAAATGCTAATCACTACAAGAATGGGTTTGGTTCAGAACTCCAGATGCACCTGGAAGTGCTTGAGTAGGGCCAGAGCAGGAAGATGAAAAGAGACAGGGTGGGGTGCTCAGAGGACACTGACAAAAGCTTTAACAGAGGAGTGACTCAGGTTTTCACAGGATCATTCTGGGGAGTCCTCCCTGCAGCTCCTCATTTACCCCAATCCAATCAGCCCCAAATCAGGTCCACTATAACCCTTACAGCCCAGCCCCTGCCCCCACCTAGCTTCTCTGTTCCTTCTGTCACTGCCCTAATCCTGAGGCTTGCGGAGTTGGGGTTAATGGCTTCCTAATTAACCTCATCCCAGTTCACAGCACCTGCCCCACCACTGCCTATGCTCTTTCTGAAGTGGCAACTGGCTCCTCAGAATCTTCCAACCCTCCGGCCAGGCGCGGTGGCTCACGCCTGTAATCCCAGCACTTTGAGAGGCCAAGGTGGGCGGATCACGAGGTCAGGAGATGGAGACCATCCTGGCTAACGTGGCGAAACCCCGACTCTACTAAAAATACAAAAAATTAGCCGGGTGTGGTGGCATGCACCTGTAGTCCCAGCTACTCGGGAGGCTGAGGCAGGAGAATCACTTGAACTTGGGAGGTAGAGGCTGCAGTGAGCAGAGGTCGTGCCACTGCGTTCCAGCCTGGGTGACAGAGCGAGACTCCATCTCAAAAAAAAAAAAAAAAATCTTCCAACCCTCCTTTGTAAACCTCAGAATGAAAGTAGACTTCTAAGAAGTCATTCAAGGCCTTTCCTAACCTCGTCTTTCCACACTCACTCCCATGTCCCCTTCCCAACATGCCCCTTTACAGCAGCACAACCTCAGGATTTATTTCCTCCAAGCAGGAACCCCAATCCCAATCCCACCCCTGACCCCCTGACACTGGCTGATTGGTACTTTTCTTTTGTGAAGAATCGCCTCCTCAGTGCACTCCACAGCCTTTAACCTGGTCTGTGGTACCTGCCCATGCCAGCCTGTGAGCTCCTAGAGGACAGAGTTTTTTTGTTTTTTGGTTTTATTTTTTTTGAGGCAGAGTTTTGCTCTTGTTGCCCAGGCTGGAGTGCAATGGCGTGATCTCGGCTCACTGCAACCTCTGCCTCCCCGGTTCAAGCGATTCTCCAGCCTCAGCCTTCTGAGTAGCTGCGATTAGAGGCACCCGCCACCACACCCGGGTTTTTTTTTGTATTTTTAGTAGAGACAGGGTTTCACCATGTTGTCCAGGCGGGTCTCAAACTCCTGACCTCAGGTGATCGGTCCATCTTGGCCTCCCAAAGTGCTGGGATTACAGGAGTGAGCCACTGCACGGCTGACAGCGGCTCTTTTTGTTTGTTTTGAGACGGAGTCTGGCTGGACTGCAGTGACGTGATCTCGGCTCACTACAACCTCCACTTCCCGGTTCAAGCGATTCTCTTTCCTCAGCCTCATGAGTAGCTGGAATTACAGGTGTGCACCACCACACCTGGCTAATTTTTGTATTTTTGGTAGGGACGGGGTTTCACCATGTTGGCCAGGCTGGTCTTAAACTCCTGACCTCAGGTGATCCACCTGCCTCAGCCTCCCAAAGAGCTAGGGGCGATCTGCAGCCTCAGCCTCCCAAAGAGTTAAGATTACAGGCATGACCACGCCCGGCCAACAGTGGCTCTTTTATCAACGTATCGCTGACTACTCAGCACAGTACCTGCCATTCAGTTGGTTCCCAACAGACATTTAAGACCAGTATTTGCAATCTTAATGTGCTTGTCACTTTTATTCTATGCCCTGAAATTTGACACTTAAATCTTCCCAAATACTCTCGTCTTGAGTATATTACTGATCATTTCTTTGCTACATAAAATACTGGTTTCAGCCCAGGTGCAATGGCTCACACCTGTAACCCTAGCACTTTGGGAGGCTGAGGCGGGTGGATCGCCTGAGGTCAGGAGTTCGAGACCAGCCTGGCCAACATGGTGAAACCCCGTCTCTACTAAAAATACAAAAAATCAGCCTGGTGTGGCAGCGGGCACCTGTAATCCCAGCTACTAGGGAGGCTGAGGCAGGAGAATCACTGGAACCTGGGAGGCGGAGGTTGCAGTGAGCCGAGATCACACCACTGCACTCTAGCCTGAGCCACACAGTGAGACTCATCTCTAAATAAATAAAAATAAAATACTGGTTTCTAACATTCCACTTATCTACAAAGAATGTTTTCAGGTGATACTAATCATACATTTCACTCAACTTTTGATTTTTCTATCCTAGGTTTCTTTTTATACAAGTATGTTTTAAGATAATTTATGGCCCTATACAGAAAGTTACACATTGACTTTTTTCCAACATTGAGAAACATGCCTAAGAATGTATAAATTTTAAAAATGTATAAATTTGGGCCAGGCGCGGTGGCTCACGCCTGTAATCCCAGCACTTTGGGAGGCCGAGGTGGGCGGATCACGAGGTCAGGAGATCAAGACCAACCTGGCTAACATGTTGAAACCCCATCTCTACTAAAAATACAAAAAATTAACCGGGCGTGGTGGCGGGCGCCTGTGGTCCCAGCTACTCAGTAGGTTGAGGCAGGAGAATGGCGTGAACCCGGGAGGCGGAGCTTGCAGTGAGCCGAGATCGCGCCACTGCACTCCAGCCCGGGCGACAGAGCGAGACTCCATCTCAAAAAAAAAAAAAAAAAAGTGTAAGTTTAAACGACTGCAGTTATTTGCTATGAAATATTTAAGATACTGTGTGCCTCTCCCCAGTGTCATTCCCTCCCCCCTTGCTGGAGATAAACGCTGTCCAGAGTCCTGTGCATGTCTGGATGCTTTTCTCTAAGACAACGCTAGGCAAGGTGAGGTGCGCCAAGGCTGCAGTAGGGTTAGAGGTTACCACCTGGGTCCTCCACAGCACTCAGTGCCACACAGGGCTGCCAGGCTCAACTGCAACATGATGCTGCATTCTTTGATGACTTGGAGACACTGGCTCTTTAGAGTGCCTACCCTCCCACACAGAATTCCATACAAGTTGAAATATACTTCACACTTAGTATCATCGTATTCCTACAAATATTTAGGAAACAGAGCAATAGGTCAAATTTCTCACCATAACAGGCTTGCTGACAATCCCTGAAAGAAGCAAGGCCATGGTAATATAACTTAAGGAGGTTCTTCCAGTTTTCTAAAGTGTTTTTCACTAAACTAGTGCAATGTATTCCGAGCTGATTCTGATCAATGGCTTAGTCATGCCGTACCAAAAAAAAAAGGCCTTGGGATTTAACTAATGCAAAGAATCAAAGCTCTAACTGCCCTTTTACAGAACACCTGAAATAGTATATCTCAAATTTTTTGTTCTCACATTTTTAAAAAACATCATTTTTGTAAGTATTCCTTTTCAAACGCTTAATATGTAAATTCTTAATTCATTTAAATAATAAAACAGTAACAGGTAGCAACAATTCTAATACAGATATACCTAGAAATGACCTACAAATGTTAAGTTATAAAACCATCCACTCCATCACGCATTAATTTCACTATTTTAACGCTTTATTTTAATTTTCTTAAGGAAAAGGGTGCACCCAATTTTACATGGAAAAAGCATTCCAGGACGGGGGCTGCTTCAAGTTTAGTTGGAGCAACGCCAGCCTAGGTGAACAGGGTCGCCTGAAACGTTTCGCATCTGGTTACTGAAAAAAAGGGGTCGCCAAGGAGGCAAAGCGGAGCCAGCTCTCGGGAGGGACCCGGCCCCCCACCGCCCGCGAGAATGACAGGCGCGTCCGCTCAGGGCGGTGCCGGGAGAGGCGGGGGTGGAAGGAAGAGGAGGAATCGGACAAAGCCAGCCCCGCCGGGCCTCCGGCCTCCCCGCCCGCCGCGATCCCGGGGTCAGCCACCTCCCCTGTCGCGGGTTCCCGGGGTCCACAGCTGTCCCCGGGAACGGCCGCCGCCGCCCGCAGCAGGGCCAAGCCGGGGATGCGGGGCCAGGGCGGGACCCTGGGCAGGGCCGGGGACCGGAACCTGCAGTGGGACGCGGATGGGGAGGACGCGCGGCGCCGGGAGCCGGGGCTGGCAAAAGGGCCGGGGACAAGAACCCGACCTGAACCTGGAAGGGGTCGCGGACCGGCCGGGGCGGTGAACTGGGGCGGGTACCGGGGTGGGAACGGAGAGGGGCCGGGACCCAAACCGGGAAGGAGACCTGGATGGGGACAGAGTTGCGGCCGGGGCGGGCCCGAAGAGGAGCGGGACAGGGATGGGGCGGAGGATGAGTGGGGGGCCGCGGTCCGGGGCGCACGCCGGGGACTCACCGCCTTGCTCCTGAGGGCCGCGCTCTCTCGCGCTGTCAGCACCTGGAGCGCCGCCGGGCGCGCGCGCGGAGCAGCGACTGTGCGCCGAGCCCGCCTCGGCTGTGTGAGGCACCGCGCAGCAGTCACCAGCGAGGGGCGCCGGAGTGGCCGCCCCGCAGCATCCTCGGCCACCCACGCGCTATCCCCTTGGCCGCCGAGCACAGCCCCGCGGCTCCTCGCACCAGCAGCCCAGCCGACCCAGCCAGTACCGCTCGGCCGCCTGCGCCGCTCCCGCCGCCGAAAATGGCGTCTCAGTGTTGCTCCCCCCGGCGCCCCGCCTCGCCCCGCCCCACAATGCCGCGCGCCGGCATGACGTCATCGCCCCTCGCCCCGCCCGGGGCTGGGGAAACTGAGGCTGGGTGGCTCCCCGCAAGCGCTCGGCGAGCTGGGGACTGGAGGGGCGAGAAAGTCGTTTGGGTATCAGGTGGGCGGTCACAGGGAGGAGGGTGACGGTGCAGGACCCAGCGGGCCTCCCGGTTGTAACGCGGACGGGGGTGGGGCGCTCGGGGCAGGGCGCGGCTCGGGGGCTGGGCGGCCAGGCCCTGGCCTCTCCGACTCCGCACCCGCGATGACCGAGCGCTTCGGCAGCTTCCCTTCCAGCCGGGCTGTGGGCCCTACCGGAATGCTGCTGGGGAAGGTGCAGGCCCGGCCGCAGCCGCCACCACTGGGCTCCCGCCCCACCCCACTCCCAGGCCCGCGAGCTTCATGCGCTCATTTCGGTCCCCCAGAACGCAGCTAGGAGGCCTTCGGGAGGCCCCGGAATCAGAGGATCCCGGCCAGGCCTTTCTCTCTCCTCCAGGAAAACCGACAGCCTTTGGTCGAGACCCTGACCTCTAACCCTCCGCCCTCCCCTTCTCATTATTCCCTCTCCTCGGGGCTTTTGGACCCTCGTATCTGTACGAGGAAACTTTCCAGGCGCTCCCCCTCGACACAAACTGCGCCTCAGACGGGCAAAGGGGAAGGGCCGGGGTGTAGGCTGTGAGGGTGGGAGACAACCCCCCTCTGTCCCCACGCAGCCACCGGCGCATCTCCCTGGCTGCAGGGCCTCGACCTCCAGCCCGGCCTGAAGGGCAGCGGAGCGCGCCTGGGTCAAGTCCTGCGGCTTCGCCGGCTCCGCAGGCCTGACTCAGCAGCCAGCCGGGAGGGCACGCTGATTCAATGGGCGAGGCTCCGCTCGCTGCTGCCAGCGGCTTGGGAAAAACCCTCCCAGTGCCTGCAGACGTCCCAAGTGCGGGGCCCGGAGGCATCATTTAACCTGGAGGTGTTCCTGGGCCAGTCCCCCAACCCCATCTTGTGAACTGCTGTTCCTTTCCGATGTTATCACCCAGCACCAGCAGCCCTGTGTGAACCCTGCAGTTACGCCCCGCAGTCACCAGAGAAGCAAGTGCTCCTCGGTTTTTCCAGGGAGGTCTGGTTACTTTTATCTCATTTATAAAGACAAAGGGGGAGCTCCTAGGTAACACGGTAGGGTTGGCCCGGGGAGAGGCACTGAGTCAGGGTCAAACAAACTTTCTCCATACCACTTTCAGGTTAGTGATTTCAGCCAGACTGCAGCTTGGATGTCACTAAGTTCAGCCACTGGGCTGGGCACCGCCAAGCATCGACTGCTCATTCTTTCTGTGCCGCTGGGCCCAGTAACTGTCCCCTCTGCTCACCCACAACCCTAGCCAGAAACCTGGGATGCCTGCACCACTCCCTTATGCCTTACTACAACAGGTGGAAAAGATTCTACTTCCTCAATATTTCTTTCTTTGAGTTAGGGTATCTTTGTCACCCTGACTGGAGGGCAGTGGCAATCATAGCTCACTGTAACCTCGAACTCCTGGGCTCAAGAGATCCTCTTGCCTCAGCCTCCCAAGTAGCTAGGGACTACAGGTGTGCACCACCACTCCCAGCTAATGTTTTTTAAATTTTTTGCAGAGAGGAGATCTTGCTATGTTGCCCAGACTGATCTCGAACTCCTGGCCACAAGTGATCCTCCCAGCTGGCCTCCCAAAGTGCTGAGATTACAGGTGTGAGCCA
The DNA here is from genome assembly GCF_029289425.2 of Pan paniscus. NCBI lineage: Eukaryota > Metazoa > Chordata > Mammalia > Primates > Hominidae > Pan > Pan paniscus. The sequence goes on along the minus strand of NC_073264.2, from coordinate 104,787,222 downwards.
CCATGCCTGGCCTCTCAGTATTTCTTGAATCCATCTCCACTGCCACCACTTTGTTCTGGCTTTATTACCTTGTTCTTTTATTTCCTCAACAAATATTTGTTGCTCTCCCGTGATCCTCATAACAGCCAAGGATGCATAGGTGAACAAGATAGATAAGATCTCTGCTTTCTAAGAGTTTACATTCCAGTGAGGAGAAGTAGGCCATAAACACATAAGGAAATACCGGATCTTGCCGAGATGATGGAACAGGCAGAGATGGAACAAAGATGATGGAACAGGCAGAGTCTAGGTGGTCAGGGGTGAACTCAGAGGCAGGCGGGTGACCTGAGACCCAAATGAGAGGAGGGAGGCAGGCGTTCAAAGCCCCAGGAGAGGCCGGCAAGGTGGCTCATGCCTGTAATCCCAACACTTCAGGAGGCCAAGGCAGGTGGATTGCCTTCAGGAGTTCAAGACCAGCCTGGGCAACACAGTGAAACCACATCTCTACTAAAATACAACAAATTAGCCAGGTGTGGTGGCTCACGTCTGTAGTCCCAGCTACTCGGGAGGCTGAGGCAGGAGAATCGCTTGAACCTGGGAGGCAGAGGTTGCAGTGAGCCAAGATCACGCCACTGCACTCAAGCCTGGGCAACAGAGCCAGATTCTGTCTCAAAACAAAATAAATAAAAGCCCCAGGAGAGCTCTGAGGGCAGGAGTCCTCAGGCAGGAATGACCCTGGAGTGTTGGGGGAAAGGAGAAAAGGCCAATTCATCCACCAGTGCTGCCACGCATCACTGTCTGCAGCAACTTCAAATTCCTTGGGTTGGTCAACAAGGCCCCCAGGGCCTGGTGCTGCCAACCTCCTGGTCTCCTGTGCTCTGAACACCCTTATCTGTTCCTGAGTTCACCCTGGTCTCTCACATAGCCATGCCCCTGTACATAGTATTCACTGTGCCTAGAATGTTCTCCCTCTCCCATTCCCCCCAGTGCTCCAGGATTCAAATGATAGTCACTTCCTGGGGGAAGCCACTTCTGACAGCACCTGCCTGGGTCAAGGCCTCCTCTGACCACCCACCTGTCCCTTCCCCAATGTGTACTATGTGTTCAGTTTACACAGCTGCCTTCTCCTCAGCCTGTAAGCAGAGAACAGGAGGGGCTGGTGTCCTTGTCCCCACAGCCTGCTCAGCACCTGACGCAGCTGCAAGGGCAACCCTCAAGCAAGCATGAGAGGAGGGCTGGGCTGCTGCTTCTCCAGGCTTCCTTTGCACAGAGATGCTGCTCTTGCTCCCCTTTCAAGGGGAGCAGACTGTTCGGGTCCCTTTAAGTCCCTGACTTCTGCCATGATCCTCAGGAGATCCTGTAGTCCTTGGAGCCGTTAGCAGCTCCTAGGTTGGGCTGCTAAGGTACTGCCTGGGGTTAAAAGGCATGGACAACCCGGGCAACATAGTAAGACCCTGACTCTACAAAAAAAATTTAAAAATTATCCAGGCATGGTGATGCACCCTTATAGTCTCAGCTACTCAGAAGGCTGAACTGAGGTGGAAGGATCACTTGAGCCCAGGAGGTCAAGGCTGTAGTGAGCTATGACTGTGTCACTGCACTCCAGCCTGGGCAACAGAGTGAGACCCTGTCTCAAAAAAAAAAAAAAAAGGAGGGGGGGAACTACCCACCTTCTGCCATTTGCCAGGCCCCTGCGACATCGCAGGCAAGCATAGAGCCTACAATTTTTCATATTCATGTCATTCTCAGTATTTATTGAGAACTGCTAGTATCAGTTGCCAGGCTGGGCAACAGAACCAGGTGCCCTGGACAAGTGAGCTGACGGCCAGCAGGAACTAAGATGAGAGGCCTGAGGAAGTGCAGAGGGGAGCCCTGCGTCCCTCGGGGATCCAGGAGATGAGGGAGAGGGACACTCACGTGGCAGGTGGGGGGGGCCACAGGAAGGAAGTGCAGTGCCCACATGCAACAAACCGTGCAGTCCTGTTTGTCTCAAGTGGAGAATGGAACAGGAAGTTGTTATTTTTTACACTATTCATCTTTTTACTGTAGATGTTTGTAGATGTCTGTCTTTGCGAGCGGCTTTTTGGAAGAGACAAGCAGGTAGGAATTTGTCTTTGGTTCTTGAGGATCTGCAGCCTTGTGGGCAGCCCTGTCTGTGAATGCCTGAAGAAAGGAGGGAGGAAGGGGGTGGGGAGGAAAGAGGGAGAGAAGAAGAAGGGCAGGGTGGAGGCAGCCTGAAGCCTGTCCCTGGCTGGCAGCTGTACTCAGGTGCCCATCCTCTGGCTGGGAGAGGTGACCTGGCTGGAGGGGCTGGGGCGGGGGAAGCACAGGCCATGGGAAGAGCAGGCTGGTTGACTCCACACAGCCCTGACCCCTCCCCGCAGCCTGCTCACCCTCCTTGTCAGCACGAGGCTTAGGGACGAGTCACCGGACGGGCGTGCTGGTCCAGGGAGGGGCTGCCTGGCATCCGGACCTGGCTAATCTGGGATCTGGCCTGCCTAGCTCTCAGCCGCAGGTCACACCCTCTCTGGTCTCAGGCTTCAATTCTGAAAATGGAATTCCTCTGATTTCCAGGGTATTTTTTCCTTTCTTCTTTTTTTTTTTTTTTTTTTTTATTGAAACGGAGTCTCACTCTGTTGCCCAGGCTGGAGTGCAGTGGTGCAATCTCGGCTCACTGCAACCTCCGCCCCGCAGAGTTCAAGCAATTCTCCTGCCTCAGCCTCCCGAGTAGCTGGGATTACAGGTGCCTGCCACCATGCCTGGCTAATTTTTGTATTTTTAATAGAGACGAGGTTTCACCATCTTGGCCAGGCTGGTCTTGAACTCCTGACCTCGTGATCCACCCACCTCGGCCTCCCAAAGTGCTGGGATTACAGGCGTGAGCCACCACACCCAGCCAGGGTGTTTTTTCTTTAAAGAGCTGGGGCCGCTCAGCACAGAGCTCCAGGGACCACTTCCTTCAGAACTGCAGGGAAAGGCGCGCTCAAGATCGGAAGAAGGTGTGGTGGACACCCTGCCAGGAAGCCACCCCTCTGTCTGTCTTTCTGTCCTTCACACCCACTCCACTCCCGCAGGACAGCCCAGGGGCCCCTGAGAGAACAGAGCCCTGGGTTCTCCCAGGGCCAGCAGGCCACCGTGACGGCTCAGCAGCACTGTCCCCCACACCTGGGATCCTGTCTCAGCAAGCCCTGGTTGTGGTAGCTGGTTTCCTCACGTGGCCTGGTGACCCAGACCCCCAGCATTTGTGTCCTGTTTCCTGGTACAGCTGGAGGGAGGCTGCGCCAGTGCCGGCCGAAGCTTTAAGACAGCTGGAGGCGCCAGGCAGCGAGGGAAGCCATCTGGGCGGTCCCCTGGGACCAGAATTTCTGCAGATGAGGACTGAGGCTCAAATGGCAGCAGGGAGGAAGACATCACCGACCAAGCTCAGCCTGGCTGGGTACACTGAGTTCGTCCTATGCCGACTGAGCCCCACCTGTGTCTCTGGACTTGAGCCAGGTGCCAGGGCGACAGCACTCCAAGTGACCAGGAGAATATTTACCCCACTTCACTTCCTCTCAAGGAATCATGAGATATCTTGAGGAAAGTGCTGGACTTCCCACAATATGTGGCATGGAGACTGGACGTGTTTTATGTGGTTATCCAAAAGGTTATGCCAGAAACTGGGAGAAGGGAAGACATCTATGTCCTCCAGATAATTTCAAAATGGTTTGAAGAACACTGATAGAGGGAAACAGTGGGGCTGTGGTACCTGCGATTAGGGATTTGCCATGGAAAACAGATTCCATATTGGAGATTTTCTCCCAACATTTTATTATGAAAATACATTTACAGAAGAGTTGAAAAACATGTACAGTGAAGGCTGGATGCAGTGGCTTACACCTGTAATCCCAGTACTTTGGGAGGCCAAGGGAAGAGGATTGCTTGAGGCCAGGAGTTCGAGACCAACCTGGGCAACATAGTGAGACACCAACTGTACACAAAATTTAAAGAAAAAAATTAACTACGCCTGGTGGTGTATGCCTGTAGTCTCAGCTACTCTGGAGGCTGAGATGGGAGGCTCCCTTGAGCCCAGAAGTTCAAGGTTACAGTGAACTATGATCATGCCACTGCACTCTTGCCTGGACCACAGAGCAAGACCGTGTGTCTCAAAAAAAAAAAAAATAACAAACTGTACAGTGAACGTTCACATACCCACCACCAGGATTCTACCATTAATATTTTGCCTGGGCTGGGCGCAGTGGCTTGTGCCTGTAATCCCAGCAGTTTGGGAGGTCGAGGCAGGTGGATCACTTGAGGCCAGGAGTTCAAGACCAGCCTGGCCAACATGGCGAAACCCCATCTCTACTAAAAATACAAATAATTCGCTGGGTGTGGTGGCGCACCTGTAGTCCCAGCTACTTGGGAGGCTGAGGCAGGAGAATTGCCTGGACCTGGGAGACAGAGGTTGCAGGGAGCCGAGATCACGCCACTGCACTCCAGCCTGGGCAACAGAACAAGACCCCGTCTACAAAAAAAAAAAAAAATACATATATATATATATATATATATATTTAGCTTTATTTCCTTTATCACATCTCTTCTCCCCATTCTTCTATCTATCAATACATTTTTAATGCATTTCAAAGTAAATTGCAAAGATCAGTACACACCACCTCTAAACGCTTCAGCATTCATAGCATTAATGGAATCTGATATTCTTTGCTTGTTTGTTTTAGGAAACATTTACACGTGGTAAAATGCATAAATCTTAAGGACAGCATTTGAAGAGTTTTGTTTTACATGATATTGACCTTTATTTCAGAGACTAAACAGTGGTTTTGTTTTGTTTTGTTTTGAGACAGGGTCTGACTCTGCTGCCCAGACTGGAATGCAGTGGTGCAATCTCAGTTCACTGCAACCTCCACCTCCCAGGCTCAAGCAGTTCTCATGCCTCAGCCTTCCAAGTAACTGGGATTACAGGCACGCGCCACTACCGCCCAGCTAATTTTTGTATTTTGGGGGTTTCACCATGTTGGCCAGGCTGGTCTCAAACTTCTGTCCTCAAATGATCCACCTGCCTCAGCCTCCCAAAGTGCTGAGATTACAGGCATGAGCCACCGTGCCCGGCCAGTTTTGTTTCATTTTTAATTGTGTTTCGTTAAAGCAGTTTTAGGCTCACAGAAAATTTGAGCAAAAAGTACAAAGAACTGCCATGTATGTCCTGTACCCAGTTCCCCTACCACTAACATCCTGCACTAGTGTGGTACATTTGTTACAACCAATGGACCGATATTCATATATTAACTAAGTCTAGAGTTTACATAAGGGCTCACTGTCTGTATTGTACACAGTATTGGATATTCTATGGGTTTTGACACATGTAAGTATAATGATATGATGAGTTGTGAGAAACCTTTCACCTGTGTAACTGAAGTCCCTACCAGGAAATGGAACGTTTCCATCACATTGCAGGGTTGCCTCATGCCCCTTCCCATCTGACCCCAGGCAACCACTGTTGGGTTTGTTTGTTTGTTTATTTATTTATTTATTTTTGAGAGAGAGTCTCACTTTTTTTGCCCAGGCTGGAGTGCAGTGGCACAATCTCGGCTCACTGCAACCTCCACCTCCCAGGTTCAAGCAATTCTCCTGCCTCAGCCTCCCAAGTAGCTGGGATTATAGGCGCCCACCACCACTCCTGGCTATTTTTTTGTATTTTTAGTAGAGATGGGGTTTCACCATGTTGGCCAGCCTGGTTTCGAACTCCTGACCTCAAGTGATCCGCCCACCTCAGCCTCCCAAAGTGCTAGGATTACAGGCATGAGCCACCACGCCCGGCTGTTTATTTATTTTTTATTTATTTTGTAGCGAGGAGGTCTCACTATGTTGCCCAGGCTGGTCTTGAACTCCTGACCTCAAGTAATCCTCCTGCCTCAGCCTCCCAAAGTGCTGGGATTACAGGCGTGAGCTACCATGCCTGGGCTGTTTTTTCTTTTGTTTTTTTGTTTTTTTGTTTTTTTAGACGGAGTCTCACTCTGTCACCCAGGCTAGAGTACGATGGCGCAATCTCAGTTCACTGCAACCTCCGCCTCCCAGGTTCAAGCAGTTCTCCTGCCTTAGCCTCCCAAGTAGCTGGGATTACAGGCACGCACTACCACGCCCTACTAATTTTAGTAGAGCTGGGGTTTCACCATTTTGGTCAGGCTGATCTCGAACTCCTGATCTCAGGTGATCTGCTCACTTCCCAAAGTGCTGGGATTACAGGCATGAGCCATCGCGCCCCACCCCAGTTTTTATTTTTTAAATGTAGACCTATCTTGCCTGTTCTAGCATTTTACATGAAGTCCCATAGCATCTGCTTCTGTGTCTAGCGTCTTTCACTCACCTCCTGGTTTTGACATTCATCCACATGGTCCCACATTTGTTTGCCATTCTCCTGCTGACAGAAGCTGGGATGCTTCCATTTTGGTTGATATGAGTAAAGCTAATCTCAGCTTTCTTATACAAGCCTGTTGGTGAACATGTATTTTCATTTCTCTTAGGTAAATACCTAGGAAAGCCACGTACAGTGCCTCATGCCTGTAGTCCCAGCACTCTGGGAGGCCAAGGAGGGCAGGTCATTTGAGACTAGCCTGGACAACATGTCAAAACCCTGTCCCTACTAAAACTACAAAAAAAATTAGCTGGACGTGGTGGCACATGCCTGTAACCCCAGCTACTCAAGGGGCTGAGGTACGAGAATCGTTTGAACCCAAAAGGTGGAGGTTGCAGTGAGCCGAGATGGCATGACTGCATTCCAGCCTGGGCAACAGAGCAAGACTCTATTTCAGATGATAAACAACAACAACAACAAAACCTAGGAATGAAATTGCTGGGTCATCAGGTAGGCATATGTTTGTTTGCTTGTTTTTTTTGTTTTTTGTTTTTTTTTTTGAGACGGAGTCTCCCTCTGTTGCCCAGGGTGGAGTGCAGTGGTGTAATCTCAGCTCACTGCAACCTCTGCCTCCCAGGTTCAAGTGATTCTCCTGCCTCAGCCTCCTGAGTACTCCTGAGTAGCTGGGACTACAGGTGCGTGCAACCACGCACAGGTAATTTTTTGTATTTTTAGTAGAGACGGGGGTTTCACTGTGTTAGCCAGGACAGTCTCAATCTCCTGTCCTCATGATCCACCCACCTCAGACTCCCATAGTGCTGGGATTACAGGTGTGAGCCATCATGCCCAGCCAGGCATATGTTTAGTTCTATAAGAAACTTCTGGGCTGGACATGGTGGCTCACGCCTGTTAATCCCAGCACTTTAAGGGGCTGAGGTGGGCGGATCACAAGGTCAGGAGTTCAAGACCAGCCTTGCCAACATGGTGAAACCCTGTCTCTACTAAAAATACAAAAATTAGGCCAGGCACGGTGGTACACGCCTGTAATCCCAGCACTTTGGGAGGCCGAGGCAGGCAGATCATCTGAGGTCAGGAGTTAGAGACCAGCCTGATCAATATGGAGAAACCCCATCTCTACTAAAAATACAAAATTAGCTGGGCATGGTGGCACATACCAGTAATCCCAGCTACTCGGGAGGCTGAAGCAGGAGAATCACTTGAACCCAGGAGGTGGAGATGGCAGTGAGCCGAGATCGTGCCATTGTACTCCAGCCAGGGCAACAAGAGCAAAACTCTGTCTCAAAAAGAAAAAGAAAAAGAAAATTAGCCCAGCATGGTGGCACGTGCCTGTAATCCCAGCTACTCAGGAGGCTGAGGCAGAATTGCTTGAGCCTGGGAGGCAGAGGTTGCAGTGAGCAGAGATCACGCCACTGCACTCCAGCTCTGGGCAACAGAGCAAGACTCCATCTCAGGAAAAAAAAAAAAAAGAAACTTCTGGTTGGGCACAGTGGCTCACACCTGTAATCCCAGCATGTTGTGAGGCTGAGGCAGGAGGATTGCTTGAGCCGAGGAGTTCAAGGCCAGCCTGGGCAACATGGCAAATCCCCGTCTCTACTAAAAATATAACAGTGAGCTGAGTGTGATGGCATGCACCTGTAGTCTCAGCTACTCAGGAGGCTGAGGTGGGAGGATCGCTTGAGCCTGGGAGGCGGAGACTTCACTGAGCCAAGATCATGCCACCACACTCCAGCCTGGGCAACAGAGACTCTATTTTCAAAAGAAAGAAAGAAAGAAACTTCCAGGCCTTTCTCCTAGGTGACTGCCCATCTAACCCTCCCATCAGTGAGCTATGGGCATTCCAGTTGTTCCACGTCTTCCCCAGCGTCTGGTGGCATCAGTCTTTTGAATCTGAGTCATTCTGGTGAACGTGTAGTTCTCTCTGTGGGTGGTTTTTTTTTTTCTTTTGAGACAGAGTCTCACTCTGTCACCCAGGCTGAAGTGCAGTGGCACTATCTTGGCTCATTGCAACCTCTGCCTCCTGGGTTCAAGCAATTCTTCCATCTCAGCCTCCTGAGTAGCTGGGATTACAGGTGCATACCACTAAGCCCGGCTAATTTTTTTTTTTTGAGACTGAGTCTTGCTCTGTTGCCCAGGCTGGAGTACAATGGCACGATCTCGACTCATTGTAACCTCTGCCTCCCAGGTTCAAGCGATTCTCCTGCCTCAGCCTCCCTAGTAGCTGGGATTAGAGGTACATGCCACCACGACCGGCTAATTTTTTTTTTTTTTTTTTGAGATGGAGTTTCGCTCTTGTCCCCCAGGCTGGAGTGCAATGGTGCGATCTCAGCTCACTGCAACCTTCGCCTCCCAGGTTCAAGCGATTCTCCTGCTTCAGCCTCCCTAGGAGCTGGGATTACAGGGGCCTGCCACCACGTCTGGCTAATTTTTGTATTTTTAGTAGAGACGGGGTTTCTTTCACTATGTTGGCCAGGATGATCTCCAACTTTTGACCTCAAGTGATCCACCCACCTTGGCCTCCCAAAGTGTTGGGATTACAGGTGTGAGCCACCGCACCCGGCCCCTAATTTTTGTATTTTTAGTAGAGACGGGGATTCACCATGATAGTCAGGCTCATCTCAAACTCCTGGACTCAAGTGATCGTCCCGACTCGGCTTCCCAAAGTGCTGGGATTACAGGCTTGAGCCACCGTGCCTGGCCTCTTTGTGGTTTTATTTTTTTATTTTTTATTTTTATTTATTTATTTTTTTTGAGACGGAGTCTTGCTGTGTCGCCCAGGCTGGAGTGCAGTGGCTCAATCTCGGCTCACTGCAAGCTCTGCCTTCCGGGTTCATGCCATTCTCCTGCCTCAGCCTCCCAAGTAGCTGGGACTACAGGCACCCGCCACCACGCCCGGCTAATTTTTTTTTTTTTGTATTTTTTAGTAGAGACAGGGTTTCACCATGTTAGCCAGGATGGTCTTGATCTCCTGACCTCATGATCCACCTGCCTCGGCCTCCCAAAGTGCTGGGATTACAGGCGTGAGCCACTGCGCCCGGCCTCTTTGTGGTTTTAATTTGCATTTGCCTCGTAAGATGCTGAACATCTTTTCCTGTACTTATTGGCCATTTATATATCTATCTTTGTGAAATGTTTGTTCAACTCTTTTGCTTTTTTTTTTGAGAGGGAGTCTTGCTCTGTCACCCAAGCTGGAGTGCGGTGGCGCGATCTCAGCTCACTGTAATCTCCGCCTCCCAGGTTCAAGTGATTCTCCTGCCTCAGCCTCGGGGGCTGGAATTATAGGCGACTGCCACCATGCCCAGCTAATTTTTGTGTTTTTTTTAAGTGGAGACAGGGCTTCACCATGTTGGCTAGGCTAGTCTCGAACTCCTGACCTCAGGTGATCTGCCCGCCTTGGCCTCCCAAAGTGCTGGGATTACAGGCGTGAGCCACCGAGCCCGGCCTGAAATTTCTGAGATTTTACCTTAGCTGCAAGCTAACAAGGTGGCCTGACACTGGTTCACGGATGCTGACAAAGGACACCAACGCCTGGATGTGAGACAGGACAGATTTTTACTCACAGGTCTACAGTGGCCTGAGTCTCAGCACTGTGGTGCTGGTCCCTGAGCTCGGTTCCCACAGTTCCCACAGGGCAATGTGAAGAGGGCCGGATGACACCTGCACACACACTCGTGTACATTCCAGGAGAGGATCCCTGTGCCCAGGAGCTGGCTGGAAAGCCCGCCCGTATTCCACTCAGGAAGGCTACGCTATGTTTTGTTGAAGGTAATTTGCTACACCAACATGCTTGAGAGGATGGGCTGGAACAAAGGAGTCAGTGCCGCTGATCATACACGCACGGAAACGTGAGAGACTCACGTTTCCCTGCAGAACAGCCCCAGGGTCCCGGCAGGGAGGGGGCTTTGCTTGGATTCAGTGGCCAGGGGTCTGGGTGATTAGAGAGGGCCGGGAGGTATCCAGGCTCCTGCAGGGAAGAAAGGCTGGCTGCTCGGCCACAGCCCCGGCCACAAGGTGCAGAGTCCCTTCAGAAGCCACCCCGTAAACCAATGATTCTGCCACCAAAAAAGAATATTGGAATATGTGCCCAAAATGTGGAGGGACTGGAGATGGGGGTGGCAAGCAGGAAGGGTACAGCAGGTGTCGTGCAGCTGCCGTCTTGGGAGAAAATAATCAGCCCTCCTTCAGGCTGCCTCACCATCTCCCCTCACACGGTTCTTCTCACAGTAAGACTTGGAATCAATATGCCTTCCCCTGGAGTCTGGACAGGCCTGTGACTACAGTGGAAGTAACACTCTAGGACTAAGCCAGGTTTATGTTTTTTTGTTTTTTTGTTTTTTTTGTTTTTGAGATGGAGTCTCGCCCTGTTGCCCGGGCTGCAGTGCAATGGCGCCATCTCGGCTCACTGCAACCTCCGCCTCCCGGGTTCAAGCGATTTTCCTGCCTCAGCCTCCTGAGTAGCTGGGATTACAGGCACCCACCACCACGCCTGCCTAATTTTTTGTATTCTTAGTAGAGACAGGGTTTCACCATGTTGGCCAGGCTGGTCTCGGACTCCTGACCTCGTGATCTGCCTGCCTCGGCCTCCCAAAATGCTGGGATTACAGGCGTGAGCCACCGCACCAGGCCCAGGTTTATTTATTTATTTATGGAACAGAGTCTCACTCCATTGCCCAGGCTGGTGTACAATGGCATGATCTCGACTCATTGCAACCTCCACCCCCCAGGTTCAAGCGATTCTCCTGCCTCAGCCTCCCAAGTAGCTGGGATTACAGGTGTGGGCCACCACTCCCAGCTCTTTTTTTTTTTTTTTTTTTTTGTATTTTTAGTAGAGACAGGATTTTGCCATTTTACCATGTTGGCCAGCTGGTCTCGAACTCCTGACCTCAGGTGATCCACCCTCCTGAGCCTCCCAAAGTGGTGGGATTATAGGCACCCACCACCAAGCCCAGCTAATTTTTTTTTTTTTTTTTTTTTGTATTTTTAGTAGAGATGGGGTTTCACCATTTCGCCATGTTGGCCAGCCTGGTCTTGAACTCCTGACCTCAGGTGATCTACCCACCTTGGCCTCCCAAAGTGCTGGGATTACAGGCGTGAGCCACCACACCCGGCCCTAAACCAGGTTTTGTTTGTTTGTTTGTTTTAGACGGAGTTTCTCTTTTTTGCCCAGGCTGGAGTACAATGGTGCAATCTCGTAAGCCAGGTTTTAAAAGGTGATACAGGCCGGGTGCGGTGGCTCATGCCTGTAATCCCAGCACTTTGGGAAGACGAGGCAGGTGGATTACCTGAGGTCAGGAGTTTAAAGACCAGTCTGGCCAACATGGTGAAACCCCAACTCTACTAAAAATACAAAAATTAGCCAGGTGTGGTGGCAGATGCTTGTAATCCCAGCTACTCGGGAGGCTGAGGCAGGAGAATCACTTGAACCCAGGAGGCGGAGGTTTCAGTGAGCCGAGATCACATCATTGCACTCCAGCCTGGGTGACAGAGCAAGACTCTGTCTCCAAAAAAAACAAAGAGGTGATACAGCCTCCACCTGGCTCTCTTGGGAAGCTCACACTTGGATCTCAGCTGCCATGCTGTGAGGAAGCCCAAACAGCCACTGGGGGCTGGGGTGGGGGACACGACAACACCTCATAGAGAAGCCCAGTCGTGACAGCCAGCATCACCGGCTGAGCTGTGAGTGAACATGTCCTTGGAGCACTCCAAACCCTAGCCACTGTGTCAGTCTTTAAGACATTGAGGAGCAGACAAGCCATCCTTGATGTGCCTTGTCCAAATCTTTGACCCACAGAATCTGAGCATAATGAAATTGTTATTTATTTATTTATTTATTTTGAACAGGGTCTCGCTCTGTTGCCCAGGCTGGAATGCAGTGGCACAATCATGGCTCACTGCAGCCTCAATCTCCTGAGCTCAGGCAATCCTCCTGCCTCTGCCGCCTGAGTAGCTGGGACTACAGGTGCATGCCACCATGCCTGGGTAATTTTTATTTTTTTGTGAGACAGTCTCACTCTGTCGCCCAGGCTGGAGTGCAGTGGCACGATCTTGGCTCACTGCAACCTCTGCCTCACAGGTTCAAGTGATTCTCCTGCTTCAGCCCCCCAAGTAGCTGGGATTACAGGTGCTGTGCCACCATGCCCAGGTAATTTTTGTATTTTTAGCAGAGACAGGGTATCACCATGTTGCCCAGGCTAATCTTGAACTCCTAACCTCAAGTGATCTGCCCGCCTCGGCCTCCCAAAGTGCTGGGATTACAGGAGTGAGCCCCTGCGCCCAGCCGCCTGGCTAATATTTTTTTTTTTTTTTTTTTTGAGATGGAGTCTCGCTCTGTTGCCCAGGCTGGAGTGCAGTGGCGCAATCTCAGCTCACTGTAACCTCCGCCTTCCAGGTTCAAGCAATTCTCCTGCCTCAGCCTCCCGAGTGTATGGGACTACAGGCACGCACCACCACGCCCAGCTGATTTTTGTATTTTTAGTAGAGACGGGGTTTCACCATGTTGGCCAGGATGGTCTCGATCTCTTGACCTCATGATCTGCGCACCTCGGCCTCCCAACGTGCTGGGATTACAAATAAAATAGTGTTTTAAATGCCGCTACATCTTGGGGTGGTTCATCAAGCTGCAGTGGTGGCCTGCACATCCCCTGGGGTCTTCTCAGTTCCCGGCATGATCCTGTTCGTTGGAGCACGCATGGCCTGCCGTGAGCCCTCCTTCCTGGGCATGGAGAGGTATCGTTATCTCTAGAAGCACTAGCACTTCTGCCTCACGTCCCTGCTTAGGTGAGTGTTGCCTCCTCCCACACAGCCGAGGTCAGGCTCATCTCTGTGGCCCCTGTGATGATACACAGGGTGGGTGGCATTAAAGGAAGGAGGGAGGGAAGGGAAGGAAAAAGAAAGGAACTGAATTCAGTCCTGAATCATGGCCCATGAGGAGCCACCCTGGGCTGGGAAACAGGAGCTGATGACTCCAGTCCGGTTCCTCACTCTGTGGTCTCCGTCTGTTTCAGCCTCCCAAAGTGCTGGGATTACAGACGGGAGCCACCAGGCCTGGCCGCCTCATAACTTTTAAGAGCTAGAAGGGGCCATTATGATTTGATTGAGCCATTTGGGAATAAGTTGCAAATATAATGACCCTTCACTCCTAAATGCTTCAGCCTACCTCTGCTAAGAACGACGGCGTATCATCAAACCCAGCAGACACAGCACTGAGACCACAGTACTGTCTACAGTCAGTCCTTGATTCAATGTCACCAAGTGTCCCAGTAATGTCCTGGAGAACAATTTTCCTTAAGTCTGGATCCAATGGCATTTACTTGTCATGTTTTTTCACTTCTTTTATTGTAGAACAGCGCCCCCAGTGTGTCTACCAGGACATTGATGTTCCTGAAGAGTAGAGACATGATATATACAGATACAAAATCATGTTTTATTAAACGTTTTCCTTTATTTTTTATTTACATTTTTTTTTTCTGAGACAGAGTCTCTGTCGTCCAGGCAGGAGTGCAGTGGTGCAGTCTCAGCTCTGCAACCTCCACCTCCCATGTTCAAACAATTCTCTTGCCTCAGCCTCCCAAGTAGCTGGGACTACAGGCGTGTGCCACCACGCCCAGCTAATGTTTGTCTTTTTAGTAGAGACGGGGTTTCACCATGTTGGCCAGACTGGTCTCAAACTCCTGACCTCAGATGATTCGCCTGCCTCAGCCTCCCAAAGTGCTGGGATTACAGATGTGAGACACTACGCCCAGCCAAATTTTTTTTTAATGAGATGCAGTCTTGCTATGTTGCTAAGGATGGTCCCCAACTCCTGGATGCAAGCAATCCTCCCACCTCAGCCTCCCAAAGTGCTGGAATTACAGGCACACGCCATGGAACCCAGCTAACTTTTGTGTCTTTTTGTAGAGACGAGGTTTCACCTTGTTGCCCAGGCTGGTCTTGAACTCCTGGGCTCAAGTGATCCTCCCACCTTGGCCTCCCAAAATGCTGGGATTATAGGCATGAATGAGCCACTGCACCCGGCCACGTGTTTATCTTATTACACAGATAATATATCTCTATTGTGGAAAAGCCAGAAAACACAGATTTGTACAAAGAAACCATGTTTAGCTGATAGGATCTTAGGTGACAAGTGTCTTGCTTCTTTTCTTTTCCTTTCCTTTTTTTTTTCTTTTGAGATTGAGTTTCGCTCTTGTTGCCCAGGCTGGAGTACAATGGCGTGATCTCAGCTTACTGCAACCTCCGCCTCCCAGGTTCAAGCGATTCTCCTGCCTCAGCCTCTCGAGTAGCTGAGATTACAGGCGTGCACCACCATGCCCGGCTAATTTTGTGTTTTTAATAGAGACGGGTTTCTCCATGTTGGTCAGGCTGGTCTCAACTCTTGACCTCAGGTGATCTGCCTGCCTCGGCCTCCCAAACTGCTGGGGTTACAGGTGTGAGCCACTGCGCCTGGCCTTCCTTTTTTTTTTTTAACATTGTGGTAAAATACCCACAACATGGAATGTGCCATCTTAACTACTTTAAAGTGTGCAGTTTAGGCTGAGCGCTGTGGCTCATGCTTATAATCCCAGCACTTTGGGAGGCCGAGGCAAGCAGATCACTTGAGGTCAGGAGTTCAAGACCAGCCTGGACAACATGGCGAAACCCCGCCTCTACTAAAGATTCAACAATTAGCCGGGCGTAGTGTTGGGACCTGTAATCCCAGCTACTCAGGACGCTGAGGTGGGAGAATCACCTGAACCCGAAAGGTGGAGGTTTCAGTGAGCCGAGATTTCACCACTGCACTCCAGCCTGGGTGACAGAGCATGACTCTGTCTCAAAAAAATAAAAATAGAGCCAGGCATGGTGGCTCACACCTGTAATCTCAGCACTTCGGGAGGCCGAGGCGGGCGGATCACGAGCTCAGGAGATCGAGACCATCCTGGCTAACACGGTGAAACCCCGGCTCTACTAAAAACACACAAAAAATAGCCAGGCGCAGTGGCGGGTGCCTGTAGTCCCAGCTACTCGGGAGGCTGAGGCAGGAGAATGGCGTGAACCCGGGAGGCAGAGCTTTCAGAGAGCCGAGATCGTGCCACTGCACTCCAGCCTGGGTGACAGAGCAAGGACTTTGTCTAAAAAAAAAATAAATAAATAAAAATTAAAAAATAAATAAGTAAATAAATAAAGTGTGCAGTTCAGTGGCACCAAGTACATTCATGTTGTTGGGCAGCCCTGCCACCATCCATCTCCAGAAATTTCTCATCTCCCCAAACAAGCCCTGTACCCATTACCTATTAAGCAGGCACTCCCCATCCCCCTCAGTCCCTGGCACCCACCATTCACTTTCTTTTTCCTTTCTTTCTTTTTCTTTTTTTCAGGTAGGGTCTTATTCCATCGCCCAAGCTGGAGTGCAGTGGCACTATCTTGGCTCACCGCAGCCTCTGCCTCCCCAGGTAGCTAGGACTACAGGTGTGCACCACCACACCTAGCTAATTTTTTAGTTTTTATTTGTTTTAGAGACGTCTCACTATGTTGCCCAGGCTAGTTTCAAACACCTGGGCTCAAGTGATCCTCCCACCTTAGCTACAACCAGCTGTTGTGCTACCCCATGGCCATTTCCCAACTCGGTAGAGTGGGGTCCTTACCATCTTCCATTTTTACCCCCTTAGCTGAGACCACTCCATGTTTTAGTCTCTTCACTTGTAACACCCCACTCCTGGTACCAAATTCTGTGTTGAGGTTTGGAGACTTCTGGTTGCAGTCAACAGACAACCCACCAAACTGGCATTCTGGCTGTTCTCCTTTTGCCACACTGCCCCTCCTCAATCCTGCTTTTTATGCCTTGGGAGGCCTTCCCTGCAGACTGCTCTCCCAGGCTCCTTCAATGCCTGGCTTCTGACTGGGTTTGCCCCAAGAAGGGGGTATTAATTTGTAGGGTTGCTGTAGCAAAGTACCACAAACAGAGTGGCATAAACAATAGAAATGTATTGTTCTACTGTTGTGGAGGCCAGAAGTTCTAGATCATGGTGTTGGCAGGACCATACTCCCCGTGAAGGTGCTAGGGAAGGATGTGATCCCCTGGTGTCCTAGCTCCTGTAGTTCCTTGGCTTGTGACAGCATAACTCAAAATTTTCACATGGCATTTTCTCTGTGTTCATGGCTCTGTCCACACTTCCCTTTTTTTTTTTCTTTCTTTCTTTTTTTCGAGACAGAGTTTCACTCTTATTGTCCAGGCTGGAGTGCAATTGCCTGGTCTCAGCTCACTGCAACCTCCGCCTGCTGGGTTCAAGCAATTCTCCTGTCTCAACCTCCCAAGTAGCTGGGATTACAGGCACCCGCCACCACGCCCGGCTAATTTTTGTATTTTTAGTAGAGATGGGGTTTCACCAGTTTGGTCAGGCTGGTCTTGAACTCCTGACCTCAAGTGATCTGCCTGCCTCAGCCTCCCAAAGTGCTGGGATTACAGGCATGAGACATTGTGCCCGGCCGAGTTTCACTCTTGTCACCCAGGCTAGAGTGCAATGGCGCAATCTCTGCTCACTGCAACCTCTACCTCCCAGGTTCAAGCAATTCTCCTGCCTCAGCCTCCCGAATAGCTGGGATTACAGGTGCCTGACACCACGCCCCACTAATTTTTGTATTTTTAATAGAGATGGGGTTTCACCATGTTTGCCAGGTTAGTATTGAACTCCTGACCTCAAATGATCCACCTGCCTCGGCCTCCCAAAGTGCTGGGATTATAGATGTGAGCTACTATGCCCAGCTCACGTCACCCCCTGCCTCTTTTTTTTTTTTTTGAGACGGAGTCTGGCTCTGTTGCCCAGGCTGGAGTGCAGTGGCGCATCTCGGCTCACTGCAATCTCTGCTTTCCAGGTTGAAGCAATTCTCCTGCCTCAGCCTCCCGAGTAGCTGGGACTAGAGGAGCATGCCACCACGCCCAGCTAATTTTTTTTTTTTTTTTTTTTTTTGAGACGGAGTCTCGCTCTGTCACCCAGGCTGGAGTGCAGTGGCGCAATCTCGGCTCACTGCAAGCTCCGCCTCCGGGGTTCACGCCATTCTCCTGCCTCAGCCTCCCGAGTAGCTGGGACTACAGGCGCCCGCTACCACGCCCAGCTAATTTTTTGTATTTTTAGTAGAGACGGGGTTTCACCGTGTTAGCCAGGATGGTCTCGATCTCCTGACCTCATGATCCGCCCGCCTCGGCCTCCCAAAGTGCTGGGATTACAGATGTGAGCCACCATGCCCGGCCCACATTTTCCCTTTTATAAGGACACCAGTCATGTTGGATTAGGGGCCTCCCCTACTCTAGTAGGACCCCACTTTAATCACATCTGCAATGACCCTAGTTCCAAATAAGGTCCTAACTGGGGTTAGGACTTCAACATATGAATTTTGGGGGCACACAATTCAACCCATAACAGGGAAGCCCAGGAGGAGGCCTGGGCGGGAGGAGACAGCAGTCCATGTATTCAGTCCCCTCCCCTCTCCTCATTTCCAGCCGAAGGGGCATCTGGCATTCTGGCTGTTCTCCTTTTGCCACACTGCCCCTCCTCAATCCTGCTTTTTATGCCTTGGGAGGCCTTCCCTGCAGACTGCTCTCCCAGGCTCCTTCAATGCCTGGCTTCTGATTGGGTTTGCCCCAAGAGGGGGGTATTAATTTGTAAGGTTGCTGTAGCAAAGTACCACAAACAGAGTGGCATAAACAATAGAAATGTATTGTTCCACCGTTCTGGAGGCCAGAAGTTCTAGATCACGGTGTTGGCAGGACCATACTCCCCGTGAAGGTGCTAGGGAAGGATGTGATCCCCTGGTGTCCTAGCTCCTGTAGTCGTTCCCGACTGTTTCTCTCACCAGGCAGCTCCCATCAGGTGCCGTCCCTTCCCCTTGTCCCTTTGGCTTCTCTCTGTTCCTAGTCTCTGGGCACCCTGACATCCTTGGTTTGTTTCCAAATCCCTATTCACCCATCTTGCCCTTTCAGTCAAGTCTCCTTCAATCCCTCTGGGGGGAATCCTATTTCTTTTCTTTTCTTTTTTTTTTTTTTTGAGACAAAGTCTCACTCTGTCGCCCAGGCTGGAGTATAGTGGCGCAGTCTCAGCTCACTGCAACCTCTGCCTCCCAGGTTCAAGTGATTCTCCTGCCTCAGCCTCCCAAGTAGCTAGGATTACAGGCACCCGCCACTACACCTGGCTAATTTTTGTATTTTTAGTAGAGATGGGGTTTCACCATGTTGGCCAGGCTGGTCTCAAACTCCTGACCTCAGGTGATCCACCCTCACCCTCCTCAGCCTCCCAAAGTGCTGGGATTACAGGTGGGAGCCATCGCGCCTGGCCCAGGAATCCTATTTCTTGCTGGAATCCTAGATGATTCAACTGGTTAAACTACAGAAGGGCTGTTGGCTCATGTAGGCACCCAGATGAGCAGGCTGTGGTTGCCCTTGAGCTCCCGGACCCTACACTGGGGGTCCCTACGGCTTTCTTGGCTCTGCCTCCCAGTGTCTGCATGGCTGTGTGGCTGGAGGTCAGTCTGGCTCCTCTGTAGAAGCAGAAATGGCCAGAGCAGTTCCAGACGTTGTATCTGCGGCCCCCACTGTCCAGCAGGAGAAGCTTGTCCCCCAAAGCACCCATAATGCCCCAGGCTTCACTTGGATTCCACCTCCCAAGGTTACCAGCCCACCTTGGACCCTTGTCTGTGGCCAGGAGAATGCCAGGCACTGCTTGGCTTAGGCCCACAGGCCCCCCCAGGAACACACTGCAGCAGGCTGGGGATGGGCATGCAGGTTGGGGCGGCCCAATCCTCTCGCATTCTTTGAGTTCACAAGCCCTGTTCCTTGGGGTGGCACCTCTACCCCCAGAGGCACGGGTGGTGTATGGGAGACACCTCCATGCTCCCACCCACCTCTCCTATTGTTAAACTCCTCCAGGGTGAGTTCTCCTCCAGGGACCCCACCTTCTCCACCCCCACCCCGGCCGGCTTCCCTTTTCCCTCCCCCAGCAGCCCTGCCTCCTGTCTACCGAGGAAGCGCAGCTGTAGGCACTGTTCCCACTGTTTTCTTTCTCTCTCAGCAGGTTTCTCAGCCCCCGAGGATTCACGATCATCTTTGGGAGGAGAAGGCCACTCACATCCTCCCAACTAAGCTCCATGTTGGCCAACTGGGACCACATGCCTCGGGCAATGTCCAAGGGAAAGGCAATCTGGGGGCAAGAGGCATGGGGTTTGGGCACCTCCAGCAGAGGTGGACTTCTAGCCACGGCCCCCACCTGGGCAGAGGGAACGTCTCCAGACCTGTGGAAACAGGAGGAGGGCAGAGCCGGCGGTGGGGGGGTGGTCGCATCCAATTGTCCCAATAGAAAGTCCTGATCGTGCCGTTCAGCTCAGCTCTGCAGGGCAGACCCAGACCCTGAGTAAGGAAATGTGCGAATGGAGATATCCTGCAAAGGGCTTAGGTCATATTGAAAAGGAAAAGCGCAGCCTTCAGAAAGAAGATGGGTGGGGGCGGGGGCGAGCTGACCCTGGTGGTCTGGGGGCTCTATTGCTTTCAGCCCGTGGTTCCCATCTTCACAGAACCTCGGCAGTCACGGCCACGCAGCACAGAGCACTGCTCACCATCTCTCGTAAGCGGCAGTCAGGGCAGGTGCAACCCACGTCACAGATGGAGAAGCCGAAAGGGGACTTTGATGCGGGTCCTCGGCTCAGATCTCACACTGCCCCACCCGTCACCGCTGCGGTAAATGAGGAGACTAAGGCTTCTACCAGGTTCCAGCTCTGGAGTCTGGCCTCAAGGAGAGGCTGTCAGCAACGCCTCTAGCAGCTTCCATCTATCGATTCCTTCCAGAAGCTGCTGAACACACGGGCTCCCCGCCACCAGACATAAATCTCCGCCTCCTTTTCCGGGACTGCACATCCACCCAGTCTCACTTCCAAATGCTGATGAGTTCCTGCTGTTCTGCGGACACCAGCTGTCATTCTGGAAAGCACGTGTTTCCTGTGGCTGCACCACAGCACCCCACGCTGGGGGCTCAGGACGACAGGGATTGATTCTGTCTCTCAGTTCTGCGATGGAAGTCCGGAATCAAAGTGTCCGCAGGGCTGGCTCCCTCGCTGCGGTTTCTGCGGTTCCACCGGCCCTTGGTGCTCCTGCGCTTGCAGCTACGTCCCTCCAGCCTCTGCCTCCACCTCATCTGCTCTTCCCTGCTGTGTGTCTCTGTGTCTTTCAGGGCCGCACCCCAAATCCAGGAGGCTCTCATCCCTAGACTAGCCTGGGCAACACAGTGAGACTTTGTCTCTAAAACAAATGAAAATTTCAAAATTAGCAAGGTGTGGTGGTACACACCTGTAGTCCCAGCTACGTGGGGAGGCTGAGGCTGTGGTGGTGAGCCAAGATAGTGCCACTGCACTCCAGCTTGGGTGACGGAATGAGACCCTATCTAAAAGAAAAAAAAAGAAAAAGAAAGAGAAGGAAGGAAAGAAAGAAAGAAAAAGAAAAGAAAGAGAAAGAAAGAAAGAGAGAAAAGTAAGTGAATGGTGGGTGGGATGGGGAGTGCCTGCCTAATGGGTACAGCGCTTGTTTGGGGAGATGACAAAGTTCTGAAGATGGACGGTGGCGAGGCTGCCATGAATGTCCTTGGTGCCACTGAACTGCACACTTTGTTTATTTATTTTTATTTATTTATTTTGAGACGGAGTTGCATTCTGTTGCCCAGGCTGGAGTGCAGTGGTGCGACCTCGTCTCACTGCAATCTCTGGCTCCTGGCACCCAGGTTGGAGCGCAGCGGCATGATCAGGGTTCACTGCGGCCTCGACCCCTTAAGCTCAAGTGATCCTCCCGCCTCAGCCTTCTGAGTAGCTGGGACCACAGGCACGTGCCACCCTGCCCAGCAATTTTTTAATTTTTTGTAGAGATGGGGTCTCCCTGTCTTGCCCAGGCTGGTTTGTTTGTTGTTGTTTTGTTTTGAGATGGAATCTTGCTCTGTCGCCCAGGCTGGAGTGCAGTGGCACAATCTCGGCTCACTACAAGCTCCGCCTCCCGGGTTCATGCCATTCTCCTGCTTCAGCCTCCCCAGCAGCTAGGACTACAGGCGCCCGCCACCACACCCAGCTAATTTTTTGTATTTTTAGTACAGACGGGGTTTCACCATGTTATCCAGGATGGTCTCCATCTCCAGACCTCGTGATCTGCCTGCCTCGGCCTCCCAAAGTGCTGGGATTAGAGGTGTGAGCCACCGCACCCGGCCAATTTTCTAATTTTTTGTAGAGATGGGGTCTCCCTGTGTTGCCCAGGCTGGGTTTTTGTTTTGTTTTGTTTTGTTTTTGTTTTTGTTTTTTGAGATGGATTCTCACTCTGTCACCCAGGTGGGAGTGCAATGGCGCAATCTTGGCTCACTGCAACCTCTGCCTCCCGGGTTCAAGCAATTCTCCTGTCTTAGCCTCCCAAGTAGCTAGGACTACAGGCACGTGCCACCACACCCTGACAGGCATCCTGCCATGACCCTATCAGAGAGATTGCTGGGCCAGACCAGGGCTGCACTGGACACCCAGACCACCAGGGACAGGGGAGGAGGCACTGAAGATACACTGAGGCTCTTTTCAGCATCAGATCCTCTGCCCAGAACTGTGTTCCCAGCACACTGACCAGCCTGTCACATGCCAGCCCATGGCTGCTGGTGCTCCTCAATCTGGGTGTGGCTGGTAGGGAGGGGTTGGGGGAATAAAACAGACAGACAGACAGACAGATCTTCTCTAGGCCTTTCTGCCTACCACTCCAGCTTTTTTCATGTTAATCTTTCCACTCCGAACCAAACCCTGGATCTGCTTTGATGGCAAACTCAAGTCTTTGGGTCAAGTGTGTGCTTGGCTGGAGGTGTGATGTTGTCAGCGGGGGTGGGCCCAGAGGAGCTCATAACCCCTAAATACCTGGACAGAAGGCCCCCTGGCCACCTCCTCCTATAGCCTTTCCTGCACTTTTCCACCAAAGGGCTGACTCAGGATAAAGTGAAGACAATTATTCTTCCCAATCAATAGCTGAGGAGCTCAAAATGCAACTTGAAGCACCCTGAACACTTCTGGGATATTGACCAACCCATTTTCAACAGCATAAAAGGAAAGAGATGACTTTCCTGGCAGACCAGTGAGGTGAGCGGAGTGTCTGAGCTGGGGTACTGCTGGGCAGAAGGAAAGTGGGTGGAGAGGGGGGGTGGTGGCCCTCTTCTTTACGGCTCTATTCCTAGGGGTACAGCAGGGCCTGGCACGCAGGAAGTATTCGGAAGTATCCAGAGAATAAGTCACCAAGGACCCTGCTGTCCTCCCAGGAACGTTAAGTGGACCCCTCATGTACCTTTTGTGGTGAAGGGTCACTATTCCCAGTCTACAGCAGCGTCTGAGGCTCAGAGGGCTCAAGTGGCATAGCCGAGACTGGGACTTGGCTTATCTGTCTGCAACAGGTGTCTACCTGCTACACCACAGATGGACCTGGAGGACCTGTGCTGAAATAAGCTAGTGAAATAAGCCAGCCACAAAAAGGCAAACACTAGGCTTGAGGTCCCCAAAGCAGGCAAATTCATAGACACAGGAAGTGGCATGGTGGTTGCCAGGGACTGGGAGTGGGAGTTGGGGAGTTGTTTAAGGGAGACAGAGTTTCAGTCTGGGAGGATGAAAGATTTCTGGAGATGGACGGTGCTTGTACAACAGTGTGAGTGTGCTCAGCGACACTGGCCTGTGCACCTGAAAGTGGTTAGAATGGACCGGGCGCGGTGGCTCACGCCTGTAATCCTAGCACTTTGGGAGGCCGAGGCGGGTGGATCATGAGGTCAGGAGATGGAGACCATCCTGGCTAACACAGTGAAACCCCGTCTCTACTAAAGATACAAAAAGTTAGCTGGGCGCGGTGGCGGGCGCCTGTAGTCCCAGCTACTCCAGAGGCTGAGGCGGGAGAATGGCGTGAACCCGGGAGGCGGAGCTTGCAGTGAGCCGTGATTGCGCCACTGCACTCCAGCCTGGGCGATAGAGCGAGACTCCGTCTCAAAAAAAAAAAAAAAAAAGAAAAAAAAAAAGAAAGTGGTTAGAATGGAAAACTGTACACACGCACTGTCATATTTATTTATTTATTTATTATTTTCTGAGACAGAGTCTCACTGTGTCCCCCAGGCTGGATGCACTGGCTCGATCTCGGCTCACTGCAACCTCCACCTCCTGGGCTCAAGCAATTCTTCCACCTCAGCCTCTCAAGTAGCTGGAACTACAGGAGTGTGCCACCATGCCCGGCTAATTTTTCTATTTTTAATAGAGATGGGGTTTTGCCATGTTGGCCAGGCTGGTCTTGAACTCCTGGCCTCAAGTGATCCACACCCACAGCCTCCCAAAGTGCTGGGATTACAGGTGTAAGCCACGAAACCCAGCCTATTTATTATTATTTTGAGGCAGAGTTTCACTCTTGTCACCCAGGCTGGAGTGCAGTGGGGTGATCTCAGCTCACTGCAAACTCTGCCTCCCGGGTTCAAGCGGTTCTCTTGCTTCAGCCTCCCAAGTTCCCAAGTAGGTGGGATTACAGGCATGCGCCACCAAGCCCGGCTAATTATGTATTTTTAGTAGAGATGGGGTTTCTCCATGTTGGTCAGGCTGGTCTTGAACTCCCAACCTCAGGTGGTCTGCCCGCCTCGGCCTCCCAAAGTGCTAGGATTATAGGCATGAGCCACCGTGCCCAGGTTTTTTTTTTTTTTTTTTGAGATGGAGTCTTGCTCTGTCACCCAGGCTGGAGTGCAGTGGCATGATCTCGGCTCACTGCACCTTCGCCTCCTGGGTCTCCTGGGTTCAAGCCATTCTCCTGCCTCAGCATCCCCAGTAGCTGGGATTACAGGCGCCCACCACCATGCCCAGCTAATTTTTGTATTTGCTTTGTTTTGTTTTGTTTTGAGACGGAGTCTCACTCTGTCGCCCAGGCTGGAGTGCAGTGGTGCAATCTCGACTCACGGCAAGCTCCGCCTCCTGGGTTCACGCTATTCTCCTACCTCAGCTTCCTGAATAGCTGGGACTATAGGCGCCTGCCACCATGCCCAGCTAATTTTTTGTATTTTTTAGTAGAGATGGGGTTTCACCGTGTTAGCCAGGATGGTCTTGATCTCCTGATCTCGTGATCTGCCCGCCTCGGCCTCCCAGAGTGCTGGGATTACAGGCGTGAGCTACTGTGCCTGGCCTAATTTTTGTATTTTTAATAGAGATGGGGTTTCACCACGTTGGCCAGGCTATTCTCAAACTCCTGACCTCAAGTGATCTGCCTGCCTCGGCCTCCCAAAGTGCTGGGATTACAGGTGTGAGCGATGGTGCCCAGCTGCTGTTTTGTTTTGTTTTGTTTTGAGACAGAGTATCACTCTGTTACCCAGGCTGGAGTGCAGTGGTGTGCTCTTGGCTCAATGGAATCTCTGCCTCCTGGATTCAGTCGATTCTCTTACCTCAGCATGCCCAGCCGATTTTTGTGTTTTTAGTAGAAACGGGGTCTCACCATGTTGGCCAGGCTGGTCTGGCTGACCTCAAATGATCCGCCCACCTTGGCCTCCCAAAGTGCTGGGATTACAGGCGTGAACCACTGTGCCTAGCCAAAATTTATTTTATTTATTTTATTTTATTTTATTTCAGACAGAGTTTCGCTCGTTGCCCAGGCTGGAGTGCAATGGCAAAATCTTGGCTCACTGCAACCTCCACCTCCTGGGTTCAAGCGATTGTCCTGCCTCAGCCTCCCGAGTAGCTGGGATTACAGGCAGCCTCCACCATGCCCAACTAATTTTTTGTATTTTTAGTAGAGACAAGGTTTCACCATGTTGGCCAGGCTGGTCTTGAACTGCTGACCTCAGGTGATGCACCCACCTCGGCCTCCCAAAGTGCTGGGATTACAGGCATGAGCCACCATGCCCGGCCAATTTTATTTATTTTGTGAGACAGGGTCTCACTCTGTCTCCCAGGCTGGAGTGCAGTGACATGATTTTGGCTCACTGCAGCCTCAATCTCCCTGGGCTCAACTGATTCTCCCACCTCAACCTCCCAAGTAGCTGGGACTACAGGCAGATGCCATCATGCCAGGCAATTGTTTTTCTTTTTTGAGATGGAGTTTCGCTCTTGTTGCCCAGGCTGGAGTGCAGTGGTACAATCTCACTCACTGCAACCTCCCCCTCCTGGGTTCAAGCAGTTCTCCTGCCTCAGCCTCCCTAGTAGCGGGTCTACAGGTGTGCACCACCATGCCCGGCTAATTTTTGTATTATTAGTAGAGATGGGGTTTCGCCATGTTGGCCAGGCTGGTCTCGAACTCCTGACCTCAGGTGATCTGCCCGCCTCGGCCTCCCAAAGTGCTGGGGTTACATGGGTGAGCCACTGCACCTGGCCAGAATATTTTCATTGCCCTAAAAAGTCTCTGTGCTCTGCCTGTTCATCCTGCTCCCTCCTAACCCCTGGCAACCACTCATTTTTTTACTGTCTTCATAGTTTTGCCTTTTCCACAATGTTATACAGTTGGAATTGTACAGTATGTAGCCTTTTCAGATTGGCTAAATGCATATTTCACTTAGTAATATGCATTTAAGATTCCCCTGGCCGGGTGTGGTGGCTCACGCCTGTAATACCAGCACTTTGGGAGGCTGAGGCGGGTGGATCATGAGGTCAGGGGTTTTAGACCAGCCTGGCCAGCATGGTGAAACCATGTCTCTACTAAAAATACAAAAAATTAGCAGGGCATGGTGACATGCGCCTGTAGTCTCAGCTACTCAGGAGGCTGAGGCAGGAGAATTGCTTGAACCCGGGAGCCAGAGGTTGCAGTGAGCCGAGATGGCACCACTGCACTCCAACCTGGGCAACAGAGTGAGACCCTGTTTCAAAAAAAATTACTCCATGTCTTGTTTCCTTTTAGTATTGAATAATATTCCATTATCTGGATGTACCACCAACTGAAGGCTGTCTTGATAGCTTCTAAATGTTGGCAATTATGAATTAGGCTGCAATAAACATCCGGGTACAGGGTTTTGTGTGGATATAAGTTTTCAGTTTGGCTGGGCACAGTGGCTCACACCTGTAACCCCAGCACTTTGGGAGGCGGAGACGTGCAGATCACGAGGTCAGGAGATCAAGACCATCCTGGCTAACACGGTGAAACCCCGTCTCTACTAAAAATACAAAAAAATTAGCCGGGCGCGGTGGCGGGCGCCTGTAGTCCCAGCTGCTCAGGAGGCTGAGGCAGGAGAATGGTGTGAACCTGGGAGGCGGAGCTTGCAGTGAGCCGAGATTCCACCACTGCACTCCAGCCTGGGCGACAGAGCTAGACTCCGTCTCAAGAAAAAAATAATAATAATAGTAAGTTTTCGATTCATTTGCATAAATACCTAGGAGCATGATTGCTAGAATGCATGATAAGAGTATGTTTAATTTTGTAAGAAACTGCCAAACTCTTCTACAGTGGCTGTGCCATTTTGCGTTCCCACCAGCAATGAACGAGCGTTCCTGTTGCTCCACCCTCACCTGCATTTGGTGTTGTTTGGAGAGCAAAGTTCACCTGGTGGTGATCATCAGGAAGGCCATCCAGAAACAAAACTTCTTATCTGAGGAATTCAAAAGTAATTAGGCTTCCCTATTATCTAAAGCAGGGATCTGGTCCTAGGTTTCTTTCCCAAAAATTTCTTTTAAAATTTTTTTTTTATTTTTTTGAGACAGGCTGGAGTGCAATGGCACAATCTCGACTCACTGCAACCTCCATCTCCCGGGTTCAAGTGATTGTCCTGCCTCAGCCTCCTGAGTAGCTGGGATTACAGGCACTCACCACCATGCCCAGCTAATTTTTTGTATTTTTAGTAGAGATAGGGTTTCATCATGTTGGCCAGGCTGGTCTCGAATTCCTGACCTCAGGTGATCCACCTGCCTAGGCCTCCCAAAGTGCTGGGATTATAGGCATGAGCCACTGTGCCCGGTCCTTTCCCCAAAATATCTAAGTAACTACAATTTCTGTAGCTCTCCAGAATGCATGCACGTCAGAACTCACTGTGAAACCCTTGCTGACATTAAGGCACCAAATGTCTACAAATGTAATTATTTATCATGACCTGCATCGCTAATATGGTTCAAATTACCCTTAAGCTCCCACCTTAAGGTCCATAAATGCCCCTAAGGAAAAATCCACCGAAGCTCACTCGGTCCTCTGTTACTGAGGCACCTTGATGCCCTCTTCTTCAGTGTTCTTTCTTTCCAATAAAACGTTCCTTTTTCTTTTCTTTTCTTTTTTTTTTTTTTGAGACAGAGTCTTGCTGTCACCCAGGCTGGAGTGCAGTGGTGCGATCTCCATTTACTGCAACCTCCACCTCCTGGGTTCAAGTGATTCTCCTGCCTCAGCCCCCCGAGTAGCTGGGATTACAGGTGCCCACCACCACGCCTAGCTAATTTTTGTATTTTTAGTAGAGACAGAGTTTTGCCACGTTGGCCAGACTGGTCTGGAACTCCTGATCTCAAGTGATCCGCCTGCCTCGGCCTGCCATAATGTTGGAATTACATACGGGCCTGAACCACCACATCAGGCCAAACGTTCCTTTTTCAAACCTATACTGTCGCAAGTAAATTTTTCTTACCAACCCTCGAGTGGACCACTTTCTGATGCTGGAGCTTTGATACCTCACCCAGCAGTCAATGTTTTGTATGTCAGCAGCCATTCTAACAGGTGTGTAGTGGCATCAGTTTTTTGTTTTTTGTTTGTTTTTTGTTTTTTTTTTTGAGACAGGGTATCGCTCTGTTGCCCAGACTGGAGTGCAGTGGTGAGATCTCGGCTCACTGCAACCTCTGCCTCCTGGGTTCAAGTGATTCTCATGCCTCAGCCTCCCCAGGAGCTGGGACCACAGGTGTCCACTACCATGTCTGGCTAATTTTTTGTTTGTTTGTTTTTGTTTTGAGATGGAGTCTCGCTCAGCCGCCCAGGCTGGACTGGAGTGGCGTGATCTCAGCTCATGGAAACCACCATCTCGGGGTTCAAGAGATTCTCCCGTCCCAGCCTCCCAAGTAGCCGGGATTATGGGCACGAGCCACCACACCCAGTTAATTTTTTTGTTTTTTGAAATGGAGTTTCACTCATCGCCCAGGCTGGAGTGCAACAGCACGATCTCGGCTCACCGCAACCTCTGCCTCCCGGGTTTCAGTGATTCTCCTGCCTCAGCCTCCCGAGTAGCTGGGATTACAGGCGCCTGCCATCATGCCCAGCTAATTTTTTGTATTATTGGTAGAGACGGAGTTTCATCATGTTGGCCAGGATGGTCTCGAACTCCTGACCTCAGGTGATCCACCTGCCTCGACCTCCCAAAGTGCTGGGATTACAGGCGTGAGCCACCGCACCCAGCCATTTTTGTGTAGTTTTAGTAGAGAAGGGGTTTCACCATGTTGGCCAGGATTGTCTGGAACTCCTGACCTCAAGTGATCTGCTTGCCTCGGCCTCTCAAAGTGCTGGGGTTACAGGCATGAACCACCGCCCCTGCCTGAGTTCTTTACAATGGCACATTCATTTTCAAGTGACAAGGCTCATTCGCTAAGAATCCCCGAGGGACAGGCCTCTTGCACTGTGCCAGCATCCCAAGCCTCCCAGATGCTTACTGGGATGACCTCTCCTTCTCACTGTGTGATGATTATCTCATTACAGACTCCTGGCACCCACACTCCCTTCCCAGAGGGTGTCTCAGGCTGTTCGAAATCAACTGGGGATGCCTCTGATGGTCAGGCCCAGAGATGGGCTCATGGCCTCTGCCAGCCTGGCTTGGTTTCAGGTGGACCCCGGGACTCAGAGCCAACTGGATGTTGATTGAAATGTACTCAGATCACACCACCCCCTTTACTACCCCCACCCCAAGAACTGAGACCTCAGAGTCCGCTCTAGGCACGTGCTATTTGAGGTAATCTGGGTCAGTCAGGCTTCTGGGGTGCAGGTAAAGAAACTTGAATCAAATTTCAAGCAAATACCTCAAAGTTGGAGGGTGATCTGAGGCCCCAGGCATGGCTGGATCCAGGCACTCCACCCTTCCTGTCTGGAATCTTCCTCTTTCCATTTCTCAGCACTGCTCTGCAGAGTTGACTTCATCCTTGGGCAGGATCACTACCAGACTCACACCCTTGACTTCAGAACCCCCTGGGAAGAAAGTGCTGGGTCTTTTTTCCTCATTGCTCTGGGAAGGCCTGGGCTAGCTTTGGCCAGCTATGCTGGCTAGTGTGCCCAGCTCTGTAGAGGAGGTGGCTTTGGCCTTTCTAGAGCCACATGGGCACAGAATGGGGAGGCCTGGGCCCCAGAAATGCCAGGCAAGCACAATCTATCCTCACTACACTCCTCTTCCCATGAGCCTCTGCATTCATTCATGGAGCAAGTGCTCCGAGTGGGAGGCTCCTGGATACCCGAGATGAGTATGACTCACGCCCCCCCAGGCAGATGCTGGTGTGTGTGGAGAGGCTGACACATCACCAATGACAGGACGGCCGAGTGGGTTCTGTAAATCTAGAATTTTTCTTTTCTTTTTTTTTTTTCCTGAGATGGACTTTTGCTCTTGTTGCGCAGGCTAGAGTGCAATGGCGTGATCTTGGCTCACCGCAACCTCCGCCTCTCGGGTTCAAACAATTCTCCTACCTCAGCCTCTGAGTAGCTGGGATTACAAGAATGCACCACCACGCCCGGCTAATTTTTTGTATTTTTAGTAGAGATGGGGTTTCTCCATGTTGGTCAGGCTAGTCTCGAACTCCCGCCCTCAGGTGATCCGACCACCTTGGCCTCCCAAAGGGCTGGGATAACGGGCGTGAGCCACTGCATCCAGACTCTTTTTTTTTTTTTTGAGATGGAGTCTCGCTCGTTGCCAGGCTGGAGTGCAGTGGCTCGATCAAGGTTCACTGCAAACTCCGCCTCCCGGATTCCAGCGATTCTTCTGCCTCAGCCTCCCGAGTAGCTGTGACTACAGATGTGCGCCACCACACCCAGCTAATTTTTGTATTTTTAGTAGAGACAGGGTTTCACCATGTTGGCCAGGATGGTCTTGATCTCTTGACCTCGTGATCTGCCTGCAGTGGCCTCCCAAAATATTGGGATTACAGGCATAAGCCACTGTGCCAGGCTTTTTTTTTTTTTTTTTTTTTGAGACAGAGTCTCTCTCTGTTTCCCAGGCTGGAGTGCAGTGGCACAATCTCAGATCACTACCACCTCTGGCTCCCAGGTTCAAGTGATTCTCCTGCCTCAGCCACCCAAGTAGCTGGGATTACAGGTACCCACCACCACGCCTGGCTAATTTTTGTATTTTTCGTAGAGATGGGGTTTCACCATGTTGGCCAGGCTGGTCTCCAACTCCTGACCTCAGGTGATCCACCTGCCTCAGACTCCTAAAAGTGCTGGGATTACAGGCATGAGCCACCTTGCCTGGCCAGAGTTCTGTAAATCACTGAGGCTTGTCCAGAGCACTGAGGGGCACAGAGCAGGAGCACCTGTCCAGCCAGGGGAGACTGCGGTTTCATAGGGGAGCCGTGTCTTTGTGCAGTGGGGAGTGGTTGTGAGGGCATTCTAGGCTACACCTGAGGCTCCAGATAGATGAGGCCGGGTAGGGAGTATGACAGGTGACTTGAAGGGCTCCTGTAATGGTATGTACATCCCTACTTGAAATTTCATGTCTTGGCCGGGAGCAGTGGCTCATGCCTGTAATCCCAGAATTTTGAGAGGATGAGGTGGGAAGATCGCTTAAGCCCAGGAATTCGAGACCAGCCTGGCCAACATAGTGAAACCGTCTCTACAAAAAGTATAAAAATTAGCTTGGTGTGGTGGCCAGTGCCTGTACTTCCAGTTACTCAGGAGGCTGAGGCAGGAGGATCGCTTGAACCTGGGAGGCAGAGGTTGCAGTGAGCGGAGAGTGCACCACTGTACTCCAGCTTGGGGGAGAGAGTGAGACCCTGTCTCAAAAAAAATTTCATGTCTTAAAACTTGGCTATTAATTTCACAGTGCTTTCATTGTGACATAGCAAGAAATCATTTTTATTAATGAGCACTCAGATGTAATTGCTGGACCTTGTGAGCAGAGAGGCTTTTGCAATTGAAAGTTAAGAATAGGCTGGGCACGGTGGCTCAAGCCTGTAATCCCAGCACTTTGGGAGGCCGAGGCAGGCGGATCATGAGGTCAGGAGTTTGAGACCAGCCTGGCCCATATGGTGAAACACTGTCTCTACTAAAAACACAAAAATTAGCTGGTGGTGGTAGCGCGCACCTGTAGTCCCAGCTACTCGGGAGGCTGAGGTAGAAGAATCGCTTGAACCCAGCAGGTGGAGGTTGCAGTGAGCCAAGATCGCGCCACTGCACTCCAGCCTGGGGACAGAGCGAGACTCGGTCTCAAAAAAAAAAAAAAAAAGAATATAATTGAAATCTATGATTAACTGGGAATGTAAACATGAGTCAGATCAGCTGATTCTGTAAAACATTCTGGTGGGGTCTACATTATGTGGCTGGCTTTTTTCTCTTACTTTAAATCCTGCTAGTCTGTGCAGGGGGAGCAACAATGAACTCCCAACATTGGGGCCCTTGTGCCCAGCAGAGCAGGTGCTCAGTATTTCTCGGCTGAATATACGTTGACAGATTTTAACCATTCCCCACATCTCCTCCCTTCAAACACTTGCAGCCTATAGATGAGGGAGCCACCAGAACAGCTGGTCGGCAGGTGGGACCGGCTGGAGGGGTGCGGCCCACATCCACCAGGAGGCAGGGGTGGCTCAGCCTCGCGCTCAGCCATCCACGACAAAAGCTGACCCACTGCAGAGCATGCATCACAGAGGAAAATACTCTGGAAAGGAATGAAGGTGCTGTAGCACACCGTTCAGAAGGGATCTACGTTAAAAGGCAAAAAAATAATGCAAGCATGGGGGAGCCTGAGAGGGAATCTAATAAGACTCTGGGAAGGCGAACCCAGTGGGCCACGGGGAGGAAAATGCCAGCAGCACCCAGACCCCAAACTCTACTGGCTGCCTCCCAATAAGGGGGCTTTCAGAACAGGAACCTCCAGCCTCACCTTCAGGAAAATTAATTATGGATTTAGAAAGGAAGCCTATTCCTTTGTCATCTACTCCTTCCTATGCTGCTCCGATTTCCTAACCAGACACACTGTTACAATTTTAACTTTAAAAATCTCAGCAGAATAGAGCTATTTTTGTTTCTGTTTTTTGTTTGTTTGTTTGATTGTGTTTTGAGACGGAGGCTCGCTCTGACGCCCAGGCAGGAGTGCAGTGGTGCGATCTCGGCTTACTGCAACCTCTGCCTCCTGGGGTCAAGCGATTCTCCTACCTCAGTCTCCTGAGTAGATGGGGTTACAGGCACGCGCCACCATGGCCCAGCTAATTTTTGTATTTTTAGTAGAGACGGGGTTTCACCACACTGGCCAGGCTGGTCTCGAACTCCTGACCTCGTGCGGGGGTCACGCCAAAGTGCTGGGATTACAGGCGTGAGCCACTGCACCCGGCCTTGTTGCTGTTTTTCTTAAAAAAATAAAAAAATAAAAATAATAATGCTGGTAGCAAAAATAAAAATAATCAGCAAACAGAAAACTGTCATACAATCTGCCAGGAGTTGCATGGTTTCTCCATTAATCAGAAGTCTAAAATACTCCTTGCAAATGTACAGAACAAAGGGCCTTCTGTGGCTCACTCCTCTGCTGGGGGCGGAAGGCTCAGCGTGTGCCTGAGGCACAAAGGCTTGGAAGCAGCCACTTCCCCATGCTGGAAGCAGACTAAAGGGCTTGTCAGAAAACAGCTCTCAAGCTTTGTCCTCTTAGGCGCAAAAGATCGAAGCAGGGTAGCACTGCTGCCCCAAGGCAAGGCTTCTCTGTAGCCCTGATGCAATTCCGCTTCCTTTAAAGAGCAGCATGTGTGTGGGCAGGCCCGGGTCCTCCAGCTGCAGCTCCTAAAGATGCTCCCCACACGGCGGCCTTTCCCTGGGGAGGTTTTTTTTGAAGATGCTTCTATTAATCATTATAACTCCAGCATTTGCGCAGAGCAAATGCTGTACCTGACGCCAACTGGAGCCCTGCTGGGGGCTCTGCCAGAGCTACGGGATGGCATCAAGGGAGCTGAGGCTTGCAGGCAGGTGCAGCTTCCGGTACATTATTAGGATTAAATAAAAACAAGGAAGGCCGGGCTCGGTGGCTCACACCTGTAATCCCAGCACTTTGGGAGGCTGAAGCGGGCAGATCACCTGAGGTCAGGAGTTTGAGACCAGCCTGGCCAACATGGTGAAACCCCACCTCTACTAAAAATACAAAAATTAGCCAGGCGTGGTGGTACACACCTGTAATCCCAGCTACTCTGGAGGTTGAGGCAGGAGAATTGCTTGAACCCGGGAGGTGAAGCCTGCAGTGAGCAGAGATCATGCCACTGCACTCCAGCCTGAGTGACAGACCGAGACTCCGTGTCAAAACAAAACAGAAAGAGGAAAAGGCATTAGATATCCTGTTTTCACTGACCTGAGATAGCCCTCGTGAGTCCTGCTGAACTTCTGATAGCCACATCCAGCTCCTTTTTTTGGGTGAATATGAGCAGGTAAAAAATCAGTTTCTACAAAGACCACCCAACACACAAAGTGGGAGAAAGAGACTCAATATTATTTTGCTTTTAAACTCCAAATTAAAATATTTAAAATATTTGGAATTTTAACAAACATGCATTTTGTGGGAAAAGTGGTATAAAACACATCACTGGGCTGGTCGCGGTGGCTCACGCCTGTAATCACAACACTTTGGGAGGCTGAGGTGGGCAGGTCGTGAGGTCAAGCGATCAAGACCATCCTGGCCAACATGGTGAAACCCTGTCGCTTCTAAAAATACAAAAATTGGCTGGGTGTGTTGGCACGTACCTGTAGTCCCAGCTACTTGGGAGGCTGAGACAGGAGAATCGCTTGCACCTGGGAGGCAGAGGTTGCAGTGAGCTGAGATCGCGCCACTGCACTCCAGCCTGGGCGAACGAGCAAGACACCGTCTCAAAAAACAACAACAAAAAAACCAAAAACCCACATCACTGAGATAAGCTTTATTTTGTAACTATTTAAAAGCCCACAGAAATACTTTATTTGAATATGGCTGTCACAATTATATTAACCTAATTAAAAAAAAACTTGAGCATACAAATTTTTGGGTTAATCTTTTTTTTTTTTTTTTTTTTGGAGAGAGAGTTTTACTTGTCACCCAGGCTGGAGTGAGTGGCACGATCTCGGCTCACTGCAACCTCTGCCTCCCAGGTTCAAGCAATTCTCCTGCCTCAGCCTCCTGAGTAGCTGGGATGACAGGCGCCTGCCACAACACCCGGCTAATTTTTGTATTTTTAGTAGAGACGGGGTTTCACCATGTTGGCCAGGCTGGTCTCGAACTCCTGACCTCAGGTGATCCGCCCTCCTAAAGTGCTGGGATTACAGGCATGAGCCACCACACCCAGCTGGATAATCTTTTTTTTTTTTTTTTTTTTTTTTTTTTTTTAAGATGGAGTCTTGCTCTGTCACCCAGGCTGGAGTGCAGTGGTGCGATCTCGGCTCACTGAAACCTCTGCCTCCCGGGTTCAAGTGATTCTCCTGCCTCAGCCTCCCAAGTAGCTGAGACTACAGGCGTGCGCCAACATGCCCAGCTAATATTTGTATTTTTAGTAGAGCTGGGGTTACACCATGTTGGCCAGGATGGTTTTGATCTCTCCACCTCGTGATCCGCCAACCTCGGCCTCCCAAAGTGCTGAGATTACAGGCGTGAGCCACTGCGCCAGGCCAATCTTTTTTTTTTTCTTGAGATGGAGTCTTGCTTTGCCACCCAAGCTGGAGTGCAGTGGTACTATCTCAGCTCACTGCAACCTCTGCCTCCCAGGTTCAAGCAATTCTCCTGCCTCAGCCTCCCAAGTAGCTGGGACTATAGGCATGTGCCACCATGCCTGGCTAATTTTTATATTTTTAGTAGAGACGAAGTTTCACCATGTTGGCCAGGCTGGTCTCAAACTCCTGACCTCAAGTGATCCACCCACTCGGCCTCCCAAAGTGCTAGGATTATAGGCGTGAGCCACCATGCCAGGCCTAGAATAATCTTTTTTTTTTTTTTTTGAGACGGAGTCTCGCTTTGTCGTCAGGCTGGAGTGCAGTGGCACAATCTTGGCTCACTGCAACCTCTGCCTGCTGGGTTCAAGTGATTCTCATGCCTCAGCCTCCCGAGTAGCTGGGATTACAGGCACGTGCCACCACACCCAGCTAATTTTTGCATTTTTAGTAGAAACGGGGTTTCACCATGTTGGGCAGGATGGTCTCGATCTCCTGACCTCATGATCTGCCCACCTCGGCCTCCCAAAGTGCTGGGATTATAGGCGTGAGCCACCGCACCCGGCCAGAATAATCTTAATTACAATTTATTTGTGACCAAAAGTAACACATATCACAATCATTTAATTTTTTTTTTTTTTTTTTGAGATGGGAGTATTGCTCTGTCGCCCAGGCTGGAGTGCAGTGGCGCGATCTCAGCTCACTGCAACCTCCACCTACCGGGTTCATGCTATTCTCCCGCCTCAGCTTCCCAAGGAGCTGGGACTACAGGCACCCTCCATCATGCCTGGCTAATTTTTGTAGACAGGGTTTCACCATGTTTGGCCAGGCTGGTCTTGAACTGACCTCAGGTGATCCGCCCACCTTGGCCACCCAAAGTGCTGAGATTACAGGCATGAGCCAGTGCGCCTGGCCTTTTTTATTATTTTTTTAAATTTTTATTTGAGACAGGGTCTGGCTCTGTTGCCTAGTGGTAGGATCTTGGCTTAGTGCAGCCTGGACCTCACTGGCTCAATCAATCCTCGAAGCTCAGCCTCCCGAGTAGCTGGGACTACAGGCGCATGCTAGCATGCCCAGCTAATTTTTGCATGTTTTGTAGAGGCAGGGTTTCGCCATGTTGCCCAAACTGGTTCGAACTCCTGAGCTCAAGTGATTTGCTTGCCTTGGCCTCCCAAATTGTTGGGATTACAGGTATGAGTCACCATGCCTGGCCATTTAACCTTCGTGTTTAAGAAAAGAGGAAAATAGTGCTGCTGTTTCTTGTTAATTTGCTTATAGCATTGAAGAATCTACTAACATAGTTAACACCAAGAATCAAGTTAAACTTTTTGGCATGCAATAAAATTGCATTTGCTTTCATGTCCTCACACCGCACTGCATTCAGGACGCAGCCTGTGAGGACCCACCAGCTGACGACTCACAGTGAGGGTGGTGCTGACCCCACGGCCAGCACACCGATCGCTTGGCAGTCAGCTTCCACATCATTCCCGTCAGCAGACTTTTTTTTTCCAGTAAAACTTTATTAATTATTATTATTTTTCGATACAGAGTCTCGTTTGGTCTTCCAGGCTGGAGTGCAGTAGTGCGATCTTGGATCACTGCAACCTCCGCCTCCTGGGTTCAAGCGTCGCATGCCTCAGCCTCCAGAGCAGCTGGGATTACAGGTGCGTGCCACCACACCCAGCTAATTTTTTGTAGAGACAGGGTTTTGCCATGTTGTCCAGACTGATCTTGAACTCCTGATCTCAAGTGATCCACCCGCCTCGGCCTCCCAAAGTGCTGGGATTACAGGTGTGAGCCACCGTGCCTGGCCAATATTTTTAAATAGTTCTGTTTTGAATTGGTATAATTCGAAACACAGGAAACGGGCACCCAGTGCTTGGGCTTTATTTGACACCATGTCCGTGACAACAAGCTGGCCTAGAGCCCACATCAGCAGGCAGGCGGCCCACAGTGCCCCAGGACCTACCCTGCCCCCAAACAGGCCATGGGGCCCCTTAGGAAGATGTGGGGCTTCTTGAGATCAGCTCCAGTTTTTCTCAGAGCCCCTGTGAAAGGAGCTCCATCTGCTTCCTGTGGAAACCTGGACTCTGGCTGGGTCAGAGTGGACTCCTAGTTGCTCCTCTTCTTTTGTTTCTGTTTAAGCTTGTTCCAAATCCTTTCCAGGGCCACTTTTCCCATGAAGAAGGTGATGGCAAAATTGCGCTTGTACCAATCTCTGTAGAGAAACAGAGGATGCACAGGTGACACGGTGGCAGGGACTGAGGCTTGGTGCCCTGGCCCAGAAGTGGCTCTCAGTTGAGGATGAGTTCAACTGACCAGGCCTCAACTGCTTTGCCCTTTCCCCGCCCTTGTTAAAGCTAAACTATTCATAGAGGCCTGCCTCTCCTCGGCTGAGAGTGAGGCCCACTGGCGATGCCTGGAGTCCTCTCCAGCCTTGTTTCTGGAGGCCACCACCATCCTCCTTTGGTGTTTTTTTTTTTTTGAGATGGAGTCTCGGTCTGTCACCCAGGCTGGAGTGCAGTGGCGCGATCTCGGCTGACTGCACGCTCCGCCTCCCGGGTTCGCGCCATTCTCCTGCCTCAGCCTCCCGAGTAGCTGGGACTACAGGCGCCCGCCACCACACCCGGCTAATTTTTTGTATTTTTTTTTTAGTAGAGACAGGGTTTCACTGTGTTAGCCAGGATGGTTTCGATCTCCTGACCTCGTGACCCACCTGCCTCAACCTCCCAAAGTTCTGGGATTACAGGTGTGAGGCACCGCGCCCGGCCCCTCCTTTGGAGTTTTTTTTTGTTTTGTTTTTTCATCTTGCTTAGTTGTCCAGGCTGGAGTACAGTGGCACAATCTTGGCTCATTGCAACCTCTGCCTCCTGGGTTCAAGTAATTCTTCTGCCTCAGCCTCTTAAGTACTCCTTTGATTTTTGCTAAAAGATCCAAGAAAGCCCTTGGAAACCCCAGGCCTCCCGAGCTGGCAGCATTTTAGGGATGTGATGGGCCACGACCACTCTGGAGGCTTTGCATGGCAGGACAGAAAGTTCCTCTCCACCTGCAAACCACCTTTACATCTCCACCTACTTAAGCAATGCTGTCATGAGGAGCAGTGCCCAAAGTAAATAAGCGCTTCCAGGAGAAGAAAACCGGTAGCCCATGGGGATTACAGTTCTTCAAGGAAAAGCCATATTCCATTTCACTAATACAAACGACCTGATTCTATGACATGTAAAAGCAAGCTACACTTCTGCTGTTGCCACAGGGAAGGCAGGGGCAGGAGGTGGTGGTGGGGGCCAGGCTCCTCTAAGGCCTGATCTTGGGTAAGGCTGGTCCTCTTCACCCGAGTGCCACAGAGAAAACATGAAGCCCATCAGAGACTGTGCCCAGTGCAAACAAGCTACGTGTCCAAAGACCAGGGAAAGATTATACTCGCTTGTTTGAATGACTTAACTAATTCAGAGTAATACATGACAACCTTAGAAATGGAATCCAGATATTTCAGGACTAATCTTTAGGTCAGACTGTCCCTCACTGAGTCCATCCAGCCTTTGACTGTATCTATATTCTCTTTTTTTATTAGGGCCTCACTCTGTAGCCCAGGCTGGAGTGCAGTAGTGGGATCTCGGCTCACTGCAACCTCCACCTCCTGGGCTCATGGGATCCTCCTGCCTCAGCCTCCTGTAGCTGGGATTACAGGTGCACACTACCACACCAAGCTAATTTTTGTATTTTTTGTAGAGACAGGGTTTTGTCATGTTGTCCAGGCTGGTCTCAAACTCCTGGGCTCAAGCAATCCATCTGCCTTGGCCTCCCAAAGTGCTGGGAGTACAGGTGTGAGCTACCGTGCCTGGCCCATGTCGACATTCTTGAAGTCTGGCTTCACCTGCCCATCAGGCTTTGTAACTCTGTAACTGTTTTATATATATATATATATTTTTTTTAATTACTTATTTATTTATTTATTTATTGAGACAGGGTCTTACTCTGTCTGCCATCCAGGCTGGAATGCAGTGGCCGGATCTCGGCTCACTGTAGCCTTAACCTCCCAGGCTCAAGTGGTCCTCCTAGCTCAAGCCTTTCACTATGTTGCCCAGACTGGTCTTGAACTCCTGGACTCAAGTGATATACCCACCTTGGCCTCCCAAAGTCATGGGATTCCAGGTGTGAGCCACCGTATCCAACCTACAAATATTTTAAAGCAAATCTCAGATATCATGTCCTATTAATTTCACCTGTAAATACAGGTCATTATTATCTGTAACCAGCTAAAACCCCCCTTTTTTTTTTTTTTGAGATGGAGTTTTGTTCTCATTGCCCAGGCTGGAGTGCAATGGCACGATCTCAGCTCACCGCAACCTCCACCTTCCACGTTCAAGCGATTCTCCTGACTCAGCCTCCCGAGCAGCTGGGATTACAGGCATGTGCCACCACGCCCGGCTAATTTTATATTTTTAGTAGAGACAGGGTTTCTTCATGTTGGTCAGGCTGGTCTTGAACTCCTGACCTCAGGTGATCTGCCCACCTTGGCCTCCTAAAGTGCTAGGATTACAGGTGTGAACCACCGCACCCAACCTAAAAAAATTGGTATCTTTTTAAGCCACTGTAGTCACTTAAAAAATGAAGTTGATAGGCCAGGTGCAGTGGCTCACGCCTGTAATCCCAGCACTTTGGGAGGCCAAGGCAGGCGGATCACGAGGTCAGGAGATTGAGACCATCCTGGCTAACACAGTGAAACCCTGTCTCTACTAAAAATACAAAAAATTAGCCAGGCGTGCTGGCGGGTGCCTGTAGTCCCAGCTACTCGGGAGGCTGAGGCAGGAGAATGGCGTGAACCTGGGAGGTGGAACTTGCAGTGAGCGGAGATTGCGCCACTGCACTCCAGCCTGGGCGAGAGAGCGAAACTCCGTCTCAAAAAAAAAAAAAAAGAAGAAAAAGAAAAAAAAAAGTTGATAAAGTCTTGCAACTTTTACCTCTGATATAAACATGAATGTTGTTAAATTCAGGTAAGAAAACACTCCTACCTAATCTGGATGTGCTATTCAAATTTTCAGGAAAAGAGCAAACACCTACCTGTTATAATACATGTGCTTCTGAAAATTTTTACTTAAAAATTCCTTGTAGAAGTCCGCCATTTCTTCTGCATTCAATGTTGCTTTCTGACCTGAAAGGTAATTTCAGCTTAAACATTAAGACTTAAGGAGAAAGGATAAACAAAAAACTATTAGAGCTAATAAATGAGTTCAGCAAGCTTGCAGGATATATACAAGACCAATATACAAACATCAATTGTATTTCTATACACTAGCAATGAACAGTCTGAAAATGAAATCAAGAAAACAATTCTACTTATGATAGCATCAAAAATAATAAAAGACTTAGGAATAAATTTGAGAGGAGACGTGTAAGATGTGTACACTGAAAAATACAAAATAGGCTAGGTGCAGTGGGTCACGCCTATAATCCCAGCACTTTGGGAGGCCAAGGTGGGAGGATCACTTGAGGTCAGGAGTTCATGACCAGCGTGGCCAACATGGTGAAACCCCATCTCTACTAAAAATACAAATATTAGCCAGATGTGGTGACTCACGCCTGTAATCCTAGCACTTTGGGAGGCCGAGGCAGGTGGATCACCTGAGGTCAGGAGTTTGAGACCAGCTGGGCCAACATGGTGAAACCCTGTCTCTACTAAAAATACCGGGGCCGGTGGGGGTGGCAGAGGTTACAATGAGCCCAGATCATGCCACTTCACTCCAGCCTGGGCATAAGAGTAAAACTCCAAAAAAAAAAAAAAAAAAAAAAAGTCCAGGCGTGGTAGCTCATGCCTGTAATCCCAGCACTTTGGGAGGCCGGGCTGGGCCGATCAGAAGATCAAGAGATAGAGACCATTCTGGCCAACATGGTAAAACCTCATCTCTACTAAAAATACAAAAATTAGCTGGGCGTGGTGGTGCACGTCTGTAGTCCCAGCTACTTGGGAA
Source organism: Pan paniscus (assembly GCF_029289425.2). Classification (NCBI taxonomy): domain Eukaryota; kingdom Metazoa; phylum Chordata; class Mammalia; order Primates; family Hominidae; genus Pan; species Pan paniscus. The sequence continues at coordinate 104,746,145 of NC_073264.2, read as the reverse complement.
GCTGAGGCAGGAGGATCACTGGGGACTAGGAGTTCAAGACCAGCCTGGGCAACATAATAAGACTCCAAAAAATAAAAAATAATCTCCAAAAAATAAAAAAAATAGCTAGGTATGGTGGTACATGCCTGTAGTCTTAGCTACTCAAGAGGCCGGGGAAGGAGGGTCACCTGAGCCCAGGAGTTCAAGGTTGCAGTGAGCCATGATCATACCACTGCACTCCAGCCTGGGCAACAGAGCCAGACCCTGTCTCGTTAAAAAAAAAAAAAAAAAAGGCCAGGTGCAGTGGCTCACGCCTATAATCTCAGCACTTTGGGAGGCTGAGGTGGGTGGATCACCTGAGGTCAGGAGTTCGAGACCAGCCTGGCCAACGTGCTGAAACACCGTCTCTACTAAAAATACAAAAATTGGCCGGGCATGGTAGCAGGCACCTGTAATCCCAGCTACTCAGGAGGCTGAGGCAGGAGAATTGCTTGAACTCAGGAGGTGGAGGTTGCAATGAGCCGAGATCGTGCCATTGCACTCCAGCCTGGGCAACAACAGCGAAACTCCGTCTCCAAAAACAAAAAACAAACAAACAAAAAACAACAAAAAAGGGCCGGGCATGGTGGCTCACGCCTGTAATCCCAGCACTTTGGGAGGCCGAGGCAAGTGGATCACAAGGTGAGGAGATCGAGACCATCCTGGCCAACATGGTGGAACCCCGTCTCTACTAAAAGTACAAAAATTAGCCGGGTGTAGTGGCGTGCGTCTGTAGTCCCAGTTACTCGGGAGGCTGAGGCAGGAGAATTGCTTGAACCCGGGAGGTGGAGGTTGCAGTGAGCCGAGATCATACCATTGCACTCCAGCCTGGCGACAGAGCGAGACTCTGTTTCCAAAAAAAAAAAAAAGAGAAAAAAACCTATAGAACGGGAGAAAAACATTTGCTAATCATCCATCTAATAAGGGTCGAGTATCGAGAATATGTAAATAACTTTTTTTTTTTTTAAGACGGAGTTTCGCTTTTGTTGCCCAGGCTGTAGTGCAATGGCACGATCTCGGCTCACCACAACCTCCACCTGCCAGGTTCAAGCAATTCTCCTGCCTCAGCCTCCCGAGTAGCTGGGATTACAGGTATGCGCCACCACGCCCAGCTAATTTTTTGTAGTTTTAGTAGAGACAGGTTTCTCCATGTTGGTCAGGCTGGTCTCGAACTCCCAACCTCAGGTGATCCACCCGCCTTGGCCTCCTAAAGTGCTGGTATTACAGGCGTGAGCCACCGCGCCTGGCCAATAACTCTTTTATCTCAGCAACAAAAAGACAAATCATCCTATTTATTTATTTATTTAGAGACAGAGTCTTGCTCTGTCACCCACGCTGGAGTGCAGTGGCGCAATCTCAGCTCACTGCAACCTCTGCCTTCTGGGTTCAAGCGATTCTCCTGCCTCAGCCTCCTGAGTAGCTGGGATTACAGGCACACACCACCATGCCTGGCTAATTTTTGTATTTCTAGTAGAGACGGGGTTTCACCACATCGGTCAGACTGGTCTTGAACTCCTGACTTCGTGATCCGCCCACCTTGGCCTCCCAGAGTGCTGGGATTACAGGAGTGAGCCACCGCACCTGGCCAAATCATCCACTTTTAAAATGGGCAAAGGATTTAAACAGGAATTTCTCCAAAAAAGATACACGAATAACCAATAAGCACATGACAAGATGCTCAACACCATGGGAAATCAGAAAGACAAAGGCATGCCACGTCACGCCCGCTAGGATAGCTATTATTAAACACAGACAATAACAAGTGTTGACAAGGATGTAGAGAAACTAGAACTCTCATACATTGCTGGTGGAAATAAAAAAATAGGTCAGGCCACTCTGAAAAACAGCTTTGTAATTCCTGAGAAAGTTAAACACAGACTTCGTGATCATAAGACCCACGTGGCATTATAGAGAGGTATTTGGCCTTTGTCCCCTGTTCCTGGCACAGAGCTCCTAAAACCTCAGAACCTCCTGAGTGATGAAGGGTGATAGCAGCTGCTCCTGTTCGAATGGGGCAGCTCTGGAGGGCTCCTGTACAGCTTTGGGATGGGGGCCGGAAAGACCAAGCCTTGATTGGAAGCTCAAAACTTTCAGTTTCGGGGAAAGGAGAGGGAGTAGAGATTGAGCTAATTACCAACGGCCAATGATTTAATCAACCATGCCTACCTCATGAGACCTCCATAAAAATCCCTAAACCATGGGGTTCAGAGAGCATCCGGGCTACTGAACATATCGAGGTGCTGGGAGGCCAGGCACGGTGGCTCACGCCTGTTATCCCAGTGCTTTGTGGGGCCGAGGGAGGGTCGCTTGAGCCCAGGAGGCTGACGCTGCAGTGAGCCATGATCATGCCACTGCACTCAGCCTGGGCGACAGAGTGAGACCTGCTCAAAAAAACAAACAAACAAACAAAAGGTGCTGGGAGGATGGCATGCCCAGAGAGGGCGCAGGGGCTCCGCATGCCCCCATATCTCGCCATGTGCATCTCTGCTATCTGGCTGTCCCTGAGTTGTATCCTTAATAATAAACCGCTAAGAGTAAGTAAAACACCATTCTGAATGTTGTGATCCATTCTAGCAAATTATCAATCCTGTGGAGGGGGTCATAGTCTGATTTATAGCCTGTCAGGCAGAGGGACAAGTGGCCCAGGACTGGCAACCGGCAAAGGATTTAAACAGGAATTTATCCAAAGAGAAAGACTGCCTCAGTGGAGGCAATCTTGTGGGACTGGGTCTTTAACCTGTGGCATCAGACATGAACTCCAAGTAGACAGTGTCAGAATTGAACTGAATTGCTGGACACCTATAGCTGGTGTCGAGGAGTTGGAGAAGTGGAATTAGAGAAGACACCAGGTATTTGGTCTCAGGAGGAAAAAAGACTCTTTTTTTTTTTTTGAGATGGAGTCTTGCTCTGTCGCCCAGGCTGAAGTGCAATGGCACAATCTCGGCTCACTGCAACCTCCACCTCCCGGGTTCCAGTGAATTCTCCTGCTTCAGCCTCCTGAGTAGCTGGGATTACAGGCGCCCGCCACCACACCCAGCTAATTTTTTGTATTTTTAGTAGAGATCGGGTTTCACCATGTTGGCCAGGCTGGTCATGAACTCCTGACCTCAAGTGATCCGTCCACCTTGGCCTCCCAAAGAGCTGGGATTACAGACGTGAGCCACCGCGCCAGGCCAAAAAGACTCTTAACTCAGCAGTTCACCTGTAGGTATACACAGGATTATTCACAGTAGCATAATTCGTAATAGCCAAAGGGTAGAAATAATCCAAATGTTCATCAACTAGTAAGTGGATAAACAAAACATGGTATATCCGTATAGAATATTATACAGCCATTAAAAAAATCTCCAAAGTGCTAATACATGAGACAATATAAATAAGTCTTGAAAACGTTATGAACCTAAGTGAAAAAAAGGCAGACACAAAAGACCACATATTGTATGATTCCATTTATCTGGAAATGTTCAGAATAGGCAAATCCAGAGATATAAAGTGGGCTGCCAGGGTTAGGTGAGGCAGGAATTGAGTCTGGCTAATGGGTGTGGGGTTTCTTCTTGAGGTGATGAAAATGTTCAGAATTAGTGATGTAGTTGTACAATCTTTTTTTTTTTTTTTTTGAGACGGAGTCTCGCTCTGTCGCCCAGGCTGGAGTGCAGTGGTGCGATCTCGGCTCACTGCAAGCTCCACCTCCCGGGTTCACGCCATTCTCCTGCCTCAGCCTCCCGAGTAGCTGGGACCACAGGCGCCCGCTACCACGCCCGGCTAATTTTTTGTATTTTTATTAGAGACGGGGTTTCATTGTGTTAGCCAGGATGGTCTCGATCTCCTGACCTCGTGATCCGCCCGCCTCGGCCTCCCAAAGTGCTGGGATTACAGGCGTGAGCCACCGCGCCCGGCCAGTTGTACAATCTTGTGACTACTAAAAGCCATGGAATTATACAGTTTAAAAGGGTGAATTTAGGCAGGGCACGACAAGGAGACTCCATCTCAAAAAAAAAAAAAAAAAAAAAAAGGGCAGGGTGAATTTTATGGTATGTGAATCGTATCTAAAGGTCACAGCATAATTCATTTTCTTCACAAGTGATTACGACCCAGGCGGGTATGTCTACCATACACAATGAGTGACGGGTTTCATCACGCACACTCCTGCAGGTTCTGCGGAGGAACTGGGAGCCACCGCTACACGGGAATGAAATGTGTCCTAACTTGAACGCGTCCTAGGTTAACAGCCTGCCCATTCCTGGGACAGGTCCCGGCCTGACTACTCCATCCCCGCGTGCTGGTGGGGCTGTTTACACATGAGGACCAGTGCCGCTTGCCTCTGTGGCACTCCCAGGGCGGTGGCCACGCTCAGGCTCACCCACACGCAAGAGAGGTAGGAAGGCCACGCGGCAGGACCCACAGCCCGTTACAGGGAGTGGCAGGGCTGCCCTGAAGTAGGGTCCCCAAAACAGCCCAGGGGACAGTCTCATGCCCCCCAGCTATGGTTCAGGGACCAGGGAATGAAACCACATCCAGGGTGGCGGGCGCAGGAGGCGCACTCTGACTTAGAAGCCCCAGTCCCCGAACAGGAAGTGAGGTCTCTTGTAAGAGCGCTGGGCTCTGGCTCAGGGGCTCCTGCATCTCCAGCATTTCCCATGCGGAGGCGCGGAGGCCACGCTCAGCTCCTACCCAGGGTGCTCGCTAGCCTCCCCGGCAGACTGCTTTTCCCTGAAGGTGCCACCTCCAGCAGAGCGCATACCACCCTGTGGCACAGCTAATGCTGATGCTCCGGCCCAAGGGGAAGTGGGCAAAGTGGCCAAAGGCATGATTCCACCCTCCCTCCACAGAGCAGGGAGGGTGTCTGGCAACCCCTTTATTCCCACAGACAGAAACAAACACTCAGACGGCACGGCACAAGCACGGCTGTCCCCTAGCCACACGGCAGACAGGACAGGAGCCACGTGTCCTCTGGCCGCCCGGGCAGGTCTGGTGCCACCGGAATGAAGAACAGTTTAACTCTACAGCCCCCTGCTCTGCTTTTCCCTTCAGTTCTGCCGTTTCCTACGTCATCTGGGGCTACTTCATTTTCTTCTGTGCCTCGGTTTACTCAACTGTGTAAGGGAGATGGCGGCAGCACAGCCGTCCCCTCCAACCATGGTTTTTCTTTCCATGGTTTCAGTTACCCGAGGTAAAGTGGGGTCTGAAAATATTAAATGGAAAATTCCAGAAATGAACAAGTCATAAGTTTTGAACTGCATGCTGTTCTGAGTAGCATGATGAAACCTCCCAAGGTCCTGCTCCGACCAGCCCAGGAGGCGACTCCTCCCTCTGTCCAGCACCTCCACAGTGTAGACGCGCCCCACTCGTTACTCACTCAGCAGCTGTCTCGGTGATCAGATCCACTGTCGTCATACGGCAGTGCTTGTGTCTGAGTAACCCTTATTTACTTGGTAATGGTCGCAAAATACAAGATTAGAGATGCTGGCATATTGTTACACTTGTTCTATTTTATTAGTTATCATTGCTAGTCTCTCATGCCTAATTTATAAACTTTATCATAGCTAAAAATGAAAAAGTTGTCCCTTGGTATCGATAGGAGGTTGGTTCCAGGACTCCTACAGATACCAACATTTCAGGATGCTCAAATCCTTTATATAAAATGGTGTAATAGGCTGGGCGCGGTGGCTCACGCCTGTAATCCCAGCACTTTGGGAGGCCAAGACGGGCAGATCACCTGAGGTTGGGAGTTCCAGAACAGCCTGACCGAAATGGAGAAACTCCATCCCTACTAAAAATACAAAAAAAATTAGCCGGGCGTGGTGGCACATGCCTGTAATCCCAGCTACTCAGGAGGCTGAGGCAGGAGAATTCCTTGAACCAAGGAGGCAGAGGTTGCGGTGAGCTGAGATTGCGCCACTGCACTCCAGCCTGGGCAACAAGAATGAAACTCCGTCTCAAAAAAAAAAAAAAAAAACACAACAGGCCAGGGATAGTGGCTCACGCCTGTAATCCCAGCACTTTGGGAGGCTGAGGTGGGTGGATCTGAGGTGAAGAGATTGAGACCATCCTGGCCAACATGGGAAACCTCATCTCTACTAAAAATACAAAAAAAATTAGCTTGGTGTGGTAGCACACACCTGTAGTCCCAGCTACTCAGGAGGCTGAGGCAGGAGAATTGCTTGAACCCGGGAGGTGGAGGTTGCAGTGAGCCAAGATAGGGCCACTGCACTCCAGCCTGGCGACAGAGCGAGACTCTGCTTCAAAAAACAAAAAAACCCACAAAAAACAAAAAACAAAAATTAGCTGGGTGTGGTGGCAGATGCCTGTAGTCCTCACTATTTGGGAGGCTGAGGCAGGAGAATTGCTTGAACCCAGAGGCGGAAGCTGCAGTGAGCAGAGACTGCACCACTGCACTCCAGCCTGGGTGACAGATTGATACTCCATCTCGAAAAATAAATGAAATAAAATATAATGTTGTAATAAACCTAGGCAACATAGAAAAAAATTCTACAAAAAAATTTTTTTTAAATTAGCGAGGCATGGTGGCATGTGCCTGTAATCCCAGCAACTTGGGAGGCTGAGGCAGGAGGATGGCTTGAGCCTGGGAGGTTGAAGCTCCAGGGAGCCACGATCACGCCACTGCACTCCAGCCTGAGTAGCAGAGCAAGGCTTTGTCTCCAAATATTTGCAAATAACCTACTTGCATCCTCCCATATGCTTTAAGTCATCTCTGGATTACTTATGATACTTAATACAATGTAAATGCTGTATGAACAGTTGTCATGCTGTACTTTTTTTTTTTTTTTGAGACAGAGTCTTGCTTTGTTGCCCAGGCTAGAGTGCAGTGGCATGATCTCGGCTCACTGCAGCCTCCATCTCCCAAGTTCAAATGATTCTCCTGCCTCAGCCTCCCAAGTAGCTGGGATTACAGGCATATGCCACCACGTCCAGCTAAGTTTTGTGTCTTTAGTATAGACGGGATTTCACATTGTTGGCCAGGCTGGTCTCGAACTCCTGACCTCAGATGATCTGCCCGCCTCAGCCTCCCAAAGTGCTAGGATTACAGGCGTGAGCCACCGTGCCCGGCCGTTATGCTGTACTTCTAAATTTTTCTATTTTTGGCCGGGCGCGGTGGCTCATGCCTGGAATCCCAGAACTTTGGGAGGCCGAGGTGGGTGGATCATCTGAGGTCAGGAGTTTGAGACCAGCCTGGCCAACATGGTGAAACCCTGCCTCTACTAAAAATACAAAAATTAGTCAGGTGTGGTGGTGTGTACCTGTAGTCCCAGCTACTCAGAAGGCTGAGGCAGGAGAATCGCTTGAACCAGGAGGCAGAGTTTGCAGTGAGCCGAGATCATGCCACTGCACTCCAGCCTGGGTGATAGAGTGAGACTCCATCTAAAAAGAAAAATTTGTATTTTTTATTTTCAATATTTTATTGTTTATATGTTTATTGTTTTCAATATTTTTCAATCTGTGGTTGGTTGAACTGAGGACATAGGGGAGGGACAACCGTGTAGGGAAAAACCTAGTGTACATACAGGGCTTGGTACTAGCCTCAGTCTTAGGCATTCACTGGGGGTCTTGGAATGTATCCCTCGGATAAAGAGGGCCTACTCTGTCTCATGTGTTACTGTTAATACACATATAGGGCACTCAAAACTGTGTCCGTACTCAGAGGTTGAGGCAGGAAGACTGCTTGAGGCCAGCCTGGTCAACATAGCGAGACGTCATCTGGGATGGACAGAGGCCAAGACTGTCCCCACCTGGCTGTGTGGCCCCAGAGCTGTGACTTACCTCCATCTCAGTTTCTTCCTCTCTAGTGTGTGACAGCAACCGCGCACCTCATGAAGCTACACTCCGTCAGTGTGGCAGGAGGGGCGCGGCTGGCACAGAAGTGCTTGCTTGTGGTCACTGCTGTTAGGGTGACCACAGGAGTAGCCCGAAGGCAGGGGTACCAGCTGCTGCCACCTGACTCCATTGACACGGGCGTCCCTCAGGACAGGTCTCCTTGCATTTGGCTCGAACACCCCCAGGCCAAGGCTCAACAGGCAGCAGAAGCACTGTAATATTTGCTAAGCAGGGCACCATCCACACTGCAGCACTGCAGCTTAATACCAAACCTACCGCTAAGTTCAGGGAAAGAGGCAAAACACCGAGTTCACCACACTTACTGAAAACCGAGTGGGTGTTTCATAAATACTTAGGAGACTGACTTAAACTAAACCCATCTTGATGGTACGCTTCCTGCCACTGTATAAACACTCTGGGAATGAAATACATTAGAGGAATTCTCCCACAATACTGCCTGCCTTACAAATGAGATTTAATTTTGAGACTGGCAGAACTGAAATCACAGTATTCTGCTGCTTGCACTTCAAATTCAATCACTCATTTTTCTGCACTGCTGCAGAATATTCCAGTGAAGGCCAGTAAGTGGGTAGGCCACCACAGCCTTATCCGTTCTTCTAGTACTGGGCATTTCCATTCTTCCCATTCTTCTGCAATGAAAGATCGTGCTGCAAGGAACACACAGCTGAACTCTTCCCATGTTTCCCCACATGAATTTTTTTTTTGGAGACAGTCTGGCTCTGTCACTCAGGCTGGAGTGCAGTGACACAATCTCGGCTCACTGCAGCCTCCACCCCCTGGGCTCAAGTGATCCTCCCACCTCAGCCTCCCGAGTAGTTGGGACTACAGACACATACTGCCAAACTTGGCTTTTTTTTTTTTTTTTTTTTTTGAGATGGAGTTTCACTCTTGCTGCCCAGGCTGGAGTGCAATGGTGCAATCTCGGCTCAGTGCAACTTCCGCCTCCGGGGTTCAAGCGATTCTTCTGCCTCAGCCTCCTGAGTAGCTGGGATTACAGGCATGCATCACCACGACTGGCTAATTTTGTATTTTTAGTAGAGATGGAGTTTCTTCATGTTGGTCAGGCTGGTCTCAAACTCCTGACCTCAGGTGATCCGCCTGCCTCAGCCTCCCAAAGTGCTGGGATTACAGGCATGAGCCACTGCACCCGGCCTTAATTATTTTTATTTTTAAATTTTTTGTAGACAAAGGGTTTTACCATGTTGCCCAGGCTGGTCTCAAACTCCTGGGCTCAAGTGATCCACCCACCTCAGCCTCGCAAAGTGGTGGGATTACAGGTATGAGCCACCAAGCCTGGCTCTCACATGAATTCTTAGAGATGATTCATGAGCATCATTTGCCTGCTTCCTGGGGTATATGTAAATATGTGTAGCTAAATCCTTCTGGAAAAGGGGCTGAGGATTTTCTGCTGCCATCCACCTTTGATGTAACTCCGCCAGCACTGAGTCTCAAGACTGAAAACATTCCCCTATGAACTGAGTAAGCATGAAATGATGACTTCTTGTTGCATATGCACTGTAGGCTGGGCGCGGTGGCTCATGCCTGTAATCCCACTACTTTGGGAGACTGAGATGAGAAGATCACTTGAGGTCAGGAGTTTGAGACCAGCCTGGTCAACATGGTGAAACTCCGTCTACGAAACACACACACACACACACAAATTAGCCAGGTGTGGGGGCGGGTGCCTATAATCCCAGCCACTTGGGAGGCTGAGACAGGAGAATTGCTTGAACCCGGAGGTGGAGACTGCAGTGAGCCGAGATCACGCCACTGCACTCCAGCCTGGTGACAGAGTGAGACTCCATCTCAAAAAAATAAACAAATATGCCTTGTAAAATTTAGAGTTTGAACAATTTTTTCTTCTTGTAGTCACGTTATTTGTCTATAAATGTGTGTTATTTCTGCGTATTTGTGGCAGCTTTTCCTGAAGTCCAAATTGCCCGTGTTGTTTTGCTGCCAGCACTTGCCCTTCCTCACATTTCCGGGACACCGATCCCTGCGCCTACCCAGCCCTCTGATCCTTTGCCAGCAGGCCTGCTCTTTTGCCTGCTTCCTCCCGTCTCCATGGCAGCAGCCAGGCTCTCTGCACAAGCCCCACCTCTGCCTCAGCTAATCCGGGCACGTCCCAACCAGGCTGGAGCCAGCCTGAGGAAAGGCAGCCTCCTCAGCTGACTGCTTCTTTGAACTTAGGAGGGATAAACAAGGAGGCAGAGAAAGCCAGTTTATAGCATGAGAAAGGTAAGGCAGTGGCCTAGGAGAAAAGTTTAAACATGAGGAAGAAATTGCTCTGGTCCTAGCATCTGAGCACAGGCCATGACTGGGGCCAGCTCCACCCGCCTCTGGGTACTGAGCCACCTCCACATATGCTCAGCAAACTCTCCTGTCCAGAAACCTGGATCAAAAGGAGTCTTAACACAGACGTTTTCAGCTTTTATGTTCTTGAATATCTCTGTCTTCACCCTCAAGCTCAGGACGGTATCATTCCTCCAGATAATGGTGAGTCTGTTATATCCTATTAGATGCTCTACAGCTGCGAACTATGTATCTAACTCTTTAATCCATAAACAATCGACTTTCTTTTTTTATTTTTTTGAGACAGAGTCTCGCTCTGTCACCCAGGCTGGAGTGCAGTGGCGCAATCTCGGCTCACCGCAACCTCCGCCTCCTGGGTTCAAGTGATTCTCCTGCCTCAGTCTCCTGAGTAGCTGGGATTATAGGCGAGTGCCACCACGACCAGCTAATTTTTGTATTTTTAGTAGAGACGGGGTTTCACCATGTTGATCAGGCTGGTCTCGAACTCCTGACCTTGTGATTCCCCTGCCTCAGCCTCCCAAAGTGCTGGGATTACAGGCGTGAACCACCGCGCCCGGCCTGACTTTTAATAATTAACTTTTTGGCCAGGCACGGTGGCTCACGCCTGTAATCCCAGCACTTTGGGAGGCTGAGGCGAGTGGACTGCTTGAGCTCAGGAGTTTGAGACCAGCCTGGGCAACACGGCAAAACTCCGTCTCTACAAAAAACACAAAACTTAGCCAGGTGTGGTGCTGGCGTGCACCTGCAGTCCTAGCTACTTGGGAGGCTGAAGTGGGAGGATCACTTGAGCCCAGGAGGTCAAGGCTGCAGTAAGCCTAGATGGTGTCACTGCATTCCAGCCTGGGAGACAGAGTGAGACCCTGACTCAAAAAACAAAAAAAGAAATTAATAATAATTAACATTTTGACCCACTGGAATACATTTGTATTGCAGAGAGAACGAATCTAAATTTGTTCTTTTGGGCCAAAGGTTTCTCCAATATCACGTATTCAACAAAGCTCCCCTTCTCTTGGCTCTTGGGGACCTACATCCTCATGCAACCGTGTACAAGACATGTGCTCTGGCCCAAGGTGACACGCCTGCTGCCCCACTCCCACTGCAGGCACCGTGGCCTGCTCACTTTCAACAGCTGCCAGAGCAGGCAGCTCCCTGTATGTTTCCCTTCCTTAACACATCCTGTCCTATTACCAAATTCAGTTTCAAACCTAATTTAAGGCCAGCCTTTCAACACTCAGCAAAGCCATCAATAGGATTCTGGGACCTTAGTAAGAATCAAAACAACTTCTCCCATCTGTTAGGAGAGTGGCTGTCTCCAAAGCACTTCCAAGCTATGAGCCGACCTAGTCCTACCTGATATGATGACAGACCTATGGACACGGCACATGTGGTGTGCACACAAGCACACACATGTACACACGTGCACGTATGCACACACATGCGTGCACACACATGCGTGCACACGCACGCATACACGGCCAGGTCAGCATGGAATGCGCTGACAGCCATGGGGCGCGGCGAGGCCCAGTAAGGCTTTGCAATCCGACTCCCGATGTGAGAATCCAGGCCACGCCACATTCTCATTGTGCAATTCTGGTGAAGCCTCAGGTTGCTCATCTATAAAATGGTAAAGATAACAGTGTCTACTTCATTGGGTCACTGTGGGAAATGCAACAGGTGATATCTGCACAGGACTTGCACAGTGTCCAGCACAGGACCCAAAACTGTGAGTGCTCATTCTCATGCTTACTGCTGGATGCAGCATCTGCTCCAGCTCTGCTCCGCAAGACCCCACCTCTCCAGGGCCCGCAAGACCCCACCTCTCCAGGGCCCGCAAGACCCCACCTCTCCAGCAGCCAGCAAATAGCAACAGAGGTCCTGGCACGGGGGTGACTCAAGCTCCTGGCCCTTTATTCCAAATGAATCAGGTGAGGCAAAGGATTAGTAGGAATGGCACTTTAGCCCAATGACAGACTTGGCTTTTGGGGTCGATGATTTTGGATTTTCTATCAGAACAACTTTTTGGCAGCAGACATCTGTTTAACGAACAGCATGAGATGTTATTCAGGCCTAACACTGACACCAAGAGAAAATAAGGAGAGGCTATTTTGAGCACTGAACTGAGATCAGGAATCAGAAGAAAAGCTGGTTTGGAGGGAGAAGCTGCAAAGGCTGAGACCTCAGGACGAAAGTCAAAGGTCAGAGGTTGGTCATCCATCATAACCACCTAAAATCCTGAGAGAAAAAAGGGAGCTGGAGATTGGAGAGCCATGCCTGGGAACTGGGTGTGCAAGAGAACTTGGACAGGGGTGTGCCGAGCACTGCCCCAAAGCAGGCCAAGGACTGCCCTGAACTTCCCCACCTCTCTCACTGCCCTTCCTTTCCCTTTTCATGGACTAGCTCAAACCCAAAGAAAGCAAAAAAAAAAATCAAACAAACACACTAACCTGATTCAGTTCTCAGGCCCAGGCCTTTAGTTTTTAGTCTTGAGTGAATAAATTCTTCTTTTTCCTTAAAAAAAAAAAAAAAAAAAAAAAAAAGGCTCTCAGAACTCCTTTCTCTGTCTTTCCATTTTTCTTTGGCTAGAGCACAGCTCACGGTGTACTGGAGAAGTTTAGATGTGGATTTTCTGAGAAGCTAGTGACCCATCTCAAAGCTCATTTAAAACCCTCTGAATGTGGTTAAAAGTTTTGTGCTTGAAACAGGATTTGAAAAGATGTTCAATAAACTTTGGGAGACACTGTTTGTTTATAAATCCACAGAATAGGTCAGGTACAGTGGCTCATACCCATAATGCCAGCACTTTGGGAGGACGAGGTGGGTGGATCACCTGAGGTCAGGAGTTCCAGACCAGCCTGGCCAACATGGAGAAACCCCGTCTCTACTAAAAGTACAAAAATTAGCCCGATGTGATGGTGGGCACCTGTAATCCCACCTACTTAGGAGGCTGAGGCGGGAGAACTGCTTGAACCCAGGAGGCGGAGGTTGCAGTGAGCCGAGATCACGCCACTGCACTCCAGCCTGGACAACAGAGTGAGACTCTGTCTCAAAACAAAAACAACAACAACAACAAAAACCCTCCACAGAATATGATAAATATACCCCACCTGACATAGCCCACTCAAATGGAAAGTCAAAGTTTAAATGTTGCCGGGCACGATGGCTCATGCCTGTAATCCCAGCACTTTGGGAGGCCAAGGCAGGCAAATCACCTGAAGGTCAGGGGTTCAAGACCAGCCTGGCCAATGTGGTGAAATCCCATCTCTTCTAAACATACAAAAATTAGCCGGGTGTGGTGGCGGGCGCCTGTAATCCCAGCTACTTGGGAGGCTGAGGCAGGAGAATCGCTTGAACCAGGGAGGTGGAGGTTGCAGTGAGCTGAGATCATGTCACTGCACTCCAGCCTGGGCAACAGGAGTGAAACTCCATCTCAGAAGAAGAAAAAAAAAAAGTTAAATGTTTTTCTTCTGGTTTAGACTATTTATACTTCTTTCTTACACAGTTTATTTATAAGTATCCTGTTAAGAATTTTGAATTCTCTGCTGGGCATGGTGGCTTATGCTTGTAATCCCAACACTTTGGGAGGCCGAGGTGGGCGGATCACGAGGTCAGGAGATCAAGACCATCCTGGCCAACATAGTGAAATCCCATCTCCACTAAAAATACAAAAATTAGCTGGGCACGGAGGTGTGTGCCTGTAATCCCAGCTACTCGGGAGGGTGAGGCAAGAGAATCACCTGAACCTGGGAGGTGGAGGGTGCAGTAAGCTGAGATCGCACCACTGCACTCCAGCTTGGTGACAGAGCGAGACTCCGTCTCAAAAAAAAAAAAAAAAATTTTTTTTTTTTGAATTCTCAGGAAGAATGACAACACATCACAAAAACGGGTTTCTTTTTGAGGGTCTCACTCCTGTCACCCAGACTGGAGTGCAATGGCGCGCTCTCGGCTCATTGCAACCTCCGCCTCCTGGGTTCAAGCAATTCTTGTGCCTCAGCCTCCCAAGTCACGGGGATCACAGGCATATGCCACCACACCTGGCTCATTTTTATATTTTTAGTAGAGATAAGGTTTCGCTACGTTGGCCAGGCTGCTCTCAAACTCCTGGCTTCAAGTGATCCACCCCTCTCAGCCTCCCAAAGTGCTGGGATTGCAGAGCCATTATGCCCCACCTAAAAAAACCGGTATTCTCATAAAGATAAACACACACACCTATGTGTGTAAAACATGCACTTCTAGTTCCGGCTCTGCTGCTCACACATTGCATCCTTCAAAGTCTCAAGATCTGTGGTTCTACGAATGACCGTTTCTTATATACAGTTACATATTAGTTTTTAAAACTATATGCATATATGCACATACAGTGCGGGGGGATGGACTGAGACCCAGTACTACCACGTAACAAATAGCAAAGCAATATACTAAACACCTAGCACCCTCAAGTGGCCAACTGTGTTATTTGTCATTCTGATCTAAAACTTTTTTTTCTTTTTTTTTTTTTGAGACGAGTCTGGCTCTGTCGCCCAGGCTGGAGTGCAGTGGCGCAATCTCTGCTCACTGCAAGCTCCGCCTCCCGGGTTCACGCCATTCTCCTGCCTCAGCCTCCCGAGTAGCTGGAACTACAGGCGCCCGCCACCACGCCCGGCTAATTTTTTGTATTTTTAGTGGAGACGGGGTTTCACCGTGTTAGCCAGGATGGTCTCGATCTCCTGACCTCGTGATCTGCCCACCTCGGCATCCCAAAGTGCTGGGATTACAGGTGTGAGCCACCGCGCCCTTCCGTTCTGATCTAAAACTTAAACTTACCTTACTAAAAGTCAAATTCTGGTTTGCCCAGAACTGTTGATTCCATTCTTGTGTTTCTTGTCTTAATTTTCTAAGCTTTTGTTCCAATGGAGATTCATTTTCAGGTATGTAAAAGTGAACAGGTCGAAGGTTTGAATATTTATCTGGGGGTCCTATCCAATCATGGCAAGACTTTCTTGGAGGGCAGAATCTTGAGACCTTTAACAAAGTAAATTGGATTAACATATGACAAAATGAATCTCTAGTATTATAAAATGTACAATCTGGATTTATTTATTTACTTAGAGACGGAGGCTCGCTCTGTTGCCAGACTGGAGTGCAGTGGCGTGATCTCAGCCAAAGTGCTGGGATTACAAGTAGGAGCCAGCACACAGGGCCTACTTTCTGGTTTAAATAATAACAGCCCTTTCCCGAAACTCAACCACCTTTGCTAAGCTTTCTTTTCTTTTTTTTTTTTTTGAGACAGAGTCTCACTCTGTCGCTCAGGCTGGAGGGCAGTGGCGAGATCGCGGCTCACTGCAAGCTCCGCCTCCCAGGTTCACGCCATTCTCCTGCCTCAGCCTCCCAAGTAGCTGGGACTACAGGCGCCCATCACCACGCCCGGCTAATTTTTTTGTATTTTTTAGTGGAGATGGGGTTTCACCCTGTTAGCCAGGATGGAGCTAAGCTTTCTTAAGCTAATGAGAGACCCTACCAGGCTAGGAGGAGGTGAGGAGTCTGAATTCTGGTAAGGTGCCAGCCATCATTCCAGAGGTCACAAGATCTGCAACTTCTCCAATTACTCCTGCATCTCTATTGCAGAACTTAAGATTGGCTTTTTGAGATATCTTTTCAGGTTTTTTGCAAGTCCAACGTGATGGCTCCTCCTGGACCCACCCAGAAGCCACTCGGCAGGCAGGAGGATGAGTCCCACACCCCTGTGATTGCACCCAGACCAATCGGCAGCAAGCACCCATTGCCTAGCCACCTCCACCCCTTACTCCAAACTATTTTTGAAAAACTCTAGCCCCCAGATGCGAGGAGAGACTGATTTGAGTAATAACTCTTCCATGTAGCATGGCCGGCCTCACATCAATTAAACTTTCTTTTTTTTGAGATGGAGTCTCGCTCTATCGCCCAGGCTAGAGTGCAGTGGTGTGATCTTGGCTCACTGCAACCTCCGCCTCCCGGGTTCAAGCGATTCTCTTGCCTCAGCCTCCTGAGTAGCTGGGATTATAGGCATATGCCACCACGCCCGGCTAATTTTTGCATTTTTAGTAGAGATGGGGTTTCACCATGTTGACCAGGCTGATCTTGAACTCCTGACCTCAGGTGATCTGCCTGCCTCAGCCTCCCAAAGTGCTGGGATTACAGGCGTGAGCCACCGTGCCTGGCCCTAAACTCTTTCTTTACTGCAATGCCATGGTCTCCATGAACTGGTTTTGTTTGTGCAATGGGCAGGAAGAACTGTCAGGGAGTTATAGTGGGGGGACCCTGCTATTCAAGACCTGAAACTATACTGCTCATCGTCAGGGTTAAAATACACTGATTTGATGCTGGATCAATTTAGGAATCCTTTTTAGAAAGTAAAGGCAGGATTGCAATACAGACCTTCAACATTTTACCCATCAGTCTAAAAACTATATACAATCACCAAATATCCCATTAAAAAAATAAAACCTACATTTCTAGCCAGGCGCGGTGGCTCACGCCTGTAATCCCAGCACTTTGGGAGGCTGAGGTGGGTGGATCACCTAAGGTCGGGAGTTCGAGACCAGTCTGACCAACATGGTGAAACCCCATCTCTACTAAAAATACAAAAATTAGCCATGCGTGGTGGCCGGCACCTGTAGTCCCAGCTATATGGGAGGCTGAGCCAGGAGAATTGCTTGAACCTGGGAGGCAGAGGTTGCAGTGAGCCGAGAGCGCACCACTGCATTCCAGCCTGGGCGACAGAGCGAGACTCCGTCTCAAAAACAAACAAACAAAAAAAAACCCAAAACCTACATTTCTACAAATGTTGACTTTTATTATTTTTTTCTTTATCATACATTAAAGGACTCAGAAAATGTTCATGGGCTTCTCCCCCAAGTCTTTGCATCTGTGATATTTAGCTGTTGGTAGAAACTAAGGTGAGTCCCACCAAAGGGACGGCACCAGGGTCCACCCCCCTAGACTGTGGCCCAGGACGGCGACTCCTTCCCTCCTCCGAGCTGACCCGGGTGTCTGCAGCTCAGTGGGTTTTGCGCTAACCGTGCATGACCACTGTCCAGGGCTGCACCTGCTCTTTTCTGCTCACAGGCTCCCCGTCAGGAAATGTTAAAGGAGCCACCTAATAATTAGCTGCTTTTTCTAGCTGCCCACATATCACAAAGCAAGCTCAGAGAGGTGTCAGGTGTGTTCGGCTACTTTTCCATATTTATCTACCAGTTATCACTCACATGAACTGCTTTACGGATAAAGCTGGTGTACCGATATTTTCAAATCACTGTTTGCCATTCTAATGTGAGAGATGTTGTCTTCCTTTGTTCTTCCCTATAACCACATGTTTCTGCCTTTATTCACGGAGGAGCTACTATTTAAAAGCAAGGACAAGCAGCTTGGGGAGGAAAATGTCCTTTGGTAAGAGGAAGAGCCCTTTGTAGTGCGAATAATTACCATAATTGCTAGTTTCCATGGTACAAGCCTATGATTCATGGTGTCCCATTGGCTATGCTGGGGACAGAAGGCTCTTCCATCCGGCCCTCGTGTCTGCGGGGAGGGCATGCTAGACCCTCACAGTCTCCTGAGAAGCAGCCTCAGTTCTGCCCTTGTCACAGAGAGGCACATGTGCATTCCTACTGGTCAGGCCGAATCTGCATCTTTGGGTCTGGGAGGGGAGTTAACCTTCCGGTTCTTGTGAAAATCTTTTTTCAGCCGGGCGCGGTGGCTCACGCCTGTCATCCCAGCACTTTGGGAAGCCGAGGCAGGTGGATCATTTGAGGTCAGGAGTTCGAGACCAGCCTGGCCAACATGGTGAAACCCCGTCTCTACTTAAAATACCAAAAAATAAGCTGGGCGTGGTGGTGTGCACCTGTAATCCCAGCTACTTGGGAGGCTGAGGCACAAGAATTGCTTGAACCCGGGAGGCGGAGGTTGCAGTGAACCAAGATCGTGTCACTGCACTCCAGCCTGGGTGACAGAGTGAGACCCTGTCACTATATATACACACACACACACATATATACGTATACATATATATACACGTATATATGTGTGTATATATATGTGTACGTGTGTGTATATGTGTATATATGTGTATACATGTGTGTATATATATGTGTGTATATATGTGTGTGTATGTATGTATGTATGTATGTGTGTATATATATATACATATCTCCTTTCTTCTTAACTGTAAATTGGCAGGCTGGAGAGCCCTACACCAGGCTTCTCCATGCTGGCTCTGCAGGCCAGGCCTGCCTCTCCAGCCCCCTCTGCTTTTACTAAGCTCCTGAGTACTCCACCAAGGAGCACTCCCACCCCAGCATCTCTCCCTCCAGAAGCCAAGATTCGGAAGGGGAGACACTGGGATGTTTCTCCTGCACCCTATTCCTGGAAGTGCCCGTACATGACACAAAGCTACCATGGGGAAACCACCAGGGAATAATGAAGAGAAAAATGTTAGCAAGCTCTTAGCGTTCTTGCTTCCTGTTCTAACTCTCAGTTCTATAAAGGCTTTGAGTTCCCATCTGAGAAGGAGTCAGGAACTTCATATTTACTGAGGGTTAGGGTCCCCAGCCCCCTATTCTACATGGATGCTAGACAAATCCGCAAACCCGATCCAGCAATATAAAAGAAGGATAATCCACCAGAAGGGCAAACACTAGAAAGTCAATGAAAACAGTCTCCTAATTTCAGGAATGCCAATGACATGGGAGAGCTATCCAGGCTGGAACACTTTCACCCAATGCTGGAGTGATCACAGCAGGAAGCCACCCCTGCTGTATACACACGTTAATTATTTTTATTATCTTTAAGGCCCTAGTCAACCATCTCTTTCCCACCACCAACAGACACAAGGCCTGCACCTCAGTATTGTCTAAAGATGATTAGACAATTTGTCTAAAGATGATTTGTGGGCTGGGCTTGGTGGTTTACACTTGTAATCCCAGCACCTTGGGAAGCCGAGGTAGGTGGACTGCTTGAGCTCAGGAGTTTGAGGCCAGCCTGGGCAACAAAGTGAGACCCCATCTCTATAAAAAAAATGTTTTTTTCAGTCTCTGTAGAGACTGTCAAAAATTGCCAGTGCTGACTATATTGCAAGTCATCATGGCAGGGTATTGGGAAAAGTTTTCAATTATCAATAATCACACCTCAGATAAATCTCATTGGCTACAATACTGCTGCTGTGCAAAGCTACAAAAAAAATTTTTTTTTTTTTTTTTTTGAAAAAGAGTCTTGCACTGTTGCCCAGGCTGGAGTGCAGTGGCGCGATCTCGGCTCACTGCAGCCTCCGCCTACCAGGTTCAAGCAATTCTCCTGCCTCAGCCTCCCGAGTAGCTGGGATTACAGGCATGCGCCACCACGCCCGGCTAATTTTTGTATTTTTAGTAGAGACGGTGTTTCACCACGTTGGCCAGGCTGGTCTTGAATTCCTGACCTCAGATGATCCACCTGCCTCGGCCTTCCAACGTGCTGAGATTACAGGCACGAGCCACCGCGCCCTGCCAAAAAATTTTTAAAAATCAGCCAGGTGCGGTGGCACATGCCTGTAGCCCCAGCTACTAAAGAGGCTGAGGCAGGAAGATTACTTGAGCCAGTGAGGTTGAGGCTGTGGTGAGCTATGTTTGTGCCACTGCACTCCAGCCTGGGCAACAGAGCAAGATCCTATCTCCAAAAAAGGGAAAAAGATGGTTATTTGTGGACTTGTTCCAACCCTCCTCCTCTCAGAAGTTAGGTGCCCAACAGGCAGGCCCAGGGTGGTGCTCCCTTGCATCCTCAGGAGACCCTGCCTGGAGCTGCAAACAATAAACTTCCGATAGATTCCAAAGATGGACATGGTGGATTCAGCCATTCTCCATAAGCATCAACCCGCCTGCCCCTGCGCCACCATGCAAAGGCCAAGCACTGCTCTAGGCACCAGGGAGGCATGTGTTAGCATGCAGAGCTCCTGCCTGGAGAGCCATCTGTGCATGTGTGAAAAGAGGCACACACATTCATTTCTGTATCTCTGGCACCTCATGAAGAACCTGTGCAGGAAATGCCAACCACCCTGAGACAAATGTTTCCATTGGTGTTTTAAGCACCACAATACAGGACACGGTTTTCAAAAATACATAAGAGACTTTATCAGATGTCTTGTTTAAATCAATATGCAATGGCTCACTCTTTTTTTTCTTTTTGAGAATGAGTCTTGGTCCATCGCCCAGGCTGGAGTGCAATGGCGTGATCTCGGCTCACTGCAACCTCTGCCTCCTGGGTTCAAGCGATTCTCCCGCCTCAGCCTCCCAACTAGCTGGGATTACAGGTACCCCATCATGCCCGGCTAATTTTTGTATTTTTGTAGAGACAGGATTTCACCATGTTGGCCGGGCTGGTCTTGAACTCCTGACCTCAGGTGATCTGCCTGCCTCAGTCTCCCAAAGTGCTGGCAAGGTGTGAGCCACCATGCCTGGCCGGATCACTCTTATTTACCAGTTTAGTAACTCTAACCAGAAAGAAGATGGGGTTAAACTCTAACCAAAAAGAAGATGGGGTTAAAATGGCTTGTTCTTATGAAAACTCAGGTTCAAATGACTTGTAGGTTCTACCAGTCACAGAAAAATTCAAACCTTAGTAAACAATCCACGGAAACAGGAAAAGAAGGCATACCCTACAGCTCATTTTTGAAGCTAAAAGTGACTTTGGGCCAGGCACAGTGGCTCATACCTGTAATCCCAGCACTTTGGGAGGCTGAGGTGAGCAGATCACCTGAGGTCAGGAGTTCAAGACCACCCTGGCCAACATGGTGAAACCCGTCTCTACAAAAAATACAAAAATTAGCCGGGCGTGGTGGTAGGCACCTGTAATCCCAGCTACTCAGGAGGCTGAGGCAGGAGAATTGCTTGAACCTGGGCGGTGGAGGTTGCAGTGAGCTGAGATCATGCCACTGCACTCCAGCCTGGGTGACAGAGCAAGACTCCATCTCAAAAAAAAAAAATTTTAAAAAAAGGTGGGGAGGTGATGGAGGCAGAACCTATGGATTAAAAAGAACTAAAAGGGAGTATCTCTGAACCTATTCTGGTTCGGGAACTTCCGGATTAAAGAAAAAAAAGAACTAAAAGAGTCAGACTAATTCTTACGTGCAAACAAGTTTAGGAACCAATGATGCAAACTACACAGGTAAGACATAAGCAGGCATGAAGTGGCTAGGGAACAGAATTTAAAAGTCTTAATTTTTTTTTTCTTTACCAAAAGCAGTTATATTTCTGAAAAGCTGAGTTTTAAAGATGGATTTGGAAGGAAGAATGGTGCCTGACTCTTAAGTTCTATAATGTTTTTCAATTAAAAGCTGGTGCTGGCTGGGCATGGTGGCTCACACTTATAATCTCAGCACTTTGGGAGGCCAAGGCGGGTGGATCACCTGAAGTCAGGAGTTCGAGACCTGCCTGGCCAGCATAGTGAAACCCCATCTCTACTAAAAAAAGAAAAAAAAATTAACCAGGCGTGGCAGCATGCGCCTGTGATCCCAGCTATACTCAGGAGGCTGCGGCAGGAGAATTGCTTGAACCCAGTAGGCGAAGGTTGCAGTGAGCCGAGACTGCGCCATTGCACTCCAGCCTGGGCAACAGAGCAAAAACTCCATCTCGAAAAAAGAAAAAACGAACAAGGCAGAGAGGTCTCTCATCTTGAGAAGAGACCCATGGTAAGATTTATTTTACTTTAACAAGAAGTCTAAGGCTGAGAGTGGTGGCTCACACTTGTAATCCTAGCACTTTGGGAGGCCCAGGCAGGCGCATCACTTGAGGTCAGGAGTTTGAAACCAGCCTGGCCAACAGGTGAAACCCTGTCTCTACTAAAAATACAAAAAAATTAGCCGGGCATGGTGGTGGGCCCCTGTAGTCCCAGCTACTCGGAAGGCTGAGGCACGAGAATCGCTTGAGCCCGGGAGGCAGAGCTGAGATCACGCCACTGTACTCCCACCTGGGCGACAGAGGGAGACTCCAACTCAAAAAAAAAAAAAAAAAAAAAGAAGTGTATATGACAATAGAGAAATCCTTATTTGGGTGCTGTTGTTTCTTTCCAGCACAAGTTCACAAAATAAGCTAGGGAAAATCCCCTCCCCCACCCCCGGGAAATGTCTTGGTTGATTTCCCGTTTGCTCTCTTAGAGCATTTTCAGACACCTGCTCTATCTTTCTGCCCAAAGACAGAGATGCTGGGTGGGTTTCTATGTTCTAGGAATAGAAGGCAAGGGCTTGGCCACTGTAACACAGAACTGAGCTAGCCACTTGGGTGTCTGGTTGACAAGTTGCCCTGGTAACTCCTTGTTTAAATTGTAAACTAGACAGACCTTCAAAGCTACAATTATAAAAGTGTACTAACAGCCACAGCCCAACAGAAATGAAAATGTACAAGCAAGTACATTTGCAATTTTTAATTAGCTTTTTTTTTTTTTTTTTGAGATGAAGTCTCCCTCTGTCGCCAGGCTGGAGTGCAGTGGCGCGATCTCGACTCACAGCAACCTCCGTCTCCCGGGTTCAAGCGATTTTCCTGCCTCATCCTCCCGAGTAGCTGGGTCCACAGGCGCGCGCCACTATGCCCAGCTAATTTCTGTATTTTTAGTAGAGACGTTTCACCATGTTGGGCAGGATGGTCTCACCTCTTGATTTCGTGATCCGCTTGCCTCGGCCTCCCAAAGTGCTGGGATTACAAGCGTGAGCCACGGAGCCCGTCCAATTTTTAATTAGCACTTTTTAAATACTTCTTTAATTATTGTTTAAACCAAGTTTTCCAGCCTCCTTCATTAGCCTGTTTGGTATTTGTATGCTTTGCTTGAATATTTTATCTCCAGCCCATTCCACACCGTTAGTCAACATTTTCATCTGACAGACGGAATCAAGGCCTAGGCCTCCCTTAAACAAAACATCCCTCCCAAAAGTACCACTTATAAAAATTGCTTGCCACAGACATTCTTGCTACAGACATTCTTTGCGGATCTTTGGCCAGTAACATGCATATACCCACACATAGTTTGCAAATAACAACTATTCAACGTGAAGTGCTACAAAAGTACGATGATAAAGTGCTCGTCGCTTGAAGAAAAGCACTAATAATTTTAACAAAGCCAAAACACACACACACACAACGAAAAAAAATGCACGGTAAGCCAAGAGCTCTTTAAATATAAAAAATAATCACTCTCGGGAACAAATAAGGTAGGTACAAACTTGCCAGGTGACTCTGTTACGCTTAAAGGTTCTGGCTGTCAACAGTCCCCGGCGTGGTGGCGGCGGCACCCTCAGTCCCATCCGACCGAGGGCGTTGATGCGGGAGCCTCGGGGCTGCGGGACTGTTCGGGACAGGACGCGAGAGCACCTGGAGAAAGGCCTGAGGCGGCTGTGCAGAACAGGGAGTGGCCCCGAGGCCCGGGTTTGTCTTCCCTTCCGGTCACCCCTCCCGGCCCAATGTCCCCAGGCGCCTGCTTACCCCGCTGGGCGCCGTATCCCTGCGCTCGGCGCCGCGCTCCGGAGCGAGTTGACAGCCGCGGCAGGCGAAGGCGCGGCAGAGAGGGGGGAGAAGGGTCTTCTTCCCCGCCCGCAAGGCCACCATGGCCCCACGCCCCCTGGCCCCCGCGGCGCACGGCAGCATTGCGACGGCGCGAGGGGCCGCTTTACGGCAGGGTCGCGAAGCCCGAGGGAGCGCGGCGGCGCGGCCGACCGTGCGCTTTCCCAGCGGTGCGACGGGGTGAGGGGGCGGGGGGCGGGGGGCGGCGGGCGGCGGGCGGCGCGGGCTGACCCGGGCGGCCGCTCCTTGGTCGCGGTCACTCCAGGCTGCCTCGCTGCGCCCCTGGCGGTGGGCGTGGCGCTGCCGGCGGCCAGGCGCGGACGCCGGAGGAGGTGTCCCCGGGTTTAGGGTTGTTCGGCCAGGGGCGGGGCTGCCGGGCCCGGGCGACGGCCGGAGCTGCGGAAGTCGTGGAAGCGTCGGCGACGCATCGCGCGATGGCGCGGGCGGGACAGGTGAGCGAAGCGTGGCTTGTAGCCTTTTCCCTCTCTCGGGGGGACGAGTGGGGCACCACCTCCGCGCGGGGCTCCCCGCTGGGCCACCCCTTCGCCAGCGCCCACCCCCGTGCGGCCTGTCGGATCAGGCAGGGCAGAGTCGGTCTCGGCGCTGTCCCCGCCCCTGGGGTCGGACGCTGACCGGGGCTGGCCGGGCCTGGTCTCTGGTGTCTCCGGCCGGGCCTCGGTTCCCCTCCTCCCTCGGCTTCCCCCGGCCGGGCCGAGCGCCCCTCGCGCGCCCATTGTGAGGTCAGGTCCTGCGGGCGCGCCCTGGCACCCGGGCCGAGACGCCCGGAGCGGCTGCTGCAGCCAGTAGCGGTCCCTTCACCGCCGGCCCCTTCACCGGCTGCCCCGCTCAGACCTAGTCGGGAGGGGTGCGAGGGATGCAGCTGGGGGCCCAGCTCCGGTGCCGCACCCCGTAAAGGGCTGATCTTCCACCTCGCCACCTCAGCCACGGGACGCCAAGACCGCATCCAATTCAGACCTCTTTTGGGTAAAGGGCCAAGAGGGAAGGGCGAGGCGGGGAGGAAGGAGCTCGGGCCGCCTTCCCTCCGTGGCCTCCAGGACATCCGCCGGGGATAGATTATGCGTTTCCATTGGTTACCCACCTTGAGCGAGCCGTTTGATAGAAACCAAGAGCTTGAAACGTGCACTAGGCCATTGTGGACTCCCAGTGGGAGGCGAGTGAATGAATTATTCATAGTTATCACGTTTTCGCGGGTTGTTTTTTTTTTGAGAGAGTGGAGCATGTTGGGGGCTGAGGAGGTGTTGGGCCTCGAAAGCCCAAGGTGGTGCCCTTCAGCGCTGTCCCGGTCGCTCTTCTCTACCTGTGGGGTTTTAATCTCTTCAGGGAGACTTCTGTGAGGGAAGATGTGTGAGGAGCTAAAAGGGTGGGGAGGGGAAGTGCACAAAGGGATGGAGAGAAACGAAGAAGCGGGGACCTTGGGGATGTCTGAGAGCCCCTGGTTTTTGTTCTGGTTCTTTCTTTTGCTTAGAGTTTCTGGAAACTAGGCATAGCTGTGTGGCGGGGCGGGGTACTGTTAGTGTTCGGAAGGTTACAAGAGCCACTGTTTCACCTTTCATAAAGGTGCCCTGCTGGTTCCAAATAGTTTGTGTCGCGTACGGTGACTCACACCTTAATCCCAGCACTTTGGGAGGCGGAGGCGGGCGGATCGTCTGAGACCAGCCTGGGCAATATAGTGAGACCTGTCTCTACTAAAAATAATCTTAGCTGGGCGTAGTGGTGTACGACTGTAGACCCAGCTACTGGGGAGGCTGAGGTGGGATGACTGCCCAGAAGTATACCTTTTTAAAATGAGAATTTTAGAATGACTTAATATACCATTAGTGTTCTGCAGAAGCCTTGTGCTGTAATAAGTTATCATTCTTGTCGTCTTTTAGTGCTTGTGAAACTGAACACAACAAAAGTATGGATATGGGAAACCAACATCCTTCTATTAGTAGGCTTCAGGAAATCCAAAAGGAAGTAAAAAGTGTAGAACAGCAAGTTGTCGGCTTCAGTGGTCTGTCAGATGACAAGAATTACAAGAAACTGGAGAGGATTCTAACAAAACAGCTTTTTGAAATAGACTCTGTAGATACTGAAGGAAAAGGAGATATTCAGCAAGCTAGGAAGAGGGCAGCACAGGAGACAGAACGTCTTCTCAAAGAGTTGGAGCAGAATGCAAACCACCCACACCGGATTGAAATACAGAACATTTTTGAGGAAGCCCAGTCCCTCGTGAGAGAGAAAATTGTGCCATTTTATAATGGAGGCAACTGCGTAACTGATGAGTTTGAAGAAGGCATCCAAGATATCATTCTGAGGCTGACACATGTTAAAACTGGAGGAAAAATCTCCTTGCGGAAAGCAAGGTATCACACTTTAACCAAAATCTGTGCGGTGCAAGAGATAATCGAAGACTGCATGAAAAAGCAGCCTTCCCTGCCGCTTTCCGAGGATGCACATCCTTCCGTTGCCAAAATCAACTTCGTGATGTGTGAGGTGAACAAGGCCCGAGGGGTCCTGATTGCACTTCTGATGGGTGTGAACAACAATGAGACCTGCAGGCACTTATCCTGTGTGCTCTCGGGGCTGATCGCTGACCTGGATGCTCTAGATGTGTGCGGCCGGACAGAAATCAGAAATTATCGGAGGGAGGTAGTAGAAGATATCAACAAATTATTGAAATATCTGGATTTGGAAGAGGAAGCAGACACAACTAAAGCATTTGACCTGAGACAGAATCATTCCATTTTAAAAATAGAAAAGGTCCTCAAGAGAATGAGAGAAATAAAAAATGAACTTCTCCAAGCACAAAACCCTTCTGAATTGTACCTGAGCTCCAAAACAGAATTGCAGGGTTTAATTGGACAGTTGGATGAGGTAAGTCTTGAAAAAAACCCCTGCATCCGGGAAGCCAGGAGAAGAGCAGTGATCGAGGTGCAAACTCTGATCACATATATTGACTTGAAGGAGGCCCTTGAGAAAAGAAAGCTGTTTGCTTGTGAGGAGCACCCATCCCATAAAGCCGTCTGGAACGTCCTTGGAAACTTGTCTGAGATCCAGGGAGAAGTTCTTTCATTTGATGGAAATCGAACCGATAAGAACTACATCCGGCTGGAAGAGCTGCTCACCAAGCAGCTGCTAGCCCTGGATGCTGTTGATCCGCAGGGAGAAGAGAAGTGTAAGGCTGCCAGGAAACAGGCTGTGAAGCTTGCCCAGAATATTCTCAGCTATCTCGACCTGAAATCCGATGAATGGGAGTACTGAAATACCAGAGATCTCACTTTTGATACTGTTTTGCACTTCATATGTGCTTCTATGTATAGAGAGCTTTCAGTTCATTGATTTATACGTGCATATTTCAGTCTCAGTATTTATGATTGAAGCAAATTCTATTCAGTATCTGCTGCTTTTGATGTTGCAAGACAAATATCATTACAGCACATTAACTTTTCCATTCGGATCATTATCTGTATGATGTGGTGTGGTTTGTTTGGTTTGTCTTTTTTTTGCGTTTTTAATCAGAAAACGAAATAGAGGCAGCTTTTGTAAATTTTAAATGGGTTGTGCAAGCATTAAAATGCAGGTCTTTCAGAATCTAGAACTAGGCATAACCTTACATAATACTAGGAAAATTATGAGAAAGGGGAAATTTTTGGTTAAATAAGAGTAAGGTTCAAACACAAGCAGTACATGTTCGGTTTCATTATGCTCGATAGAAGGCTTTTTTTTTTTCACTTATAAGGCCTGATTGGTCCTGCCCAGCTTAACGGGGTGGGGTTTTTTTGTTTGTTCAGACAGTCTGTTCTTTTGTAAACATTTTTAGTTGGAAAAACAGCATCTGCATTTTCCCCATCCTCTACGTTTTAGAGAGGAATCTTGTTTTTGTGTGCAACATAAGAAAATTATGAAAACTAATAGCCAAAAAACCTTTGAGATTGCATTAAAGAGAAGGGATAAAGGACCAGCAATAATACCTTGTAAGTTGCTTTTGTTTGTAAAATCTGAGCTTATAGTTTTCCTTAGTGAGTAATTCATAAGGATGGGAACATTTAAGTTAATGGGCCTTTAAAAAAAAAAAAAAAGGAAACACTCATACCTGTAGTTGGAGGATGAAGACTGGAGACGGGTTACCAATGTCAGGTTATACTAAAACTAAATCAGAAAGTCTGAATGTAGCACGTAATGGTTCTCTTCTGTTGTCCCAGGCTGTAAAATAGACAGCCTTGTCACACCTCCCCGGTGCTGTTTTACAAAGTGAGGGTAGACGCTGTCAGTAAGCCAGAGGGACCAGGCCGTCCTAGGTTTTCCTAGGCAGTCAGCTGTTAACCACTCACTTAGTAAATATCATAACTACACCTGCTCCAGGACCAATCAGTGAAACCTGCTCGGAATTAAAGGCTTCCTCTGGGTGCCTAGAACAACTGAGCTCATGTCACGGGCATGTGGTGGTTTCTCTGTTGCCTGAAAGAGCCATTAAAGTCAATCGTGCATGAAGCATCTCTCTTCTGCTAAAGGATGTGTATTTCCATAAATGCTTTCTGAGGATCCGGTACAAAATGATTTCCCAAAGTTCTGAAGTGCCTTGAGAACATGTGGGTCCGAGTGTTAGGACAGACTCCTCCCCCGGGTCACCTTTTGCCTGGTCGTCCTGTTAGAGTACATCTTTGGAAATCCAGGGTAATATTCTCTTTCAGAGATGCTCATTGTGTAACTCTGTGTAGGGAGATAGTCACTTTAAACAGCTGAAAGTAGCTAGCTAAAGGAGTAGCCTTAAATACCTAAAAGATGACAGAAGCATAGCCCTTAACAAATCTTCAGCTTGTCTCTCAGTATTTCCCAATCATGAAAATCCCTTGCTATGTCTTTCCTACTAGAAATGTTCTAGCATCACTGGACGGTGGGGTCAGAGGGCAGTCGGTATTTAGACCGTGAGCTTCCCGTACTACTGCAGGTCCAACTCCTGGCAACCGCGGGCTCAGGGCAGGTCATTGGAATCCACGTTTTGGCCACAGTAGTTGTAGGATTGCTTTTCTGTATCATAATTTTAGAATGCTCTTAAAATCTTGAGGAAGAGTTTTTATTTTTTATTTATTTTTGAGATGGAGTCTCACTCTGTTGCCCAGGCTGCAGTGCAGTGGTGCCATCTCAGCTCACTGCAACCTCCACCTCCCAGGTTCAAGCGATTCTCCTGCCTCAGCCACCTGAGTAGCTGGGATTACAGGCATGTGCCACCATGCCTGGCTAATTTTTGTATTTTTAATAGAGTTGAGATTTCACCATGATGGTCAGGCTGGTCTCGAACTCCTGACCTCGTGATCCGCCCGCCTCGGCCTCCCAAAGTGCTAGAATTAATGGGTGTGAGCCACGGCGCCCAGCCCAGGAAGAGTTTTTAAATTAGAGCTCTGTTTAATTATACCACTGGGAAATCATGGTTACGCTTCAGGCATATTCTTCCCCAGAGTACTACTTAACATTTTAAATTTCATTTTGTAAAGTTAAATGTCAGCATTCCCTTTAAAAGTGTCCATTGTTGTTTGAAAGTAGACGTTTCAGTCATTCTTTTCAAACAAGTGTTTGTGTACCTTTTGCCAAGCTGTGGGCATCGTGTGTGAGTACAGGGTGCTCAGCTCTTCCACCGTCATTTTGAATTGTTCACATGGGTAAATTGGTCATGGAAATGATCGGATTGACCTTGAGTGACTGTCAGGCATGGCTTTGTTTCTGGTTTCAATCTGTTCTCGTTCCTTGTACCGGATTATTCTACTCCTGCAATGAACCCTGTTGACACCGGATTTAGCTCGTCGGCCTTCGTGGGGAGCTGTTTGTGTTAATATGAGCTACTGCATGTAATTCTTAAACTGGGCTTGTCACATTGTATTGTATTTTTGTGATCTTTAATGAAAAGAATCTACTGCAAGTAAAACCTACTCCCCAAAAATGTGTGGCTTTGGGTCTGCATTAAACGCTGGAGTCCATGTTCATGCCGAAAATGGCTGGGAACGTTTGCTTTATTTACATTCGGTCAGCGCTGCTTTCAGATCACACTTTATCCACACAGGAAAGCCAGTCAGCCTATAATGAAGTAGTTATTAAAATAAATGTAATGAATATGTCTACAAAGTATAGTTTAGTGGTTTATTTTGCTAAAATGCACATATATTTGATATAATTTAGTTTGAGAAGTTCAGCCAGTTTTTCTCCTTTGTTTGACTTTGTCAATTTCTATCTGGTTTTTAAGGGTCTGAGCTTAGCTTGTGCATGCAAGGTTTTGGGTTTTTTTTTTTTTTTTTGAGCACAGCTTTTCAACTTTTAATTTGTTGGGTATTTTTCTCTTAATAAGAGAAATATTGGCCATCGATTTTTACATATAATACAAGTGTGTTTTTCCAGTACATTGGTTCCTGTCCCCTCTCTGTCAACTGTTTGACTATTGGAACAGTATGTCTTCAATAATTCAATGTTACTTTGAGATACACGTGTTAATATACCCTTAGTTATTCTTGAAATAAAACCAGTCTCTTAAGCTTGCAGTGGAGAAAGGCTGTGAGTCTGAGGTGTGTGTTCTCTATATATTATCACCTTCATGAACTGTCTGACCTGGGTGCGGAGCCCTTTTTTTTTTTTTTTTTTGAGACGGAGTCTGGCTCTGTCACCCAGGCTGGAGTGCAATAGCGCGATCTCGGCTCACTGCAACCTCCGCCTCCCAGGTTCAAGCAATTCTGCCTCAACCTCCCGAGTAGCTGGGATTACAGGTGCCTGCCACAACGCCTGGTTAATTTTTTGTATTTTTAGTAGAGACAGGGTTTCACCATGTTGGCCAGGATGGTCTCGAACTCCTGACCTCAGGTGATCCACCCGCCTCAGCCTCCCAAAGTGTTGGGACACAGGTGTGAGCCACCGTGCCAGCTGAGGAGTCCTTCCTTAATGGAGCCCAGAGCAGGCAGGCCTGGGGGCAGGTGGCCTCCGTGGCTGCAGTTGGTGGCCATGCTGTAAGGAGGTGAGGGTGGCTGTGTGTGGGCCGGGACCCAGGCCCAGGTGACCAGGTCACTGTGCTCTTGTTGAGACAGCCTAGGAAGTATGTGTGTGATGGGGGTGGGGGCCTCATGCTCTGCTCCCTCAGGAGGATGCCCGGGTCTCAAATAAGAACTGACTTTATTTGTAGAAAGAAGAAGAACCTCTGGGACAGTTCTGGAAAGATCCACTCTCCAGAGGAGAGTTGTGATAGTGTGCTATGAAACCATCTTCACTGCTTTGTGACGGAGGTGTGGGAGTCTGTCTATTCGGCCCTTCCCGGGTGTGTGAGGTGTTCTGACTCCGGCCTCCGGCCCTCTCCCAGCCCTAAGTCTAGTGAAGCCCGTGTGCTTGGACTGCGGACGTGCCTGGCTCACTTTGGGCAGTTGTTTGTCTATTTTAAGTCCGCTATGTGACAGCACTAAGTTTTCCTATTTTTAGCCCTTTCCTATTGTATTTTTTGTTTTGTTTTGTTTTTTGTTTTTTTTGGGGGGGGGTTTGTTTGTTTGTTTTTTTGAGGCGGAGTCTCTCTCTGTCACCCAGGCTGGAGTGCAGTGGCGCGATCTCGGCTCACTGCAAGCTCTGCCTCCCGGGTTCACGCCATTCTCCTGCCTCAGCCTCCCGAGTAGCTGGGACTACAGGCGCCCGCCACCACGCCCGGCTAATTTTTTGTATTTTTAGTAGAGACGGGGTTTCACTGTGGTCTTGATCTCCTGACCTCGTGATCCACCTGCCTCAGCTTCCCAAAGTGCTGGGATTACAGGCGTGAGCCACCGCGCCCGGCCTTCCATTGTATTTTTGTTGTCTTCTCTGCCTGCTTTTATCTTCCAGGTGATCCAAACAGGGGCAGCCTTTGCAAGCCTCGCAAACGCATGATAGGCCCAGAGCCAAGAGCAACGATGTGTATAGGTTGAAGAGAAACACTCTGGGGGAAATGTGAGCTTTTGAATAAATCCTTGGCCACACGTGAGGATTCTTATCACTTATACTGGCAACAGCATTAACCAGGCTCCTAGTGTATCCTCGTGTTGCGCTGAGGATTGAAGAATCCATCATGCCACCAGTGGCCATGGAGAAATTCCAGTCTAGTCAGAGAAGGGACGAGGGGAGTCGGCTGCGCCTGGTCTGTCTCAGGTGTGAATGTCTGGTGTCAGGTCAGGTGTCAAGTGCAAGCCGGAAAAAGACCAGTGGCTTAGGGAGGGGCCTCACTGGCCCTTCAAGGCTGGTTAGAAGTAGGACGGGAGACGGTGGGTGTGGCACCGGTAATCATGGCATTTTGGGAGGCTAAGGTGAGAGGACTGCTTGAGCCCAGGAGTTCAAGACCAGCCTGGGCAACACAGACCCCATCTCTACAAAAAAATTAATATATATATATATTTTTAAAGAAGAAACCCTGGAGTGGGCTGAGCTGGAACGAGGTGGCAGGGGCTGAGGGGCAGTGCCCTGGCAAGCTTGGCTCTTGATTCTGGGTACAAGCTGAGCCCTAATTGAAGGCCTCTTATATACAGGTCTGGGGTCGCCCCTGCTGGTCAGGACATGTCTGAGGGCATCGTACAAAATGTTTTGGGTTCTTTTGTTTTTTTATTGAAACAGGGTCTTAATATGTTGCCCAGGCTGGTCTCGAACTCCTGGGCTCAAGCGATCCTCCTGCCTCAGCCTCCCAAAGTGCTGGGATGACAGACATGAGCTACTGCACTTGGCCTTGCTTTTCCATTTTGTGTAGTTATCATTGCACAGATTTTGGGGTGGGGGTGGGGGTCACCAGGCAGCCTTAGGACTCTGTCCCTAGTTCTAGGTCTCTTCAGCTTGTGCCCTTTTTTATGCCAGTCACCAGCAGGCTATTTCAGGCTATTTCACCTATTTGCCCTCTTGGTCTTTCTAAAAGCACAGCTCTGCTCATATGGTTTTTCTGAATGAAAACCTTCAGTGGCCTCCACTATTTCACCCGGTCACGTACCTGCGAAGCCCTGAGTGGTGTGGTCCAGGCTGCCCCAGCAGCCCCATCTCCACTGCCCAGCCATCTGTGCAAAGTGTTCTATGTACATTTTAAGCTCTCAGCACCCCTTGAGGCAGGTTTTTCATACTATCTGTTTCATAGGTGATTCTGAGATTCAGGTGGTCCCTTGCCCAGGGAACTGCCCAGAGTCACTTGGCAAAGGAGGGAAGGACAATTTGGTTACAGTTCATGAGTCATGGACTTACCTGGAGAGTTGAAGAAATGGCTGGTGCTTGGGGCCCACCCCAGGGATTCTGGTTTCATCGGGATGGGGTACAGTCTGGACATCAGGATTTCTGAAAGCTCCCACCTCAGGGAATGCTGGCCAAGTGGCTAAAAGCAGGCTGGGGCCCAGACTGCTAGGTTCACATCTCAGCTGTGCCACTTTCTCTCTCTCTCTTTTTTTTTTTTCTGTCGCCCAAGCTGGAGTGCAATGGCACAATCTCGGCTCACTGCAACCTCTGCCTCTTGGGTTCAAGCGATTCTCCTGCCTCAGTCTCCCAAGTAGCTGGGACTACAGGCATGCGCCACCACGCCCAGCTGATTTTTGTATTTTTAGTGGAGACACGGTTTCACCATGTTGGCCAGGAGGGTCTCCATCTCTTGACCTCGTGATCCGCCCGCCTCAGCCTCCCAAAGTGCCAGGATTACAGGTGTGAGCCACCGTGCCCAGCGAGCTGTGCCACTTTCAAAGCTGAGCCCCTGAGCCTCAGTTTCTTCTGAAAGGTGGGCAGTACTTAGCACTTAGGTTTAAAGGATTCAGCTGGTTAATGTGAAACATTCAGCTCCAGTATTATGTCTCAAAGTCACTGTGTCAGTGAACCGGCATCCCTCATCGTGGAAAGACTGTCTTAAACGAGTGCTTTATTCTGTCCGTACGTCTTCCACTTGTGAATTACAACTGCAGAAATGTATCTTTCTACAGTAAGGTTGAAGTGAAGTGAAGCTGTTTCCCCGCTTAGGATTCTTTGGTCTTTCCGGAGCTGCCAGGGGTCTGTGACCCCATTTGGTAAGGACTCAGTGCGGCATGCTGCCTCTCCATCTCTGGTCCCCGCTGCGGTCACAGCGAATGGTAGGTTTTCAGTGTGTGTTAGAACCCTTTCAGTTCTCAAGCTGTTTCCCTGTGGCCGCATTTTCAGATGAATCTTGCCAGTTCCCCACCTTCTGTCTCCCTCTCACGCTGGTGTCTGCCCCACCTCAGTCCTCTGTGGGTATTGGGACATGGAGCTGGATGGTTCTGAGTGCTGAGCGGAGAGCAAGGTCATCAGATGACTTTGCTGTTCATGGCCCTGGGTTCTGGTGCTCTCATCCGAAGCCCTCCCTGCCCATCCCTTGGGCCGTGGAGCCTATCTTCTGTTCCTGTACCCTATTAATAGCTCTAACACAGTGGCTCACCTGTCTCTCCCATGCCAGGCCACAGTGCCTTTCAAGGCAAGATCTGTCTCTTCATCCATGCAGCCTCAGGTCCTGGCAGTAATGGGCACTCACATGCCTTTTGGATGAGCTGTTCTTTGGAAATAGTGTCCTTAGCTCCTGGCATGTAATAGGCATTCGGCGAATACTTGCTGAATAAATGAGTGGAAAAATCTCAGATCTGCAGACGGCTTCAGAGAGTGTTTAAAATCCTCCTGCTTATCGGATCCAAAGGACCTCCTCTCTGCTGCACCTTCCACCGGGGCTCTGGGGTGGCCAATCAGGATCTCTCACCTGAGGCCACCTCATCCCCCTGAGAGCCCGGGTGGAATCAGAAGTGCCTCCCACTCAGTCCCTGGGGCAGGAGGGCCAGCAGGCCAGAGCGGGTCACACCGTGCCGTGGAGAAGCAAGGCCTCTCCAATTCCAGAGCCCTTGGCTGGCCACCCAGCCACAGAGGCCAGGCAGGCTGGAGCCTCTGAAGATGAGGGGTGGGGATGTTGGCTTCTGTCTCTGAAATTCGTCTGCTCGTGCTTGTGATGCTGAAATGAGCAGTTAGCTCTGTGATTCCTGAGCCTGGGCCAACCTCCATGTCCTCGGTGCTGTTGGAAAGGACCAGGGAGGGGCAGTGTCAGGGCCAGCGCGTGCCTAGTGTGCCCTTCAGACCGATTTGAGATGAAGAGGAATCTTCCTGGTTGCTGGGTGAGGTACTTGAAGGAAACCCACTAACCCGCGGGGGTGAGGAGGACTGAGGGAGGGTAGCTGAGCCTTGGAGTGGAGTCTCCATTTAACTAGCATCTGCCGAGTGCCTGTGAGGTGCTGGGGGCAAAGGCGTGGACCCGGGGCAAGGGCCCCTGCAGAGGCCACCTGGCTTTCTGAGGGATCCATCGCAAGGAGCATTGGCCGGATGTGATGGGGTGGTTGAGAAGCCCAGGGAGGCTTCCTGGCGGAGGTGGGAGGTTAGCTGGTCACGGACAAGAAGTGGAACGTGACAGGAAGTGCAGGAGTTCGTCCCTTCCCAGGCAAGACCGTAGTGGTGAACACACCGTTCCAGTCGGCGGGCTGGGAGCTTCATCAGAGTGAGAGTGCTGGCAGCCCGGCTGTGCTGACAGCCACCACTGCTGCTGGAGCCCGGAGGGCCAGGCAGGGCCAGCCAAGCTGGACCACGAGCTGCTGCGGCAGGGCTGGGGCCTGAGAGTCCTCCGAGGGACAGGAGGCAGGTCCGCTCTCCACAGGGCGAGGGAGAGAAGGGGACCTGAGAGCGTCGGGGTAGGGCCTAGGAACTGTGCTTCAGCCATGAGGAGGGGCAGCCGTGGATGGTTTTTAGCCTGGGGAGTGACGGGCCATGCTTCCCTTTGGGACGGCCCCAGCAGGACAGTGCCCCGCCAGTCCACATGAGCCAGCGGCCGCTGTGCCATGCCTGCTCTTCCAGGCCGCCTCCACCCCCACAGCCGCGCCCCTGACTCTCGTCCCCCGTGGACATCGGCCCTTCCGACAGCTTGTGTGTGCCCCGTGATGCCCCCCCCCATCCCCACCTAGCAGTGTTCCAGGTGGGCGGGCATCCACTCAGCCTCTCCCTGGTGCTCACCCAACTCCCTCCCAGACAGAAATGAGACCAGCAGAGACACTCTGTGGGAGGCTGTCCATGAGCCCCAGGAGGGCCCTCCAGGCTGGTCCCGCCAGCCCAGGGTGCAGCACCGCCTGGGGTGAGGTGGCGGCTGCAGGTGGCTGGCAGTTCAGATACTGGAGCTCCCAGTGGGAGGGATGGCTAAGCCACTCACCCAGAACCTTCCCGGAATGGGGGAGGAGACAGCCCACTTGTGGCAGCATCAACAGGATTTTGAGAACACAGTTCTGGAGCTGGAGGCCTGCAGCCAGCCTGGGGCAGGATGAGGCGTCAGACCTGGGCCCCTCCCAGGCCGCTGGGTTCCAGTGCTCCCCACACGCCCTCTGTGCCCACCAAGCCTCACCCTGGTCATGAGGGGTCCGGGGCAGGTTTTCTTTTCAGGCTGAGAACTGGGCCTCTGGGCCTGGTGAGGGGCAGTGGCCCAGTGGTGGCCACCTCCCAAGGCTCCTCTGTGGAGTAGGACACCCCTGCCAGGAAGGGCCGGTGTCCCAGCCCAGCCCAGCCCTGGGGTGGGGAGCAGAGCCTTTCCCTAGGAGCCTGGGCTTCAAGCCCTCTCTCCCCACCCAGCCAGCCTGGTGGGGGAAGGAACCACCTCGGATTTGATTGAGGAAGACTTTTTTTTTTCTTTTTCTTTCTTTATTTAAAGGGCTTTCCAGTAAAAATCGGAAAACCTGCTAGTCAAATTCTAGAAGAGCTGTGACACTGGAAAAGACATTTTTGTAGCTAAGTTCATGAACAAATTCACACGCTCCACACTGCTGCCTTCTCGGCCTCCCTTTCCCCAGCCCACCTCCATCACCTGGCCCTGCCCTCAAAGCACCGAGTCCCCCAGGGTCTGTGCCTCAGGGCAGCTTCCAGGACTGCCAGGCCCCACCGGGGGCTGTCTCCCTCCCTGGGGGACACGCTCAGAGCTGCACTGGCTGGGGAGGCTCTGGGCGGAAGGGTGGAGAGACAAAGAGGTCTTTGTGTCCCTCTGGCTGGACGGGAGGACAGACAGGTCAGCCAAGGCTGTGTGACTGGTGAGACCCACCCGAGGTCCCAGACTCCTGTCACCACCTACCTGGGGCCCTGACATGTGCAAGACATCTCTGTGTGCCTCAGTTTCCCGGCTGCGAGGTGGGGTCAGGCCACGCACCATCCTGCCTCCCCACCTGGCTTCCCGCCCGGCGTCACCAGCCCTCACAGCTTCATGTTCCTGCGGTTTACCACTTTGGTGTCTTTGCTGGCCCCTTCCCCACGGGCACGTGAACTCGCCGCATCCCCAGTGCTTTCACAGACTGGTGAGGGCTGGGAAGGGCAGACCCACAGAGGGCCACAGCTGTGTGGGGTGGGGCACCCAGGACTGCTGCGTGGACCAGGAGGGAGGAAGACCAGAAGCCGTGTCCTGGCAGCTCGGAGGCCCTGCGCCTGCAGAGGCCGCTGTGGGGCAAGGTCGGGCGGGGCCGGGATCTGGCTCTGGCCTAGGTGAGGGGTGGCCAGGTGAGAAGCAGAAGGAGCTCCCCAGGGCCGCCTCTGTCACCTCATTTTCCTGCCAGGCCTGGGGCAGGGAGGGTGCCCAGCAAGCGTCTGCAGGCTGACAGAAGGGCATGGTGCCCGAGGCTCAGTGTGGCTGGGAGCCAGGACAGAGCCATCTTCCCGCCCCTGGGTCCCAGGCCAGCCCTTCCTAGGTTGGGCAGGCTGGGCCTAGAGAGGCACCAGGGCCCTGCTGACAGGGACAGAAATGGATGCGGAGGGCCAGCCGGGTTCCTTGAGGTCCCTCTCCCTTCTGCTGTCT
The DNA here is from genome assembly GCF_029289425.2 of Pan paniscus. NCBI lineage: Eukaryota > Metazoa > Chordata > Mammalia > Primates > Hominidae > Pan > Pan paniscus. The sequence continues at coordinate 104,708,615 of NC_073264.2, read as the reverse complement.
CTGGGTGTACCAGTCACCCAGAGAGGGTGAGAGTGGAATGGCCGCTGTCTGGTGCTGGGTCACGGGCAGAAACAGCCTCATGGCCAGGCCACCTGATGGCCATTCCCACAGGAAGGACTGGCTTCTGTGCTGTGTCCCAGCTCTGGCATGACCAAGCCATCCTCTGACCACCAGCAGCCACACCTGGCTTCAGAGAAGCCAGAGAGCCCAGTGGGCCACGTGGACCCCAGCGGGCACCACATGCCAGATGTCAGCTGCAGTCAGTCTCCAACCACAGTGCCTGCGCTCTGCCCCACCCTGCCTCATCGTCCTCAGAGGACTTAGCACGATGCCAGGGGCCCCGCCACCTGAGACCCTGAAGACGTCAAACTTGTTCCGTTCCTGCTTGTATCCCCAGTACCTAGAGCAGCACCTGGCTCAACACGCTGACACCTGTGGGTGCACTCTGCAGGTGGCGTGGGCCCCGGGGGCGGCAGGAGCAGAGCCGAGGGGGACGGTTTTGCCTCCTGAGTCGGGGAACATGCTGCAAAGCTCTGTGGGCACCTGTCTTGTGGGGCACGGGGGGTCAGCAGGAACCGGCGCCCTCAGGTGTGGCTGGGTGTGCATGAGCTCTGTGCGTGTGCCACCAGGATCACCCGTGATGGGGGAGTCAGGGCCCCGCTGGGTGTACCCTTTACATAGAGCCTGGCACAGAGGCAGGGCCTTCGGGTGGAGGGGCACGCCCTTGCTGATGGCCAGAGATGAAAGTGAGACCCAGAAAGAGATCAGGAAACTGGGATGTTCAGATTCTCCCGGGGGCCCCTCCGACTCTGCTCCTCGGGCGCAGCCGGCATTTCTCTGCACGTGGGGATGTAAAGGAAAATGAAGACTTTTCAAAAGCAGAGCCCAGAGCCAGGGCCAGGCACACTGGAGGCCCTGGAAGAACTTCAGGCAGCGGGTAGGGGACAGCGCCAGGACTGCCAGGGCTTCCTGGGCCCCACAAGCCAAGGGAGGTTTGGAGGCTTTGCTGAGTGCCCCTGGGGGCAGCAGTGGGGTTGGGGGAGGGGGTTGGGAAAGGATTTGGGGGCAGTGAGGACGGCACCAGGGGATGCGGGCACCCAGGGTTCTGGCCTGGCTGGCAGGAGGAGGGGTGAGCCATGGGGGGCAGGGTCACAGAAGCATGGGCAGCAGAACTCACTGGGCTCGCCGATAGCTGCTTATTAAAGGTGCCGGGGTACAAAACTTAGCTGGGCGTGGTGGCGGGCGCCTGTAGTCCCAGCTGCTCGGGAGGCTGAAGCACGAGAATCGCTTGAACTCAGGAGGCAGAGGTTGCAGTGAGCCGAGATCGTGCCGCTGCACTCCAGCCCGGGCGACAGAGCAAGACTATCACACGCAAAAAATAAAAAATGGAAAAAAAAAATTAAAAAACGTGCTGGGGATGTCAAGGTGCAGGCGTGGGGCAGCGAGGCACCCAGCTGCCTTCTTGGGCTGTGGTCTGGTCTGGGCACTGCCTGCAGATGGCCACAGCAGGCCCGGGGTGCTCTTGGCAGCCTGGGGCTCCTGGGCGTGTGTGCCCCTTCCTCTTGCATCCTGGTTTCATCTCCCAGGAAAGGGCATCTTCCAGCCCTTAATCCTGACCCAGCCCCTGAAAGGAAAAGCAGGCATCCCAGCACCAATGTGGCTATGCAGGTGGTCCTGTGGAGCAGGCCATGGGGGCCTGGGGAAGAGTGTGCAGGCTGGACGGCTGGAGCAAGGACCCCCAGGTTGGAGCCGGGCAGGCAGGTGAGAGTCTGCAGGGCCAGATCCCACAGAGCCTTGGGGCAGGGGGCCCCTACAGGGGCAGGACTGCATCCTGGAGATCAGTGGCTCCCACAGAGAGCACAGCACCAGTCCCAGGCTTCCCCTGGGCTGGGTTCTCTTGGGGGAGCCCCCCAAGGCCTGCCCCACAGCAGTCCACCAAGTCTGGCCCAGTGACTGCCATGGACCCCACACCGGCAGTAGGTCTGTGCCAGGGCAGACCCGATAGCCTGCCCCAGGGGGTGCCTCTAGCTGAACGTGCGAGGCCTGTCCCTGCTGCGGTGGGGACCATGGCTGGCCTGTTCCCTCATCCAGTCCCAGTGCACATGGGCCCCACACAGCTCAGCATCCGCACTGGCCAGGCTGGGTGGAGGGAGGACTCCAGACAGACCCTGCTACCTGCCGCCCTCCGCACAGCCCCTGGCCTGCAGGGTGGCTCACCTGCACGGCACGTGGCTCCCTGACCTTGGAGGTACCCCAAAGGCCACGTGCCTGCCCCTCCAGGCTCCCACTTGCCTGCTTGGTTCTCCCATGTGTGGTCACCAGGTGGCGCCCAAGGCCAGGTTTTGCCGAGCCCAGAACACCAGAAGTGGTCTGGGGCCAGCCGGCCGGCGCAGCTGTCCTGCCTGGGCCATGCCAGGTGCACCTGCCCTGGCCAATGATGGACAGGTGGCCATGGCATTGCCTGAGCTGCGCTTCTGTTCTGGGGATGGATGGCGCTTGCACGGGGCATCCAGTGACCACCTGCTACCATCATGGGTTGGTATGGAGCCCCAGCAGATCTGGCAGTCTCTAACCTACCCCCCCCAACCCCCCTAACTCTGCCACAGGCAGCCTGCCCTGCCTGCCGGTGTGGGTCTGTCATCAGGATGGTGGTGGCTCACAGCCGGCTGGCAGGGGCTTGTCCTTCCCCGTGGCAGGGCCTGTGGGCAAGGCCTGTGGGCAAGGCCTGTGCCATCAGCCCTGCGTCTCTGCACAGGTGGCCCTTCCTTGGACCCTGGCCCGGCCCTCCTGGGTAATTTGTGCTCCTCTTCCACACCCCAAGCCAAATGCCACTTCCGGCAAGAAGGCTTTGGTGACCTCCCCGACCACGTCCGTGGGTGCTGACCCCATCCCTAGCCAATGGGGTCACCATACTGCACAGTGGCATTGGCAGCAGCCAGGACAGCTCAGGTGGCCATGCAGCAGGCAGGGGTCACTGCTGTGAACAGCCGCCCCCGGAGCCGCCTCCACACCACACAGGGCAGCTGGTGGGCGGGGTGTGGGGCTGTGGCACTGGCTGCCTTGTGCTTCGCTGGTCCCAGTGGGGGCTCTGGGTGTGGTGATGGAGAATCAGTGCCTGCCCTCCGGCCTCGCTTCTTGGTGGTGGAGACCTCTGCCCACAGCGAGCCTTGACGCATGTCGCTGCAGCTGCAGGAACAAGCCAGGCCCCCGCACCCTGGCCTTTATGCCCCCGAGTTCTCCCTGCCTTGCCCTTTCTCCTTCATTGCCCTAAAAGACCTCGGTGCCAGCAGACACACCTGCCACAGGGTCACTGAGGCAGCTGCCTCTGTGAAGCCCCCTCTCCCTCAGGAAGCTGTTTGGGGCTTCTCGGTACCCACTCCTGCCCTGCCCCAAGCCCAGCCCTGCCTTCTGAGAGCACCTCTGGGCACCTCTCATACAGCGCCGCGCTCAGGAGGGCTGCGGGGGGACTCAGCGGCTTTGTGACGAGGGCCCTGCCTGTCAGCCTCAGCTCCAGCCTGTCCCAGGGGCCTCAGATTCTAAGAGGCAGCAGCGTTTACCCCAAAGGACAGACGCACTCCTGGGGAAGCCACAGCCTCTGCGGCAGTGCCAAGAGCCATGGGCCTCCTGTTGGTAAAGGGACCGCCGCGTCCCTGTCCACCAGCTGGCCCCTCAGGAGCCGGTGGCGGCATGCGTGGGGCAAGGACCTCGGCCAGCTCTGTGCCATTGGGCTGGAGGCTGAGGCATGGGTCAGAGGGCCCAGCTGTGGCCTTCAGAGAGGGCCTGGGTGTTCCCTGCGTTCCCACCCTGCAGCCTATAGCCCGTCACCTCTCCAGGACGCCAACTGCAAGGAAGCCGTCCCGCCCCTTGGTGGGGTCGTCATCAGCAGGTTTCAGGGCAGCCAGGGAACCCGGGGCCATCTGTCTCCCCGGACACCCAGGTTCTCCACCCTGTGACATCAGCTGACAACAGGAGCCAGGCTGGGCCACCCAAGGCCTCTTGTGCCTCAAGAGACGGATACCCTCCTGCCACACCCCGTCAAAGCGTCACCGCCCGGCCCCCTCTGTGCCATCTCTAGGCCACTTTGTCCTGCGTGTAGGGCTGGTGGTGCCCACCCCACTGTGGGGCTGTGAGCATCCAATGGGACGCTTGGTATCCAGTGGCCGGCGAGGCGCTGGCCCAGCAGGAAGGGCCCAGCCTCAGCTCGCTGGCATCAGAAGTCCCAGTCCTCCCAGCACAGGGCCTTGAGTCTGTCCCACAGGCCCAGCGGTGGGGAGTAGGGTTCAGGTTAGCTTGTCCCCTGAATTCTAGGCCCCCAGCCTCCTCCTCAAGGTCAGCAATGACCTCTCAGTCTCAGCAGGTGGCTGAGATGGGGCAGCCCCTGGCCTTGCACGTTCATGCCCACCACCACGTGTGCTCTGCTCGGAGGCCGCGCACTGGCCTGGGGCCCCTGGGGCCTGGGTGTGAACCTGGAGGCTGCAGCCCCAGGGCACGCTAAGGACTGAGCGCCTGCCTGTGGCTGTGGGGTGTATGCATGTGTGTGGCACGTGTACATGTATGTGTGAGCATGTGCACATTCCTGTGTGTGTGTGTGCTGCGTGGCTGTGAGCACATGTGTGCTGTGGGTTTGAGGGTGTAACGAAGTGGTACAATTAGTCTGCCCCCCAGCAGCCTGTGGGTGGAGAAGGCTCTGAGGCCCCCCGACTGGGATGGGGCCTGGCCAGGGGCTGGGAGGGCCAACTGGCAGGCTCTGCGTCCTGGGAACGCGCCCAGAGGAAGCCTGCACGGGCGGCGGCGGCGCCATAGCAACGCGCACAAAGCGCTGTCCTACTTACACCCGCCCCCGCCCATCTCGCTTCGCTGCAGGGGAGGGGGCATAGGGCCTCTGGGGCTCCCGGGGGAGGGGGCGTAGGGCCTCTGGAGCTCCTGGGGGAGCCACGCACCCCGGCCTGTGGTCGCTCGGTGCCCCAGAAGCCTCAGGCCTCCTCCTGGCCTGGGCCAGGCCTGCAGACACTCCTGCCCATCCACACACGGAGGTAAAGACGGGGTGCAGGGAGGTCCAGCACCCAGCAGGTGCCCCCCGCCCTGGGCAGCTGTGGACCTAGTGGCTCTGTAAGGCATTGACGGTTTCCCAGCCCCGGAAATCTGGGAGTCTTGGCTCTGCTGATGACTGCAAGGCAAGCTCAGGCCTCAGGTGTCGGGGCTGGAGGTCAGGCCAGGAGCTGCTCGCATGCCCTGCTCACAGGACGAGGCCCTTCACACCCTCTGCCCTACCCACTTGGCCTTCTGTCATCCGCATGGCCAGGACACCTCTGGGCCTGGCAGTGAGCCCTGCTGACCAGCACACCCCGTGCCTGCCTCCCAGACCCAGCCTGACCTGGGCCTGCTGCCTCCTCCTGCAGGAAGCCCACCTGGTCTGGCCTGATGTGCTCAGTGCCTTGGGGATGGACCACGTGCCCAGTGCCCGGGAGGCAGAGGAACAGGCCTTGGGAGCTGGGCCTGAGTAGCAGTGGACATCTGTGGGACTCTCAGGCCACCTGTCTCTCTGTGCTGGCCACACTGCTCTCTGCATTGGCCACCCTGGGCCACCTGTCTCAAGACAGGGTACAGGGAGGTGGGGGGGGGAACAGTGTCCTGCGGGGGGCCGGGAAGCCAGGCCGAGGGCCAACAAGGCTGTGAGGACACTTTGTGGGTCACCTGGACCCTGGGGACGGGAAGCCCTTGGCCACACATGGGGGGTGGGTGTCACTCAACACCACGCATTGAAAATCAAATATTTTCCTGAGCTCTCCTGGAGGCCTGGGGTGGCCTGCTGCGTGCACTTGGGCTTGGCGGCTGTGGCCGCTGCCCTGCTGGGTGACCTGCTAGGTGACCGTGCTCAGCAGGGATCTTCCCGCCTGCCCCAACCCAGGCCCTGGGGCTTCTGGGCAGCTCTGACTCGTCTGTCCTAGTTCCCCCTCCAGACTGGGCACCCCCGCCCCTCACCCACTGCTCCCTCATCCATCAGATGCATCCCCTCTGTGTCCCCAGGGCCCTCACAGGGCCTGCCTGGGCCAGCGCCCAGCAGCCATCTGCAGAATGAAGGAATGGGCCGAATGAATGAATGAAGATGAAGGGGCGGCCCCATGCACCCCATGTGTAAGTTGGGGGCTTGGTTATCTGTTTGCACCAAGTGACCCTCTCCCAGGGTCAGAGTAGTTGCCGTCCCCTCCCCCACCTTGGCCCCCCCTAATTTATGCTACGAGGGGAGCCAGACACTCGCTGGTCCCCTGCCTGGCAGCGGCTTTGTCCCCAGGCGGATTCCCAACGGCTGCCTTTGGGAAGAAAGGGCCCTTCTCTGGCCGGTGGTGAGGTCACCAGGAGGGGCCTGGCGCACACAAAGGCCGCCCTCCCTGCCCCGCCCTGCTGGCAGCTGCCTCTTTGTCCCCAGGAGAGACGCTGAGGGGCCCCAGCTCAGCCTTGGAGGAGCCTGGGCTTCCATCCCAGGGGGGGCACAGAGCGGGGGAGCAGCAGGAGCAACCCCAACCCTGACTTTGCTCCTGATCAAGTGGCAACACCTGTTGAGGGGCAGCCCCTCCAGAGGGGGAGGGGCTGTGTCCAGCTGTCTGCCTGGGTCCCCAGGAGAGGCAGGCAAGCTTCTGGGGGTGGGGACGGCAGCTGCAGGAAGGGGTGGGGAACCTGAGGTGTTAGGAGCTGCCTGGGCAGTGTGACCCTGGGGATGGGGGCTCTGGGGCAACCATCCAGACGTGCGGACCAGCCGCTAAAACCACGCCTCCCTGGCGTGCACGCGGTGGAATGAGGGGTTGGCAGGCCTGGGGCACTCCTGGGCACTTCCAATGCCAGCCTCAAGGAGACTCCCACGAGCCCAGTTCGGGAGCTCCTGAGGGTACCCCTGGGACGGGCAGGGGACTGAGGCTCAGAGAGGGCAAGGCCTTTGGCCAAAGTCCCGCCCAGGGTGGTAGGGCTGGGACCCGCCCCTGCCCCGGCCTCCCTGCCTTCCCCAGGCAGAGCACAAAGGAGGCGTCCCTCCCCATGGAGGGCACTGGATGCCTCCTGGTGTGGGGCAAAGGGCCCAGTGAGGCCAGCGAGGAACGGGTGGCAGAGACCAGAGTGGCAGAAGCCATGCGAACAGAGCAGCGGGGGGGCCGAGACCACGGGAGGGTGGCGGCACTGCCCGGCGGGTTCCACTGTGTGTTCACGGAGCGCCTACTGTACGCCTGGCCCACCCAGGACGGAAAGGAACCGTGTACACTCTTGGCCCACACGGAATGTGTGCTTTAGCCAGGACCCTGGGTGCCACTGCAGACAGCAGCTGGGGTCCGACCTCTACCCTCAGGGCTGGGGCAAGAGGCAGGGGCTGAGGCAGAGGGACGGAGGGCATGCGTTGGGGGAGGGCGAGGGCTGGCCCATGTGCCCAGAAGCTCAGGAACTGTCTGTGAGGTGGGGAAGGCCACCAGGCACGGCGACCTCCTAGCCTCCCTCCTCCTGGCCACCAGCTGGGCCCAGAGCTCCTTAGCAGGGCCATCCACGGAGGGGGAGGATGTGGAGCCTGAAGGGAGTGGCACACACCCTCCAGAGGCCACTGGACAGGGACAGCCACAGGGGCCAGGGGCCCTGCAGTGTGGCTCTGGCAGAGCCTGGCTGGCAGGGCTGGGGGCTACTGAGTCTGGGGCCAGGAGAGGGGTGGCAGGGGATGGAGGCTCCACCAGAACTCCAAGCCCTGTTCTGAACCCCATGAGGGCCCGCCTACACCTGGGGGCACCAGCCAGGCAGGCACAGTCAGAGGCAGGAGAGGCGGGGAGTGCAGGCGGCCCCGAGACAGAGGCCACGAAGAGGTGAGCAGGCCAGGGCTCGGGGCTGCAGGAGCCATCGAGGCACCCTCCGACCAGGTCCTCAGCTGGGTGGGGGCTGGCATCAGGGAGTGTTGAAGCCCCACCAGGAGGGTGGCTGCCCTTCACCCTGAGGGGCCAGGCAGCCAGTGAGCCTCAATGGCCTGAGGGTGGGGGTGCACGCCACATTGCTGAGGGACGAGTGTGGCCTGGGCCCCTCAGGGTTTCCCCGCCAAGAAGCGTCTGCTTCCCTGTTGCCTGGCACCCAGAATGTCTATTGTGCCTGTTGCTTAGCAACAAGCCTGTCGCCCCCACTGTCCCCACCCCATCCATGGCCAGCCCCCCACCCACAGCTGGCCCGGCATTCCTCCGCAGGGCCCGTGTCTCTGCAGGCCCAGGGCTTCCAGGCAGGGGCCAGGCCCCGGACCGCATTCAGCCTGCGTGTGCCATGCCAGCACCCTGGGTGACAGGCTGGGTCCTGCCAGCTACCAGTGCCAGCCACTGGCCTGGGGCATCTTTCCTTTTTTTATTTTTTAATTATTTGTAGAGACAGGGTTTCCCTGTGCTGCCCAGGCTGGGCTCAAGCGATCCTCCCATCCTGGCCTCAGGCATGAGCCACCACACCCAGTCTCCTTTTTTTAAAAATAAAAACTTTTGGAAATTGTCAAAGAAATGCACCAGCAGAATCGTGTGAAGAATCCTGTACGCAGCTCCCAGGAGTCTGTGGCCAGCCTGGTTTGAAGTCTACTCCCCTTCCTCCCCAACCCTGTTATTCAGAGTTGGATCTCAGCCACCCTGTCATTCCCCAGCACTTTGTCAGCATGCCCGCAAATGTGGCCACTCCTTAAACTCACAAAACGGCCACTCAAGCTTCAAACTTCCCAACTGTCCTATTTTGTAAAGACATTTGGTTTATTCAAACTGGGGCCCAGCGGGGTCTGCGCACAGCTACCTGCTGTTGCTGCCTCAGTTTCTCTCTGGGAGCACGAGGGCATTCACAGGGGAGCAGCAGGGAGCGAAACGGTCTGGGGCTCAGAAGCAGACAGTCCAGCCACACCGGGTGAAACTGAGCTGCAACTGACAGTGCAGCCTCAGAGGATCAACCAGCTGCTTGCAGGAAGCTGCCAGAGAGCTGCCGCTTCAGTTAATAAAGGGGGTTTTTATTTAAGAAATAAATACCGCGTCTTTATGCGAGACTCCCGGGTCTTCCAGCAGTGATTCTCAAATTTGAGTACCAGAGCACCTGGAGGCTTGGGGAAAGGGGGCCCCCTGGGCCCTGCCTTGGAGTTTCGGCTCAGCAGGGGTGGGGTGGGGACGACGCTGACCAGCCGGTCCAGGGGCCACATCTTGAGATGCTTAGTGTCACGGGCACTTCAGGAACATACCTGTGGCTAAAGTTTGGCAATGGTGTCGTCACCTAGAACACGAGAAGAACTGCCTTGTGGGTTTTTGAAGATTAACGAACCAGCCAGGCGCGGTGGCTCATGCCTGTAATCCCAGCACTTTGGGAGGCCGAGGTGGGTGGATCTTGAGGTCAGGAGATCAAGACCATCCTGGCTAACACGGTGAAACCCCGTCTCTACTAAAAATACAAAAAAAAAAAAAAAAAAAATTAGCCAGGCGAGGTGGCGGATACCTGTAGTCCCAGCTACTCGGGAGGCTGAGGCAGGAGAATGGCGTGAACCCGTGAGGCGGAGCTTGCAGTGAGCCAAGATCGCGCTACTGCACTCCAGCCTGGGCGACAAAGCAAGACGGTCTCCAAAAAAAAGATTAAAGAACCAAAATCAGCGTGCCTGGCATGTGGTAGGCATATCTATCTCTCTGTGCAGGAGGCACCTACTATGCTGCTACGAGGATGGCTTCAGCACCCACCTGGTGGCAGCATACGCAGGTGACAGCACAGATGCAGGCTCTGAGGGCCTGTGACACCATCCACCTCAGCCCTCTCAAGGCTGCTCTGGGATGAGGAGGGCCCGACACGGGAAAATGGATAGGAAACAAGACACGGGGTGAAGTCCTGGGCTGGGGGAAACAAGCCCCCAAAAGCCTGGCGGAGCAGGACAGCCTGCTCTGACCCATGCCCTTCAACCACGTTAGAAGAGCCCAGGACAGACCGGGAGGGGCGAGAGGAGGGCGGCTTGGGGCAGTGGCATGCAGGCCCCTAAGTCTCAGGAGCTGAGGGGCATGGGTGGCAGAGCACCGGAGGGCCAGGCACAGGCGCCACCCTCCCCGCAGCCCCTAGCTGGTGTCCTTATCTGTCAGGGGGCACTGCCGTGCTTTGCTCCCCTACCTGGCCCTGCGCGGGAAGCTGGTGGGACCTGAGGCACGGAAGGGAGCATGGGGTGGGTGTGAGGGAGGGAGGGGGCCTGCCATGGGGGGCCAGGAGGTGAGGACGCCCCTCCCCACTCCCGTCCCCTCTGCTTTGCTGCTTCTAGAAGTGCCTGCACTGGCCTGCCCCCTCTTTGAAGGGACAGATGTCGGGGAGAAAGCTGATTATTGTCAAAGGCTGGAGGCTGTGACCGGAGATCTCGGTGAGCGTGACCCAATTCTGAGCTATTCTCAGCCTGGTGGGAGCAAGTTATTCCCTCCCACCAACGCCACTGCTTTGGAGGCGGCCTGACTTTGAAACGCCCTCGTCCTGGCTACCGGGCTGGGCCACGCAGGCTCCCCTGGGCACAGAGGCTCCGGGTGGGGAGGGCCCATGGGCTGGCAAGGCCACTGCTGGGGCAGGGCAGCAGGCTGGTCCCACTGTGCCCCTCCTTGTTCACTGATGACCCACCGGGGGCAGGGCCCAACCCGCTGGCTCCGGGGTCCACACACCCGGCACCCAGCCTGTCTGCTGCCAACCCGCTGGCCACCTCGGGAAGCGACTTCTCTCGAGGCTAAGTTCCAGTGTCCAGGAGCGGGCAGTGCGCAGAGCTCCTGAGACAGAAAGGCCCGTCCACTCCCCCACTCCACACCGACCCACACCTGCCACACAGGGTCCAGGCCACCACCGCTCCTGCAGCCACAGCTCACTCTGCACTGTGTGCCCAGATCTGGGTCTGGTTCCTGGGAGGCCCGAAGGGCAGGCCTGGGCGTCCTGAATGGGCAGGGGCTGGCACGTGGGAGGCACTCAACCCACGCATACTGATGACAGCGCCCACCCTCTGTGGCTGGTGAGGACAGGGCGCAAGGCCCGGCAGTTGCTCACTCCCTCCTGAGGGCATCAGGAGCCAGGCCCCTCTCTGGGGACCCTCTTGCTCAAGGCCCCTCCAGGCTGGCGTGTGAGCCCAACAGCCCCGGGGCTGTGGGGGCACTGAGTCCAGTGTCCACCCTGCTTAGAGCAGCTTTGGAAATGGCACTTGCCAGCCCAGAGGCTGGAGGTGCACCCTCTCCACCCACTGCTTCTGGGGCACCTCCCACCCCCCTGCATGACTTGCTCACCCTTCTCCAATGTCCACCTGCACAGGTGTCTCCTTTTCTGAGGAACCTTCCAGGACTCTGCCTGAAAACTCTCTGCCCTCTAGGGTCATGCATTGGGGAACCACTTATGGCCAGGATTCCAGAGTTGCAGCTCTGTGCCTCAGTTTCCCTACCTGTGCAGTGGACTGTTGGGGGACTCGGGTCCCCTGGCAGCCCACCTATCCTCCATCTTCTGGCCCAGAGGTGGTGGGTGGAGAGAGCAAAGCCGCAATGGAGGCAGAGAAGAGGGAGTGGAGGGGACAGCCCCAGACCTAGACTGCAGGGGTGAGGGCCTCTTGGGCCCTCAGGGGCAACCCTGCCTCATCACATTCTACTAGACAGGGTGTGCCCCCACCGGCCTGCTGCCCTCCACCCACCCAGAAACCCTGCCCTGGTCCCCACCCGTGCAGCCCAGGTTGGGCCCAGGCCTCTGGGGCTCTTGGGTGAGGGGCTGGGCCCTGAGGCAGGCATGGGTGGGGCAGAGTGAGGCCCAGGAGCAGCTGACACCCCGGGGCTTCCTGAGGGAGGGGTACTCTAATTTCGGCTCTAGGGAAGTACCCAGGACTGGGACCCTCCAAGCAGTTGAGTCAGGGCCAGGGTCTGGGACCTTCCAGGGCTTGGGCAGCTGGGAGTCATGTGCCACTGTCTCAGTGCAGGACAGCAGGGTGAGCGGGGAGGAATTTCCAGGGAAAATCTGAGGGCCGCAGGCGAGTACACACTGGGCCAGGCAGGGCGTTTCTGGTGAATCCTTGCCCCATGATGAGCCCGTGCTGCTGACTCGAGCTGACCATCCGGGCCTGCTCATCGGTCACTCACGGCCATGGGCCCAGCTCTACCTCTGAAAGTCAGGCTCCCCATCACAGAACTGGGGCGCTGCTTGCCTTCTGCTCCTCTGCTATGGGGACTCCTTCGGGACATGGCGTGCAGGACTCTCCCGCCTGGGCATTAGATGTCTGGGGAAGCATGCTGAGAAAAGGACATTTGAAGGGATCTTGAAGGACATACAGGAGTTTAATGCTGGCTCCAGGCCAGGTGAAGATCCAAGCTGAGGGAGTGGGGTGAGGCCCAGCTGGGTCTAGAGGGCCATACGGTGGGGGTGGATGCCTGGAGGCTCAAGGTCATCATGGGGGCCTGTGTGCAGGGCAGAGCAGCAGGGCCGAGGGGATTGACACAGCAACTCTGTCCCATGTGACAACTAAGGGTGGGCTGGGACCTCCCGCTCTCCATGTGCGGACCCTGGTGACTCACCCAGGGCTGCCACCTGGGCAACCAGCCCCGGCTGGAAAATGGGCACAACCTGGACCCTACAGTGCCTGAGGCCTATGTGTCCTATAAACCATGGAGCTGCGCCTCAAAGAAACACCTCCCGGTGTCCACCCATCAGACACCATGCAGGCCTTTGCTGTGGCCAGGAGGGGCAGGGCAGGCTTGGGGGAACTGAGATCTCAGGGGTGTGTGTCACCCAGTTCATGACACCCCAGGGACAGCCTGACCCCAAAGCTCCTGGCATTAGGGTCACCCACTTCCATGTTGAAGCTGACTGGGGGCCCCTCCTCTGTGCCCCAGGTGAGTAACAAGGTTAGAAGGGAAGCTGGGTCCTGGAAGGAGAGGACAAGCCCTCGGAGCAGGGCTGAGCAACTCTCAGGGACACAGGCCTCCCGGACCACATTAGCCACAGCCCCCGGTGACCCACAGTGTGACACTTCGCAGGGACCAGGCGGCCTGGAGTGGACCCTTCCTTCAGGGGTGCATACAAGTAACCCAGGCAGCCACACTGAATTCCAGCCCAGGGCTGTGGAAGAAGGGCCAGCACTCCTGGACCACCCCAACCCCAGGAAGGAGTGGCCTTTTCTGCAGCCAGATGGGGGTGGCCACACATTTGCCCCTTTGTCCTGGAGACTGGAGTGCCTATCATGCCAAACCAGGACAGGGAGGAGCAGGGACCAGGGGCAGAGCGCAGGTAGGCCTGGCCTAGACAGCAGCTGGGGGTGGCCTTGGCTGCTAGGGATCACTCAGAACAGAGGGGGACGGCACGTTTATTGCTCATCACTCACACTTGGGGCCAGGCCCCTGCTAGCACAGCACTTAAGGCCCCCAGCACAGGGGAAACAGAGGCTCCCAACAGCCACTGGCTGCCTGGGCAGAAACCCAGGCCCCCTAGGCACCAGCGGCAGCTCCAAGGGCCCCATGGCTGACATAGGCACTGCTCCTTCCTTGAGGCTGTCAGACACCAGGGCGGGCGAGGAGAGCCCCCAGCCTGGGCGTCCTGCCCTCTGTCCCCACTTTGGGAAATGCCCCTAAGCTTAGCCTTTAAGAGGTGATCACATAGGCACTGTCCCTGGGTGGTGTCCTGGATGCACCTCCCCTACCCCACACCGTTGTCGCCGTGGAGGGACCTCCTCCATGCCCTTGGCTTCTGTGAGGGGTAGGGGTACCCACATAGTTCCGGGACTCACAGGCTGGCATTCACACCCCAGCCCCGACACACTTGCCTGGTTGCCTGCGGCAGACAACCCACTCTGCCGCTCCTCTCCGCAGCGCTGCCTGGCCTCAGCCCGTGCAGCCCGTGTCAGGGGCTCTGGCTGGGTGGGGGATGCCCCGCCTCTTGGACATGAGTGGACGCAGGCCTGGGCTGAGCTCAGTGCTGTGACATCAGCCTGGAGGCCAGAGAGCAGGGTCACCTCCCTGGTTCCTGGGCTGGCCTGGTCTCCTAGCGCTGGGGAGAGCAGGGCAGGGATTCTGGGTCAGCTCACCCCAGCCTCTGGCCAAGGCTGGAGCCTCGGCCCGGGGACTGGAGAAGCACGAGATGGTCTCAGGCCCCGTGGGGCAGCCAGGGCCGTGGGGGCCCAGGGGTCAGATGCAGCGTGGCCTCAGGGACAATGCCCCCTCCCTCCTCCACCCCCTTCCTGCTTAGGCCCACCTGGGAGGGGGTCAGACTCCCCCACCTGCACCCTTTGGCTTCAACACCCAGGGGAGCCTGTGGCAGTGGATACTTCATATTGGCAACAAACAGCAGCTGGGATGGGCCACAGGGCTGGACAGGAATGGCTGAGGACCAGCCCCAGCTCTGCTCCTCCGTCACAGCCGCCCTTCCTGCTGTCCCACTCTGGCCACCCAGGAGGCCCCCAAGCCCCACCCCACCGTCTGTGTCTGGCAGGCATTGCTGACCATATAAGGTGCCTCTGGCCTCCCTGCCCAGCCCTTCGGTGCTCCCAGCTCCCTGGTGCCCTGGGAGGCGGCCCCCTAGCCTGGGGTCTTGGTGGCGAAGGTCAGGTAGCCGGTGTGGCCCACGGCCTCCTTCATGGGCGTGCCGCTGCGGAAGGGGCTGGTGTCGGAGCCGGCAGGGCCATCTGTGCCTGTGCCCAGGTCGGGCGGTGGCAGGCTGACAGTGCGCACGTTGTAGACCTGTGGCAGCACCTCCAGGGTGCTCAGCTCTGAGAAGCCGCGCGCTGCCAGCGCCTGGCATGTGCGTTGCACCTGCTCGATGCACGGCGAGAAGGAGCAGAAGCGCCCGCCTGTGGGAAACAGGACCCGAGGGTCAGAGGGCAGGGGTGGCAGAGCCTGGCCCGTCTGGCCCTAGCATCCCTGGACTCCCACCCTAGGGTCTGAGGCCAGCCTAAGACAGCCCCAACACAGACTGCAAGCTCTCCAGAGAGCTGGGACTGCAGGGCAGAGGGGCCTGGCCCTCAACTGACAGCCCCCCATGGGGCCTGGCGCCACTGTTCATGTCACCCAGCTTAGCCATGCCAGGCCCTCCCATGTGCCAGGCACCGGGTCAAGCCCGCGCTGCCATCGTCTCACTTGGCCCACAGCGGGCACTGCTCTCCTGCCTTCCACAGGGCTGCTGGAGCTCTGGGCCCGGAGCAGCTCTGACAGCACGGCAGCGTGGGGCGGTGCGGGGGCCGCTGCTGTCACAGGAAATTAGAGGCTGTCGCTGCTCCCGGGAACAGGAGGCGCCTACTCGAAGCAGAGCCCGAGCATGACAGCCCCTCCCTGCCGCCTCCCACCAGGGCAGCCACGGGCTTCACTCGGCCTGGCCCGAAGTGAATGAAAACCCAGCCCGGGTCCCTGTCCTGGCAGGGAGGACCTGGGGAAGCCAGGGCCGGGTAGAGGTACGTGGCCCAGGCAAGTGTCCTCAAACGTCCCTGAGGCTTGGTCTCCTCAGCTGTACCCTAACACGGGGCCGCCAGGAGGTTCGGGGTTAGAGGAGGCACCTTCTGTGTGACAACAGCCTAGAGAGGGCACAGAGGCTGAGCATGCTGCACCCTCCCCAGCGGGCTCCCGTGGCCGGCAGGAGATGCCGGGCCCATGAATGAGCCAGGAGCCTTTGGACCCAGAAGGGAGAGCTCTCAGGGAAAGGGACAGGTCCCAGAGGCAGGCGCGGGTTCCCCGAGCCACGCTGGAGGAAGGAGTCACAAAGGCAGCAGGGGGGCCCCAGGGGAGGCTCTGCCGGGTTCAGCCTCCCTGGGACTATGGTCCAGGCCCAGAAGTGTCCCCAGAGCAGGAAGCCTAGGAGGCAGGGTGTGGAGATCCCCACAGCTACCCGCCTCAGCAGAGACCAGGACCCAGGAGTCAGGGCTGGGCTGGAGCCAGCAGGGGACCCCCGGCCACAGCCTTGCTGTTCGCACCAGGCCTCGGCTCATCTTTGAGGTGGGGTGGGGCGCCCAGCACCTCCACCCTCCAACCCTCTCAGAATGCAACTCTCAGCTGGGAAGAAGGAAGGGGCCCCTGCTGCCTGAGCTGCTCCTTCTCCAGAAAAGGGAAAAACCCTGGGCCTCCCAGCCACCTCCCTGGCTTGAGGCCCGACCTTCCCCAGGGCTGCCCCGCCTCCGTACCCAGCATCTTCCCTAAAAGGGGCCAGCTCCCTGGGCTCCAGAGCCTGGGAGAGGAGAGACTTTGGGAAACAGCATGGAGGGGACTCCAGACCCCTCCGGCAGGGCCTGCCCTGCACTTGGGTGGTGCTGCCACCTTCCTCCATCGGGGGGTTGGGAGAGGCCAGAGACCAGGAGCAGGGCCCAGCCAGGGACCATCCTCCCCAGCTCTGCCTCCCCTGGCCAGCCTGACCCACTCCTCACCTCAGGCCAAAGTGGGGCCCTGGCCTGGCCACTGCCATGGTGTGGCTTGGTCTCTGGACCCCTCTGAGATCCCAGGAGCTCAGTCCTGCACCCTTGCCCCACCCCCACCCAGGCTGTACCTCTCCCGGAACCCCTGATGCACCTTCGACCTTGAGGGCGTCCCAGGCGTGGCCCACGGCCTCCCAGGGTGACGGGATGTCCAGGAAGACGGCGTCGGCCACGTGGCTCACGCCAAAGCCACTGCGGCACACGTCCTGGGTGCGCACAGTCACCCAGCGGCCCACACGGTGCTCCTGGAACTCCTCCCGGGCCTTCTCTGCCCGCTGCTGGTGGAACTCCACCGTGTGCAGGTGACCCGTGGGTGCGATGGTGCGGATGATGGCGTGGGACACAGAGCCACTGCCGGTGCCTGGCAGGACAAGAAGGGATGGGCAAGGCATCAGCTGGGACTGCTCGGGACCCACAGCCTCCCAGGAAACAACCCCCACCTCACCCTGGAGACCCACACAGGGCTTGGGAGGACCCCAGGCTACAGGTGGGCGTCATTCCAGGGCTGTGTGGTCCTGGCTGCCTAAAGCCCCAGGCTAGCCCTGGGTTGGGCACCCCGTCTAGGGGTGAGCTGGGGTTGACAGGCTGTGTATGCCGTGCTGTCTGTTGTGGGCACAGGCGAGGCCAGTGGCAACCCTGCCCTATCCTGCCTAGCGCAGGTATAGGGAATGAGAGCAGCCCAGCTGCCTGGAGCCTCCAGGGAAATCTGTGCAAGGGGGACAGGGAGGCCATCCCATCACTCAGCCCTGTCTTATTCCATGCATGGCCAATCACTTCCTCAATCCCCGTCAACAGTGGCCCACCCTGCCGGTCCTCATGCCCACCTCTCCCCAGAAGCTCCTTGGTCCCCTTGAGACAGCCCACCCCCAACAAGCCTGCCCAAACCTGGCCCCACCAC
Organism: Pan paniscus; assembly: GCF_029289425.2. Classification (NCBI taxonomy): domain Eukaryota; kingdom Metazoa; phylum Chordata; class Mammalia; order Primates; family Hominidae; genus Pan; species Pan paniscus. The sequence goes on along the minus strand of NC_073264.2, from coordinate 104,691,324 downwards.
ACAGGGGCTGGGGCTCTGCCCTGGCCTGGTTGGACTCAGGACGCAGGGCCTGGCCGGACTCAGGACGCAGGGCCTGGCCACCAGCCACACGGCCCCAGTCCTCCCCAGCGCACCTGCCCCCAGCTTCCCTCCCCAGCTTCCCTCAAGATGGCCCCTCTGCTTGACTTCCTGTCTTATGGAGAGGGTCAAGGCTTGCATCCCTCCTCCCGCTCCAGCTTCAGGGGCCATCTACCTGATGCCACTCCCATCCCCAGGCCCCTCCACTGGAGACTCCTGCTAGAGCAGCCACTGCACACTTGCCACCCATCCCTGGAACCCAAATAGCGCTGAGCATCGCAAGTGCTTGGGCCAGACCCATGGAGGTGCCTCCACTCCCTCTATCCCGTCCCACGTCCTGCCACCTCCCACATTCCTTTCAGGGGCCAGCCCCTCTCCCCACCTGTCCAGCCCCTCCCCTGGGTGCCCCCAGCCTGCTGCCTCGCCCCTCTGCAAAGCCTGGCCATGCCCCCTTCCCACTAAGGGGCAAGTCAGACTTGTTGGCCTCCGGGGTGGAGCTCGTTTCCCCTCCAACCTCACTCCCAGCCTCTCTGCCTCCCCCACTGAGCCTGACTCGGCAGCATGCTCCAACTGCAGGGCCTCGGCACAGCTCCTCCTTGGTGCAGAGCTGTCCCTTGGCTCTTCGTAGGTCCCTCCTCATCATGTTCAACTCAAATGTCCCCTCCTCAGAGAGGTCTTCCCTGCCTGGCCTAGCTGGAGAGACCCCACTCTGGGTCCCCCTCAGACACGCAGCCCCGTCTCACAAGCTTCACAGCAACCAGCGGCACTGAGATGCTCACCTAGGCTGTGTCCCCCTCCTCGAGGGCAGGAACCTGGTCTCTCTTGTTCACGGTTCCTAGGAGGGGACCTGGCATATCTGAGGAGGCCAGGAGAAGGTGCTGCTTGATTGAGCTCTCTCGCGAGGGTGGGGCAGGGGCGGAGAGACCAGCACCCGCCACAGGATGCGCAGGAGCAGCAGCTGATGGGGGTGGCTAAGTCCTGCTCTCCACCCCTCCCACCCAGACACCCCAGGGAGGGACACGGTGACCTGCAGCCCTCAGAAAGCCAGCATGGCAGTGCTAAGCACTCTTCGTGAACCTGGACCCTAGCTCTCCTGCCCGTGAGGAACATGCCACCAACAGCCTAGATGCATCAGTGCCTGGGGCCAATCTTGGCTTCAATCGCCACACTGGGCGGCCCCAGCACCTGTATGTGTGCAGGGGTTCCCACAGCCCAGGCCCTGGACTCAACAATGGTGCTCACATTCATTGGTAGCAGGTGAGGATCTGATCATGGATGAGGATGGGGAAGGCTCCCCACCTACAGTGAGCTCCTCGGGGTAGCCCTGGCCTCTTTCCAGAAGGGGCAACTCTCTCTGCTTCACCATCAGCACAGAGGACTAAAGGTTGACGGTCAGTACCTAGGACAGCGCCAAGCATCAAGCTGGCCACGCCCCACCAAGGCAAGCAGGACCCTCACTAGAGCACCAGTCCTCCCCAGCTCCTCCTGGTCCATTTCCCACCACCTCTCACTCCAGTTACAGCGCCAGCCTCCTAACGGGCTTCCCTGCCTCCACCTTCACTCCCTGCTGTCAGCATCCCGGAAAGATGTGAAAATAGAAACTGAGGAGCCACATCCGTCTGTAGGAAGGGCAGGCTGGAGGCTCTGACCTCCACCTTTGTGTCAATTTCTGAGTTAAACTGAGGCAGCCTGAGGAACTCACCAGACTCACAGACCACAGAGCCGGGCCGAAGCTCCAACATCATGGTGATGAGGGCGATGTCTGTGGAGTAGAGGATCTGCGTGCGGTGCGGCAGGTTCAGCGTCCAGAGCTCGGGCGTGGGGTGCAGCACATACACCCAGCCACCTCGGCCGCACGTCACCTTGGAGCCGAAGGGGCGGCCGATAAGGTCAACTGAGTGCCGCAGGACACCATGCCGGGTCTGGGTCTGTGCCCCACGCTGCACACGCACTGCCACCATTGCACCATGGCCCAGTGACAGGATGGCTGTGTCACCCTCCTTGATCAGCTCCTCGTATGCCACGAAGCTCATGGTGCTAATGTCTGGCAAGGGCCAAGGACCTGGGGAGGGGTGTGTGTAGGCATGAGCAAGTCAGGAGGCAGGATGAGGGCCTGGCGTCTAGGTAGAAGGCTTCGAGGCCTACATCCCAGCAGTGGGCATGGGCGGGGTGTGGCTAGCTCAGCCTCAGTCTCTGCCACTGCCTGACAGGGAGCCCAATAGCGCTGCACTCTGGCCTGGCCTCTGAAGCCTTTCTTGGTCTAGGACAAGAGACAGGGACTATGAGCCTAAATCAGAGATGAAAAGACTGAGGCTTGGCAATGGCGGAGGTCGGTCCCAAGGATTCCCGGAGTGAGGACCCGACCCTCCCATCACCCTTCTCCAGGAGCTTGAATCCCATTCCCAAGATGTGAGATGAGGAAGCGCCTTTGCGAGGTGTCCACCGGCGGGGGAGAGGCAAATGGTCAATGAGGTCACCTCCAAGCCAGGCTTGATTCCTCGCCCCAGTCTCCCCCACGGGGGCTAGGTGGCAGGGTATGACAGAGGAGTCAGGGCTCCCCAGTAAGGGGCTGGGGACGCGGAGCTGGCCGTCCACGCAAACACCGCCCAGCCGATGCAGAGGCAGCAAGGAGCCAGGCCGGGCCGGCGGGGGCCGCCCATGCGAGGCTGGAGGAACAGGCCCTGCGCGCCGTGCCCGGCCCGGGTCACCCTCACCCGCGCCCTGCCACCCTGTACCCCGCGGAGTCTCACCTGCGACGCTCCTGCTGCCGGGGCTCCACACGTGCCTCCGCGACGCGCGGCGGCGGCGGCCACAACACTTCCGGCTCCGCGCCCGCTGATGACGTCGCGCCCCGCCTCCCCCCTCCCCCTCCCCCTCCCCGCGCACGGGATCCTGGGAGCGCCAGGCTGCCCTTCCCGCCCCTCCCAGAGGACGTTTCCTGGGCGACTTCTTCCCTCATGTGAGCTGCTCTGTTTACATTTGCTGGTCACTGGAAGATCGAAAGACTGGACAAAATCCATATGGCGGCCGGCCGGCGCGGTGGCTCTCGCCTTTGATCCCGCGCTTTGGGAGGCCGAGGCGGGAGGTTCTTCTGAGCTGAAGAGTTCGAGACCAGCCCGGGAAACGTAGTGAGACCCCCCCACCATCTCTACAAATAATAACAAACAAACAAAAGGTCCCCCCGCCCCGCCGGCCGAGGGTTGCCGTCGCACCCAGGCACATTTGAAGGGCGGCAGGAGCCAAGGCCTGGCTGTCACTGCTGTCCCGGACCCCTTTGACAGCCCCTGGGGGTTCACCAGAGGGCTGGCCCGTGGCTCACTGCCCAGTCCTCTATGAGGACACTTTGCCATAGACATTTTGTTATTGCAGACTGCTCTGGGAACACCCCTGACTGGGCCCTAAAATGAATTCCAGAAAAGGAATCGCAGGTCAAGGGGCGGTTCTAAAAGGCTTGGGCTAGGGTCAGCCAGAGCTCTGTGCAGCAGATGGGGGCCTGGAAAAGTCTGCAGAAGTGGCCTTCCGCCCAGGCCCTGCCTCCCCCGACGGGGGCACGTTGTCCTGAGTGCAGAGCTGCTTCTAGGAGGGAGTGGGGGTCCTGTGTCCCCTCCTGCGAACCAAGGCATAATGAGAACTGGATGACTTGGGCCCACTTTTGGGTCTGGTGAGGAGCCTGGGCAGGAGCCTGGAGGAGGTGCTGCTGGAGGATGGGCAGAACAGGGGAGCGGGAGTGGCGTTCTGTCTCAGCAACACCGTTCCCAGCTGGCTCCTCTGCGGAGTGTGTGTGCAGGGGAGCGGGGGCAGGGGACACGGATTTTCTCCCTCCAGCTCTTAGCTCTCAGGACCAGAGCTTGCAGAGGAACAGAGACCCCCCGACCCAGCCTAGGGTTTAGCCTGCGCCCGAACCCAAGCCAGTTAGCAATGACCCTAGGGCACCCTCCCCAGTCACTCAGCCACTCCGGCCTGGTAAAATGAGGTGGCCAGGCTCCTGCAGAGCGAGCTCCCCTCTGGAGCCCTGGCAGCCTGTAGAGCACTCTCAACTCTCTCGCCTCTGGGGCAGGCCAGGCCAGGCTGTCTGTGGCCCTTGCATTGGCTTCTCAGGGTCCATCATGGAAACCTAGGGGTCCAACCTCAGCCCCTCTGTGTCCCTGCCCTAGCTGCGGCTGGGAGCCCCCAGGAGTAAGCTGGTGAGAGGCCTTCCATGGCCTCCCACTCTCTGTGGGCTCCTGTCCCTGTGGGGCCACCACGCTGGCCACCAGCTGCCTCTACTTCTGCCTTACGGCCTCCCTGCCTCCTGCTCTCAACGTTGAAACAGCCCCATCCACAGCTCCCGAACCTGTGTTCCAGCGGATGCTTCTCTCCCTTGATGATGCACCCGCCTGAGTCACCCCCTAATTTCTGCCCTGGGGGATTCTGACTTTCCACTTCTCTTGGGTTTCTCTTCCCCAGCCTCTCAGCTGTGGTTGGTGTGGAGTCAGGGCCGGGTGCCTATAAGGGCCTAAGGTAGGACTTGGTGACTCGGCGGTGGTTTCCCTTGGTTCTGACTTCCCTCTTGCCTCTCTGTCTATTACTGGCTGGTCAACTCCTCCAGTGCCCCTTCCTCCAGGCAGCCTCCTCAGCCCTGCCCACCTGCTCCATCTGAGCCTGCCCCAGTCCTCAGCCTGAGTCCTCAAGCAGAACCAACCCCCCCTACCTCAGCTGATGATTCCCTGTGCAGAGTTTGTATTGGGGCTCCCCTAACAAGAGCTGATGCTGTATATGCCCAGCTGTGCCATCTCATTGACTTCTCCCCAGGATCCTAGGAGGGAGGGAACACTTTACAGATGGGGAAACTGAAACTCAGAGAGGTTAAATAACTTGCCTGAGGTCACAGCCAATGAGGTCAAAGTGGGATTAGGATTTAAAGCCAATAAACCCCCAAAGCTCAGCACTGAGGAGGCTGAAGAGGGAGGACTGCTTGAGGCCAGGAGTTGGAGTTCTGCCTGGACAACATAGCAAGACCCTATCTCTTAATTAAGAATTAAAAGTAAACCGGCTTCAGAGAACCAATGGCTGATGTGAAGAAAGGTGGGAACAGGCAGGAAGGATGCCCACTGGGGAGGCTGCTGTGCCCAAATCCCTGGCAGGGACCACGTGACTGCAGTCCCTCCCCTCTGAGCAGCACAGCCTCCTACCCCACTGTGCTCTGTGATCCCCAGTCAGCCCCTGTCCCTCTCCTGACCTCAGCCCGCTTCCTCTTCGGGCTCTGCAGAACTCAGATGCAGGGCACTGGGAGGAAGCAATGCTGCCTCCGGCTGCACTCTGCAGAGGAGCAGACTACAAGGATAGAGTCCAGTGCCCTGCCTGGAGTCTGCCCTGTGCCTGACCTGCTGAGCCGGGTCATGTTCTGTGGATAAAAGACCTGGGCCTCCTTTGAAGCCCCCTCCAGGCCCAGTGGTTCACGTGTAACCAGGTGTGATTTCTGAGGAACCTGGACCAAACACTGGCCTGGTAACGTCATGCAGCCTCCTGCCTGGATGCTGCCAAAGCAGCCCCTGTGGGCCCCAGGGAGAGCAGGGGCTGTGGACAGGGGAGGTCAGCTGGAGGGGAGGCTGGCACCTTCCAAGCCCCTCTCCTTGTGCACCTGCTCTGGGGGCCACTAAGGCTCCCAATCAGCCCCTGCCTGGGGGGTCTCACCCTGACATTTAGGTCTGAAGGCTTTGAGGGCCACCTCCCCACTGTTATCTGCTGCTGCTGTCCCCGTCACAGCTGCCTGGCCCCCCTACACTGTCGTTTTGCCCCAGGCAGGCTCGCACAGGGCTGGCGCTCTGGGAGGGTGGAAGGATTGCTGGGCCCATGACTGGACACCTCTGTCACCCAACTTCTGATCTATCTGCACATTAAGACCAGCCTGGCCAACACAGCAAGATCCCTGTCTCAACAGAATAAAAACAAAAATAAAATGATCTTCTGTCTGCACACTGGGGACAAAAACACCCACCTCAGAAAGCTGAGGGTTACCAGCGGCCCCAGGCCGGAGCCGCCCCAGTGCCAGGCTCACTGCTTGCCATAGGCAACCCTGCCCTCTGGATCTCATATCTGCAGTTCTGACCTTGCCTGTGGAGGGAAAGTGTAGGGGAAAGAAAGAGATCAGACTGCTGCTGTGTCTATGTAGAAAGAAGTGGACATAAGAAACTCCATTTTGTTCTGTACTAAGAAAAATTTTTCTGCCTTGAGATGCTGTTAATCTGTAACCCTAGCCCCAACCCTGTGCTCGCAGAAACATGTGCTGTGTTGACTCAAGGTTTAATGGGTTTAGGGCTGTGCAGGACGTGCTGTGTTAAAATGTGTTTGCAGGCAGTGTGCTTGGTGAAAGCCATCGCCATTCTCCAGTCTCGAGTACCCAGGGACACAATGCATTGCGGAAGGCCGCAGGGACCTCTGCCCAAGAAAGCCTGGGTGTTGTCCAAGGTTTCCCCCCACTGAGACAGCCTGAGATATGGCCTCGTGACAAGGGAAAAACCTGACCATCCCCCAGCCCAACACCCGTAAAGGGTCTGTGCTGAGGAGGATTAGTGAAACAGGAAGGCCTCTTTGCAGTTGAGATAGGAGGAAAGCATCTATCTCCTGCTCCTCCCTGGGAATGGAATGTCTCGGTGTAAAACCCGATTGTACATTCTATTTACTGAGATACGAGAGAACTGCCTTATGGCTGGAGGTGAGACATGCTGGCGGCAATACCGCTCTTTACTGCACTGAGATGTTTGTGTAAAGTCAGACATAAATCTGGCCTACGTGCACATCCAGGCACAGCACCTTTCCTTAAACTTATTTATGACAGAGACCTTTGCTCACATGTTTTCCTGCTGACCCTCTCCCCAGCATTACCCTATAGTCCTGCCACATCCCCCTCAGTGAAATAGTAGAAATAGTAATCAATAAATACTGAAGGAACTCAGAGACCAGTGCCGGCGCAGGTCCTCCATATGCTGAGCACCGGTCCCCTGGGCCCACTGTTCTTTCTCTATACTTTGTCTCTGTGTCTTATTTCTTTTCTCAGTCTCATCCCACCTGACGAGAAATAATCACAGGTGTTGGGGGGAGGGCTGCCCCCTTCAGGAAAGGGGAAAGGGGGTCCTTTCCCATGGGGGACCTGGGAAGCAGGTTAGGCTCTCAGCCAGGAGGGTGAGAGAGGGGAGGGTTGGCCTTCTGAGAAGCTGCAGTTGCTGAAGACAGAGGAAGTCCTGAGTGTGGCCCCCAAGTCTCTCCCTCCCCCCAAGTCTGCCTCCAGGGGCTGCAGCTATCCCTTCCAGAAACAGAAACTTAAGCCCTTCAGGTTTTGTGGGGTAGCAGGTGGGCAGCTGCAGAAATTTCTAAAACTGGGCGAAGAGGCTGCACGGGGCACAGAGTGCAGGAATTCCAGGCTTAAGGGACACCTGCTGTCTGGCCAGCCCAGAGGGGCCGTTTGCCTTTTTACGTGGGTTGGTTTTATTAAGTCTAAAGAATGCTGGCTTGGAACAGGACGAAGCATGCCAAGGAGCAAAGAGGCATGTGTCTCCTCTGCAGTGACCATGGGGATGAGACAGGAGAAAAGGCCCCCACACCGATGCTCACATAGGCAGAGGCGAACAGGCTTCCCCTGCCTTTGGGCCTTGGCTCTGGTGCCTTCTCCTCTGAGGCACCTATTCGGGGTCCCTTATACCTGGAACGCCACTGCTCTGTGTCCCCCTGGCCCCAGCAGCACTGATCTGATGTCATCTGGTTTGTTGGGCTGCTGGCTCATGGCCAGTCTTCCTCCAGCAGCAGGCGCTGTGTACCTCGCTGCCTGCTGTATCCCCAGCGGCTGGCACCTGTTAGGTGCTCATTGTGCCACTGCTGGAGGGATTTGTATCAAATATACCCACAGATAAGGGTTCCCCCCTTCTTTGCTTTATTCACAGAGCAACGGATGAGGGTCCCTGATGGATATTAACCCCACACCCTCCACTTCCCCCTCTTAACAGCTGCATAATATTCCACAGCAAGCAGATGCCTCCCTACCCTTGGCCACTCCCGCCTGATGGGGCATCGGGTTGTATCCAGTTATGTTTGTTTTTCCCTCCGCAGATCTCTTGGTCCATTAGTGGAGAGAACTGAGACATCCTTTCTAAGGGCTGCATTCCTAGAAGGGGAGATTGCTGGGTCACGGAGTTCGAACATTGTTAATGTTAATAGATTCTGCCAAATTATCTTGCAAAAAGCATGCCGCAATTTAAGTTGCAGGCAGCGTGTGGACGCCTGTCTTCCCGCATTCCAGCTCAAAGCCAGCAATGGCTGGGGTCGATCTGGGAGTGTTGGGGGTAGGGGCAGGTGGAGTCACTGCTTAATTTGCATGATTCTGGTTATTCGTGAGATGAGTTTTTTTTTTTTTTTTAATCGCACTTATGCTTATTGTTTATTAGCGTTTCCTCCCATCTTTGCCTGAAGTCTCCGGGGACTGCCTTTGGGGGTCGGGTAAACTTGTCCCCTGCGAAGAGGGCCCAGGGTTGGGGTCTGGAAACTCCGAGGCTGCACTTGCCAGCGGCCTCTTAAGGCCACAGCGTCCCCGTGGTTTCTGGCTCGCAGCCCCCCGAGACCCAGGACTTGTCCAAGGTCAGGGCACCGCGGGTGCCCCCGGGCTGGGCCGCAGCCAGACTGCGCCTCCCGCGCGCCTTCGCTTTGCACCAGGATCGCCCAGGAAATACCTGCGGGCACCTTGAGGAAGGTCGGCGGCTCCGGGCCAGCTCGCACTGGCCGGGGGTGGGGCGGGGGCCGTACCTGCTGCGGAAGCCCCGAAAGCTTTCGCCCGGCCCCTCGCCGCCGCCGCGGGGGCTGGCTGGACTAGGCGGGCAGGCTCGAGGATGCGGATGAACCCAAGCGTCCTCGAGTGCCCGGAGGCTCTCCGCCTCAGTTTCCCGCCCGGAGGCAAGGGCGTGCGAGGGGATCCAGATATCCAAGGACCTGAGGTTTCGGCCTCGAGGTCTTGGGCGGGGGACTGGGCAGGCTGCGCGGGGTCCCAGCGAGGGGACAGCTCGGGTGGGCGGCCAGGGTGTTGGGGGCTGCGGGCGGCGGACAAAGCGGCGGCACCACCCCGCGGCGCGGGCCAATGGAATGAATGGGCTATAAATAGCCGCCAATGGGCGGCCCGCGTTGTGCCCCTTAAGAGCCGCGGGAGCGCGGAGCGGCCGCTGTTCGCCTGCGTCGCTCCGGGAGCTGCCGACGGACGGAGCGCCCCCGCCCCCGCCCGGCCGCCCGGTGAGTGGGCCCGGGGACCGGGGGCGTCCGCGCCCGGGCTAGGGGCGCTGCGTGCAAAGGGGGCGCGTCGCCTGGAGCGCGCGCCGGACCGGCCGGGGGTCCCCGGCGATGATGGCGCTCCCCGCGCGCGTTGCGGACCCCGCTGACCTTGGCCGCGTCCCGGGGGGCGCCGGGGGGCCCGGCGGCGGGGGCCTGAGCGGTACGCGGGAGCCCAGGAACCCCGGCGTGCCGGTCCCCTCTGACCCCGCGTCTCCCCGCAGCCCGCCGCCGCCATGCCCTTCTCCAACAGCCACAACGCACTGAAGCTGCGCTTCCCGGCCGAGGACGAGTTCCCCGACCTGAGCGCCCACAACAACCACATGGCCAAGGTGCTGACCCCCGAGCTGTACGCGGAGCTGCGCGCCAAGAGCACGCCGAGCGGCTTCACGCTGGACGACGTCATCCAGACAGGCGTGGACAACCCGGGTACGCGACCCCTCGGGGCCAGGGTCCCGGCCCCCCCTCCCCGCGCGCAGCCGCAGGGTCCTCAGCAGCGCGCTCGGGCCCGGCAGTGACGTCACTGTCCCCGTCCCGCGCCCCCTCCCCCAGGCCACCCGTACATCATGACCGTGGGCTGCGTGGCGGGCGACGAGGAGTCCTACGAAGTGTTCAAGGATCTCTTCGACCCCATCATCGAGGACCGGCACGGCGGCTACAAGCCCAGCGATGAGCACAAGACCGACCTCAACCCCGACAACCTGCAGGTGCGGGGCGGCGGGCGGGCCGGGCGGGCGGTGCCGGGGTCTTCGGGCGCTCACTCCCGTCTCGCCCCCCAGGGCGGCGACGACCTGGACCCCAACTACGTGCTGAGCTCGCGGGTGCGCACGGGCCGCAGCATCCGTGGCTTCTGCCTCCCCCCGCACTGCAGCCGCGGGGAGCGCCGCGCCATCGAGAAGCTCGCGGTGGAAGGTAGGGGCCGGGCGGGCCGAGGGGCGGCGGCGGCCGCGTCCCCCTCCCGGCGCGGTCCCCGCCCGCTTTTGTTTACGTCGCCCGGGAGCGGCAGCCGCCGTCGCGCTCTTATCTGCGTGCGCCCGGGTTCAGTTTCCCGGAGGGACCGAGGGACGGAGGCCCAGCCCCGCGCCCACAGCGGCCTGGGGCCCAGGGAGGGCGGGTCCTGGCGCGGGGTCACCGCCTGGGACCGTCGCCCGGGCCGTGAGGACTGGACGCCCACAAATCCGGGCGGGTGGGGCCCTCTGACGTCCCCCGAGGTGGGGCACGGGGGCGGGCGGGTCCGCGCTGCGGGCTGGAGGGGCGGGCGCGGGAGCCGAGCGTCCTGAGCGCACCCCCCGCAGCCCTGTCCAGCCTGGACGGCGACCTGGCGGGCCGGTACTACGCGCTCAAGAGTATGACGGAGGCAGAGCAGCAGCAGCTCATCGACGACCACTTCCTCTTCGACAAGCCCGTGTCGCCCCTGCTGCTGGCCTCGGGCATGGCCCGCGACTGGCCCGACGCCCGCGGTATCTGGTGCGTGTCCCTCTGCGCCCTCTCGCGGCGTCCTCCCTCCCCGCTGCCTCCGCTTTCCTTCTCGCCTCCCTGGCGGGGGTGGGGCCCCTCGCGGCGAGGAGGAGGAGGAGGGAGGGGCCGGCCGCGCCTCCTCCTGCGCCGGTGACCTTGGCCGAGCAGGTGCGTTAAGGGACTGGGCCCCGGCCCGTCGGGGCTCAGGACTCAGCAACGCCTCCCCACCCCGAGACGTGAGGTGGGGGCGGGGCTCTCTGGCGCCTCTCCCCGACGCCCCTGGGAGCTGGAGCTCTTTGTTTTCTTTTCTCACTCCTCCGCCGCTGGGATTCTACTAGGGGCTGGTGACGCCAAAGCTTCTCCAGGGGCAGGGCTCCTACCCCCACTGTGGGGGGCGGGTCGGGCTGCCCTGGCGGTCCCTGGCCCCGCCCCACCTCAGGCCACAGCACATGATGGCAGCTGGGGTTCTCCTGCTGTGAGGCGTCCCGGTTCCCCCGCCTGCCCCGTGTTGGCGGGTGGAGTCTTGGCAGCAGCCCCCACTCCTGGGCATGGCAGGGAGCAGCACCTCAGGGACTTGGGAAGTTCCTTTGGTCTGGGGGCGGCCTGGGGCTTTTTTCTGGGTATGCCCTGAGACCAGCCCTCCCGCAGGCACAATGACAATAAGACCTTCCTGGTGTGGGTCAACGAGGAGGACCACCTGCGGGTCATCTCCATGCAGAAGGGGGGCAACATGAAGGAGGTGTTCACCCGCTTCTGCACCGGCCTCACCCAGGTGCCAGGGACGGGGCAGGCCCAGACCCCAGGGCCCCAGCAGGGATGTGGGTGCCCCATCAGTCCCCTCGGGGGATTTCCCGGACTTGGGAGTCTCAGGGCCTGTAGGGGTTTCAGGCAGGCCTTCTCCCTCATACCCTCTTCTCCGTCTGCAGATTGAAACTCTCTTCAAGTCTAAGGACTATGAGTTCATGTGGAACCCTCACCTGGGCTACATCCTCACCTGCCCGTCCAACCTGGGCACCGGGCTGCGGGCAGGTGTGCATATCAAGCTGCCCAACCTGGGCAAGCATGAGAAGTTCTCGGAGGTGCTTAAGCGGCTGCGACTTCAGAAGCGAGGCACAGGTGAGCAGGGCAGGTGCTGCGGGCTTCCCGTTGGCCTTTGGGCAGCCCTGTTTCCTCCGCCCTGACTTGCTGTCTCCCCAGGCGGTGTGGACACGGCTGCGGTGGGCGGGGTCTTCGACGTCTCCAACGCTGACCGCCTGGGCTTCTCAGAGGTGGAGCTGGTGCAGATGGTGGTGGACGGAGTGAAGCTGCTCATCGAGATGGAGCAGCGGCTGGAGCAGGGCCAGGCCATCGACGACCTCATGCCTGCCCAGAAATGAAGCCCGGCCCACACCCGACACCAGCCCTGCTGCTTCCTAACTTATTGCCTGGGCAGTGCCCACCATGCACCCCTGATGTTCGCCGTCTGGCGAGCCCTTAGCCTTGCTGTAGAGACTTCCGTCACCCTTGGTAGAGTTTATTTTTTTGATGGCTAAGATACTGCTGATGCTGAAATAAACTAGGGTTTTGGCCTGCCTGCGTCTGAGTGGTGCCTCTCCTTTCCCGGGGGGGAGGGGGAAGGGCAGCAGCCAGGCCCCAGGAGTCTTGAGTCCTGGGCCTGCTGTGGGCCTCGCCTTCTGTGAGATGGGACAAGAGCCAGGAGGTGGCCACTCTGTTCTGCCTGCCCTACCTAGTCCATGGGCCCCTTCCCTCATGTCTATCGGGCTGTGCAGGCAGGAACATGGGGGAGAGCGAGGGAGGAGCTCCAGGCCTGAGCATCTGAGGGCATTCAGGCCTGGGTGTGGAGCCTGGCAAGTTCCTCAGGCCCATCCTGCAGGGTGGGGGAGGTAGGGATAGTGGAGGTGGGGGGTTGACCTCAGAAACTTGAGAGCTTTCCGGTCCCTCCAACTGGCTTCCTCCTTGTCTTCCAAGCTGCAACATTATCACATGCAGGCATCTCCCTGCCTCCTTCCTACCCCGCCAACACCTACTCTCTATCTTCTCTTCCCTGCTTCCTTCCCTCCCAGCCTCGGCCTTCAGGCTGAACAGCCCCCCTGGCTCCACTGGTCATTGGGCTCAGTCCTCAAGACCCTCTAGCAGCCCTGGGGAGCCACTGGTCCCCCCTTTACTGGCAGGCTCCTCTTCAGGGGCCTCTGGGTGTCCAGCCCCTTGGCCTCAAGGTGGAACCACAAGGTAGGCACCCTGGGCAGAAGGGGGGTTGGGGCTGTTTAGGGCTTGGTCTCCCTGGTCCCTGGTGCAACCCCCCCCCAACTCACCCTAGTTGCCAGTTGCCACCGTCCCTGCCCAGCCTCTGGCTCAGGGCTCCTACCATGGTTGGGCACCCTGAGGGGCTCGGCCAGCTCAGGGAGTGGAGGCGGATGGGTGAGCCAGCGGGGGCTAGGACTCCTGCTCCCCACCTTCCTCCAGCTCCTAAGCTCCAAGGACGCAGCCTGTGCTGCCACCTGCTGGCCAGGGCCTCCTCTGCCCCACCCCTGGGGATCAGGGTCTGGGGCAGGCCTTATCCTGCATCTCCATGCCCACCTGGACACTAAAAGCTGCGGATCACTGGGCTCTCACCTCCTTGGGACACGAGGGGATTGCCAACCTAGACACTGGGGCCCAGGAGCAGCAGTGGGGTGCATCCCTGAATCTGCCGCTGGGCTTGGCTTGTGGGAGGTCCTAAGGGCAGGGTTGAAGTGTCCACCTCCCTGAGTGAACACCTGGTAGGCTAGGGGCATAGGGGGCAGGTCCCCTGGTGCAGAAGGCTGGGGGGACTTCTGCATCCATCCTTTGGACCCTAGACTGGGCCCTCCCTGGCTGACCAGCCTGGGCACAAGGCCAGTTTCTGGCTTAGCCTTTTGCTAGGAAGGCCCGGGCCAGGATAGGCCGGGCCGTACAATCGAGAGTTTTGGGAGAAGGGCGGGGATGAAGGGCCCGAGGTGAGCACAGGAAGTGAGCCCCTCCAGAAAGGGGAGGCTGAGGGCAGTGAGGAAGGGGCGCAGACCCAGTGGGGACCTGACCAGCAAAGCCCCACCCCCAGGGGGCCTTGTCAGTGCTGCCCTCCTCCCGCTCAACAGCGGCAGCCCCTCGTGCTGGCTCAGTCCCCCTCATCACGGCTTGGGCAGAGCCAGCCTGACAATCGCTGGGGTGGTGTGGGCCCCACTCCGAGGTGAACACAGGGCTGAGGGCATGGCTGGGCGGGCCTAACACTTGTTGTGTTTCAACGCTCCCCTTTCCCATGTTGACTCTCAGAGTGGGGCACTCCTAGAACCACCGGTGGTCAAACAAGCGGAACCCCTAATCACCCCATGCAGGCCTCTCAACGCACTGTCCGGGAAGGCCGAGAGGGCTGGGCCTGGCTCAGGACCACTTCTGAGGCAGTAAAACTCTGAAGGTGGGTGGGGCCTTGGCTGGCCTGTGGCGCCCACAGGGCCTGGACCCCCAGCTCTCCGGGCCCCACTCTCCTCCTTGTGCCTCACGTATTTTATCTTACTGCATTAATTCTTTTGGGGACCAGGCAGGGCCTAAAATACACTCCCCTCAGTGGGGGAGCTACAGTCCTGTCTGCCTGTGCCACTAGTTCCACGGAGCCTCCAACCACAGTCTAGACAGCCTTCCTTTTTCCTCAGACTCCGCAGACTTTAACAGGCAATTCTCCTTGAAAGCACTGTCAAACATGGACAGCAAAGGACAGTATCTAGGGGCGGCAGGGACGCAGGAAGATGTCCTGGCTGTTGGACACATCTCCCTGCAGGGCAATCTGGCTGCACCAAGCCCCACCTCAGCTGTCCCTCCTGTCCACTCAGGGACTTCCCAGCTAGGGAATGAGTCCACGGCGGGGTTTCTGCAGTGGCGCTCCAGACACTTGGGCCGGACCACTCTGGTGGGGGCCGTCCTGTGCGCTGCAGGGCGTCCAGCAGCAGCCCTGGCCTCCAACTGCTGCATGCCAGTAGTCCTCGCTTCCCCAACTTATGACAATCAAAAACGTCTAGACATTCACAAATGCCCCTTAGGGGGCAAAACAGCCCCCCTTCTTCGAGTCCCGTTGCCCTACAGAAATATAAGTGAACAATGACTGAGAACAGAGAAACTGTAAGGGCTTGCTGACACTGAAGAGTGGCTACAGCCCCACCCCTCCTCTGGGGTCCTGTGCAGACAGGGAGGACAGTGTGAGGAATCTAGTGAGGTGGTGACATGCTGAGAAAAGCTCAAGAGCAGAAGCAGGTTATAAAACAGCTTGTGCTCTGAGATCCCACACAGAATATGTATGGAAAAACCCCAAAGAACAGTAGTCACTGTGGGTGGTGGGGTAACAGGTGATTTCCTTCTTTACATTTTCCAAATTTTCTACAGGGCACATGTATTACTTATATAAGCCAAAATAATGTTTTTAATGGTGTTTTGCAGAAAATGCTGTCATGTGTTCCAGTCTGCGGAAGCCCACCAAGCAGCAGCAGGACTTTACCACTACCACGGCCTGAGGCCTCACAGACAGGGAAACTCAGGTTCAGAGAGGAAGACAGACCGGTCCGGCCTCGCCGGCTCTACCTCCTGGGCTCTTTTCACTGCTCTTCTGAGAACATTCTAGCCTCCCACAGTTGGGACCTGCTTGTCTTAGCAGTGGCTTAAAAGGCTGCACTTGCCCCTTCTGCATTTCTATTTCGAGCCAGCGGGCACTTCCTAAAGCCTCCCAGAGCACCCTTCAGGGGTTGCACATTGGA
The DNA here is from genome assembly GCF_029289425.2 of Pan paniscus. Lineage (NCBI taxonomy): Eukaryota > Metazoa > Chordata > Mammalia > Primates > Hominidae > Pan > Pan paniscus. Next base: position 104,675,767 of record NC_073264.2, on the reverse strand, counting down.
CCCACATGGATGTGAAGTGAGTCTCCTTTTCTACAGGTAAAAAGAAAACAGTCATTTGATTGGCAAGAAGTCTTTTGGCCGTGAGGTTTCCACTGAGCAGATGACAGCATTTCAGCTTAGATAAGTGAGGCTTTTTTGGTACTGCTGAGAAGGCTGAGGCTTTTTTTCTTTTTTTAGACGGAGTTTTGGTCTCATTGCCCAGGCTGGAGTGCAATGGCACGATCTTGGCTCACAGAAACCTCCGCATCCTGGGTTCAAGAAAGTCTCCTGCCTCAGCCTCCAGAGTAGCTGGGATTACAGGCATGTGCCACCACACCTGGCTAATTATGTATTTTTAGTAGAGATGGGGTTTCTCCATGTTGGTCAGGATGGTCTCAAACTCCTGACCTCAGGTGATCCGCCCACCTCAGCCTCCCCAAAGTGCTGGGATTACAGACGTGAGCCACCGTGCCTGGCCAGGCTGAGGTTTTTTACACGCAGACTTCTCAGTCTGGCTAGAGGCTTTCTGTACTCGCAGTGACTGAACTTTTTTGAGGCGGGGTTTCACTCTGTCACCCAGGCTGGAGGGCAGTTGCACGATCGCGGCTCATTGAAGCCTTGACCTGCCTGGGCTCAGGTGATCCTCCCACCTCAGCCTCCCAAGTAGCTGTGTGACTGCAGGGACGTGCCACCACACCTGTCTAATTTTTTCTATTTTTTTTTTCTTTGTAGAGACGGGGTTTTGCCATGTTGCCTAGGCTGGTCTCGAACTCCTGGGCTCAAGCCTTTCCCCTGCCTCAGCCTTCCACAGTGCTGGGATTACAGGTGTGAGCCACTGTGCCCAGCTGGTTGGACTCTTTCCACCTTTTTCCCCAAACCCAACTTTGTATTGTTTTGCTTGGGTTCAGAAGTCCTGATTTTCACACCCTTTTCAGGCCTGGGGATTTACCAAAATTTAAGGCTTAACAAAAATTAAGGCCCCCAAAAGATAAAAGTGCTACTGCCAGCGGCACCTGTCTCTGATTCACCTTCATGGCACGGATGCTGGTGGTCCCCTAGCAGCCATTCTCCCCTCTGCTTGAGTGACAGCGCCCTGGTTTCCAGCCTGCACGCAGCTGCCTGGTTGTGAAAGCACATTTTCAAGACTCCCATGCAGCCAGGTGTGGCCAGGTATCAACGTGCTCCAGCAGCTGCCCAGGTTGTGAGGACAAGGCCGTCCTCGGTGCTGCGGGGTGAAACGCCTGCGTGTGTGCAGCCTGGCACCGACTCCTGAGGTGCTGGCAACATTCCTGCTGTGGTGAGGGGGCTGCAACCCTGTTCTACCATTCATGAACCCCATGCAGCGTGGGGCTCGGCTTGGGATCCTGCTGGGCTTGCAGAGGAATTGGCCCAGTGGCTCCAGGTACTCCACACCCACTTGCACTCAGGACAGCACCAACCCCTCCAGACGCGTTTGTTGCCTGTTTGCCTAACCTGGGGCAGGGCTCCCACCTGCATGTCTGCTCTCTGCTTCCCACAATCGCCCGAATCCCCTCTGGGAGGACTGCCCTGCCTGCCCAGGCCTCCTTCCCGGAGGGCCTCCTTCTGCATCCCTCTTCCCCTCCGGCTCCGTCCTCTGTCTCTTCCCCATTAGAGGACTGCTGGGCTGGTGAGCCTTCTCTCTGAGAATGCGGCCTGCTTCCAGGGCAGGGTTTAGGTCTTGCTTCATTACTCTCATTCCACCTATACTCAGCTGCACCCATTACTGGTATATGTGGTCTGTGTTAACACACATCAAAGCTATTCCGAAAATATACAACTTATAGCAAAAAGACAGAAACTCCCATTAAAATTAAAATGAAAAGTCTAGTTTTGTCAATACTTTTGACCCATCGACTACCCAACATATTAAATGGCACTTCAAATGTGTTACACTCTCAAAAGGAAAAGAAATATAGCAATCAACTCAACCAAAAAAAAAAAAAGAAATAATAAAGGTGGTGCTACTCATCCACACCCAAAATTGTTCCTTTAAAATTTCTTATTTTTTATTTTTTTTTGAGATGGGGTCTTGAAGCCACCCAGGCTGGAGTGCAGTGGCGGCATCACAGGTCACTGCAGCCTCAGTCTCCCGGGCTCAAGTGATCCTCACTCCTCAGCCTCCCCAGTAGCTGGGACCACAGGAGCGCATCTCCACGTCTGGCTAATTTAAAATTTTTTTTTTGTAGAGACGGGGTGTCTCGCCATGTTGCCCGCCCAGGCTGGTCTTGAACTCCTGGCCTGAGCGATCCTCTTGCCTTGGCCTCCCAAAGTGCTGGGATTACAGGTGTGAGCCACTATGCCTGGCCCCAAAACTGCTGTGCTTCTGAGGGACCCCTGTGCTGCAGCCCCACCCAAGTCACAGCAGCAGCACCTACCTGGGGGACAAAACGCTGTGGCAGAGGGGCCAGAGTCTGGCCTGATCCTATTCACTCTTCCTTGGGATCAGAAAGGAGCATGGTGATTGCTTTCCTCTGTTCTCCTAGCCTTGACACAGGATAACATGACTAACTTTGTCAGCAAAGTTCCAGTGTTTTGGTTAAATTAATGAAATATACAGGTGGAGTATCCCAAATCCAAACATCTGAAATCTAAAATACTCCAAAACCTGAACCTGAGTGCGGATGTAATGCTAAAAGGGAGTGCTCACTCGTGCATTTCAGAGTTCAGATGTTCAAATTTGGGATGCTTAACCAGTAGATATAATGCAAATATTCCAAAATCTGAAAAAACCCCAAACCCGAAACACCTGTGGGTGGTCCCAAGCATTTCAGATAAAGTATTCCCAAACCAGAAAATGCAAGCCAGCAAAATGTGCCCTATGTACTTAGTGATATCAACACAAAAGGACACACAGCATCACCATTCTGGGGAGCAGCAACTCCCACCCACGGCGACAGGCTGAGGAGATGTCCGAGCAGCATGGGACAAGCTTGTTGGAGCCCTCTAGAGCCCACAGAATGGAGGTAGCAGAGGAGTGGCCAGTGGATTAGGGTGGAGAGCACGAGAACCACATGGCCCAGAGACAGCCGAGCTGTGTACTAAAGAGCAGCGGAGGCCAGCCTGTAGCAGGGGAGTGACTGGCAGAGCAGAACTCGCGGAGTGCGCAGGTGCGTTTGGGAAGGGGTGGAGTGGAGGGTGGTGGCGGGTTGGAAATGCTCTCTGAGGCATGCTCCACCCAGGGACTTCTGGTGCCACATTAATGAACATGACTACATATGCTCCTACTTCCCAGCTGACTTCCATGCAAAACATAACTGCTTTGAGAATGTGCTCACGCCTACCCACGCCTGCTGGCAGCTTCCTCCTGAGAGGAGGCTGAGGCGAGTCAGAGCAGGCCTTGCTTTGGTAGGCGCCAGCACAGGCAGTCTCATGCCAGGCTCTCTGGGTTCGCCAGGCTCTGGCTGTCTGGTGCAGCATTAGTCTGCTTTGGTCTGGCAGCAGCACAACCCTGCCCAAAGCCTGCTAGGTCACTCCCTAATGAAGTACTGGGGAATGAAGGCCCCTTCACAGAAGTGCAGTGTCTCAGAGTCTGAGACATAACATGTTGGGCTGGTGACAAGAAAGAGCCTGCCCAGGAGTTGGCGGCCCAGCCGCTGCCCCCACGCCTGAGTCGGAGATGAGCCAGGCCCCTGGCGCCTGCCTCTGCACGTGCCACTCCTCTCTCCCCCACTGAGCGGACTCGGTGCACTGCCACCTCTACATGCCTCCCCTGTACCCAGGCCCGACTCCCTTCGGCCAGGGCCCTGGCCTTCCTGAACGCAGCATCAGCCCATCCTAGTATCACACCAGTGCCCCTCGCCTCCCTGTGCGATGAGGTAGTCGAGGCCAGGAGGTTTTACCTTGTTTATTTTTGTATCTCCAGGGGTCAGCACAGAGGTGCTTCTCCTACCTTAACCTTCAAAATATGGCTACAATGAATGAACACATGAACAAATGATTGATGAGAAGTCTTCCTGTCTTGTTCTAGAACACCTGAAAATAACTGGGGCAGCTTAACTTGGAGAAGCAAGAATTTAGGGAGGAGGCCGGGTGTGGTGGTGGGCGCCTGTAATCCCAGCTACTTGGGAGGCTGAGGCAGGAGAATCGCTTGAGCCTGGGAGGCGGAGCTTGCAGTGAGCTGAGATCGCAGGAGAATCATTTGAACCCGGGAGGCGGAGGTTGCAGTGAGCTGAGATCGCACCACAGCACTCTAGCCTGGGCAACAGAGTGAGACTCTGTCTGGGAAAAAAAAAAAAAGAATTCAGAGAGGGAACACATTTTTAATCTTCAAATACTTGTCTCTTTTTTTTGAGACGGAGTCTCACTCTGTCGCCCAGGCTGGAGTGCAGTGACGTGGTCTCAACTCACTGCAACCTCTGCCTCCTGTGTTCAGGCGATTCTCCCGCCTCAGCCTCCCAAGTAGCTGGGACTACAAGCACGTGCCAACACACCCGGCTAATTTTTGTATTTTTAGTAGAGACGGGGTTTCACTATGTTGGCCAAGCTGCTCTCGAACTCCTGACCTCGTGATCTGCCCGCCTCGGCCTCCCAAAGTGCTGGGATTACAGGCGTGAGCCACTGTGCCCAGCCTTGTTTTTGTTTGTGAGACAGAGTCTTGCTCTGTCGCCCAGGCTGGAGTCCAGTGGCATGGTCTCAGCTCACTCCGACCTCCACCTCCCAGGTTCAAGTGATTCTCCTGCCTCAGCCTCTTGAGTAGCTGGAATTCCAGGCACTGCCACTATGCCTGGCTAATTATTATTTTTTGTATTTTTAGCAGAGACGGGGTTTCACCAGGTTGGCTAGGCTGGTCTCGATTCCTGACCTCAAGTGATCCTTCTGCCTCAGCTTCCCAAAGTGCTGGGATTACAGGCATGAGCCGCCGCGCCTGGCCATTGAGTCTTGAATAGTTAAAACTTCCAAGAGGAGGAGACTGCCAGGGTGGTAAGGAGGCCCATGTGCACGCGGAGCAGCAGAAGCAGCCGAACTCCCCCCACAGGTCCTGGGGGTGGGCTGTGAGCGTCCCGGCACTGCAGGTGCCCGCAGATGCAGGAGGGGCACAGGATGAGCCATTGGAGACTTCCCTCTTGCTTGAGAGATGGGTTCTAGAATGCTGTTTTAAAATAACTCTTAGAGGTGGGTTAAGTGGGTGGAATATAGATAGAGCAGGAAACTGCAGAAGGCACTGGCTGGGGGAAAGAGTCCCCTCAGAGATGAGGATGAGTTGAGTTTTTTCTCTGTTCAGTGACCGCGCCCCCTGCCACCGCTCCAGCGAAGCGCCGTTTATCAACCCACTTGGTCAGAAGACATTTCACCACAGCCAGAAACCAGGTATGAATGAATACCCAGGGAGGTGGAAACGCAAATAAGAACCTCAGAACTTATAAGCAATCAGCCCCATCACTCTAACAACAACAACAACAAAATAAATCAACAAAGCTTACTGAACCAAAGCCAATGGCAACAAAGAATGCTAAAGTGGCCCCCAGATTCCCCTGGCTCCACCCTCAGGACCAGCTTTCCTTCTTCTGTGAGAGACCCGTGCAGGCCCTTTAACGAGCCGGACTCCGCTCAGAGGGTCTCGCCTCGGCCTGGTGCTATGACTGCTGATGCCTACACAACTGCTTCCCCTCCTCACTAAACCCCAGCTCCCATGCTGCCACCAAGCGGCAGGTTGCTATTCTTTCCCGGGGTTGAAATCCAAATACTACCTGGGCTGTGTGACTCTCTAGTGTGGATGCAGATTAGGGTGGTAAGCCAAAGGGTTGAACTCCCAGTTCCACACCCGATGGGAAATGTCATCTCTACACAGGGTCGGCTACTTCATGTCCATCGCACCCCACCACCACAACGTGCATGGTCTGCACCTGACTCAAGCTGAATGATGGACATCACCTGTGTAAGCATCTTGATGAAGGGAAAAGCTCACTGGGTGCCAGTCCCATCCCTTCCGTCCTCTGGGCCTCAGTCTTCTCTGTCAAACAGGCAAGACTCAAAAGGCTCCTGGAGACCAAACAGGCCAGGCTATAAAGCAAGACATGACCCCAGAGCAGCCACCTATCTCATCCTTGGGCCAGCCGGGGCAGGGGCAGCTGGGGGGACCTCAGTGACACTTTTGACTGCAAGCCACTGAAAATGTCTTGTACTTGCTATGTATCTCCTGCTTGCTTCCTATCATTTTTTTTAAAAAACACTAATTGTGCACTAAGTGCCTTTGCCAGGCACTATTCTAGGTACTTGGAATAGAGGAAAAGAAAAAGGATGAAGATCGCTGCCGCATGGGGCTCACATTCTAGTAAGTGTGGGGAGAGTAGACACAAAGGGCAACACAACTGTGTAACTCATGCTGACGTTGGTGTGACAGGGGCAGATGGTGGAAGGGCAGAGTTGGGCACAGAGGCCCGAGTGCGCTTTTAGGTGTCACAGCCAGGGCAGGCCTCTTAGAGGAGGAGGGAGGCAGAGAGCCTTCAGTTGGTCTAAGCTCTTACCCCAAGCTCATTGCTTTTACCTGTTCTCTAGGAATATCTGCAAAAGCTCTGGCCCAGGGAGGTGGCAGTACAGGCCTGTAAACTCCTAATAGAAGGTCCAGAGTCCAGAACTCTCCATCTTAGAAATGGGAAAAATTTCCTTACCAAGTCTCCACTCGATAGGCAATGTCCTCTCCTGAGGGCCAGGGAGCACGCCATTCAAGGACTTTACTGCACTGGCTAAGCCAGGAGAGGGAGGAAGAGAAGAGGGTTAGTGTGTGATTTTTTTTTTTTTTTTTCGGAGACAGGGTCTGGCTCTGCCATCCAGGCTGGAGTGCAGTGGTGCAATCTTGGCTCACTGCAACCTCTGCCTCCTGGGTTCAAGCTATTCTCATGTCTTAGCCTCCCAAGTAGCTGGGGCTCCAGGTGCATGCCACCACGCCCAGCTAATTTTTGTATTTTTAGTAGAGATGGGGTTTTGCCATGTTGGCCAGGCTGGTCTTGAAATCCTGACCTCAAGTGATCCATCCACTTCAGCCTCCCAAAATGCTGGGATTATTGGTGTGAGCCACTGTGCCTGGCCTTTAATGGAACTTTTCAAGGAACCATTCAAAAATAGTTGTTGGGGCTGGGTGAGGTGGCTCACGCCTGTAGTCCCAGTACTTTGGGAGGCTGAGGTAGGAGGATTGCTTGAGCCCAGGAATTCAAACCAGCCTAGGCAACAGAACAAGACCCTGTCTGTACGAAAAATAAAATTAGCTGGGCACAAGCCTGTGGTCCCAGCTACTCAGGAGGCTGAGGTGGGAGGATCACTTGAGCCCAGGAGGTCAAGGCTGCACTGAGCTGTGATTGCGCCACTGTACTTCAGTCTGGGTGACAGAACGAAATCCTGTCTCAAAAACAAAACGAAACAAAACAAACCCAAGACAAACAAAACAAACAAAAATAGCTGTTGAACTGTTTCCTTTCTCTTCGACTGGCAAGGACACTGAGTTCCTTCCACTCATGGAGGAGTCACCCCGGGACTCCCCGTGCACTGTCAGAACACCTCTAAGGCACCATCTTCACTTCACTCCCTTGAAGAGCAACAATCCCTCCTGTCTAAAGGGCCCCTGAGCTGCGTGGCAAACCAGCAATGAAAGAAACAAAAAACCTGCAACAGAGTCGTAAGGTTTCAACTCTTGAGCACAAGCTCTTTCTCATTTTGATGCCCCTCTGAGACGGACTGGAAGGGACAGTGCGTGGGAAACACCCCTCTTCTGCCCCTGCTCTGCCTGGTGCCACACCCATGGAAGGGGCAACTGCTCTGCAGACCTGAAGGTCAGCACGAAGGTCGCTTACTGGGTAGGGGCTGCCTGACGCAGCTTCCATAGTAACTATAATTTATTCATAGGCCCATGTATGGAGGTTTTTCTTCTAAATATCATTATTCTAAGCATCATCATGGGCACAGTGGCTCACGTCTGTAATTCCAGCACTTTGGGAGGTCGAGGCGGGAGGATCACGAGGTCAGGTGATCAAGACCACCCTGGCTAACACGGTGAAACCCCGTCTCTACTAAAAAATAGAAACAATTAGCCAGGAGTGGTGGCGGGTGCCTGTAGTCCCAACTACTCGGGAGGCTGAGGCAGGAGAATGGTGTGAAGCCGGGAGACGGAGCTTGTAGTGAGCCGAGATCGCGCCACTGCACTCCAGCCTGAGCCACAGCGTGAGACTCTGTCTTAAAAAAATAAAAAAATAAAAATAAAAAATAAAATAAAATAGAAATCATTATTGTCTAGGCTTTTGGAGAAGCATATGCTGTGAAAATGATCACGGCTGTGCTCCTAAAAGCCAGTCATGTTTCTGTAACAGTTTTCTGCATGGGCCTTCACTTTCAGAAATGCAAAGGTGGCCTGAGAGCCGGGCACCTCACTTACTTGTAGGAGTATGGTTTTGGTTCCTCTAATGTGCCTGATGTAGAAGAGAGGGAAGTCGGCACTCAACGAAGAGGAACACCATCGTCAGGATTAGGAGAATGCTCTGCTTGGCAGGTAAATCAAACCAGCAGCACAGCCCCACTAGGTGTCTCACCTCACTTCTGAGAGATTTCCAGGTAGTTGATGAGGAAAAAATGCAGTCTCTTTTGATTTTCAATGGTTGTAGAATATCCCTTTTAAAAATTCATTGTATGCAGAATAAAAATGTCACATTCTGAGAATGGAGAATCTATAGAAAGGGCCTGGAACCTTAGTAATGAATGAGTTTTCACATTTTAACCTTGGTAAAGGGAATACTACCCATGTTGCCATGAAAATCAAGCCAAGATCAATTAGTAACATAGTCTTATAAACATAACGCACTCGGGTAACTTTCTGTGGATGAATACTAGTTTCTGAGACACGCACTCCTTATTTGACCAAGTAACGCATTAAAACGCAGCCACTGCTTATGACAAGTGAGCCCCTCAAGAAAATACGAGCATAAAGAGTGGCCACTGCATCAGGGCATTCCAGAAACTCATTTTTCTTAAAGGAATTTAACTTCTAGTACTCAATGTGTCCTTGAGAATGCAAAAATGGAAAACAATTCAAAATCAGTCCCAGCTACAAAGATAAGGAAGAGGAAGTCCGCCGTGGCCCAGCCTCTGCTTGGCAGGGCTCTGCTCCACCTCTGCAGAAATTATGCACAGGAACCTGCTGTGATGAGTGTTTCTGGGGTAGGAATCTTTTTTTTTTTGAGATGAAGTCTTGCTCTGTTGCCCAGGTTTGAGCATAATGGCAAGATCTCGGTTCACTGCAACCTTCGCCTCCTGGGTTCAAGCGATTCTCCTGTCTCCGCCTCCCGAGTAGCTGGGATTACAGGTGTGCGCCACATGCCTGGCTAATTTTTTAAAAAATATTTTTGTAGAGACGGGGTTTCACCATGTTGGCCAGGCTGGTCTCGAACTCCTGAACTCAGGTGATCCACCCACCTCGGCCTCCCAAATTGTTGGGATTACAGACATAGAGCCACCGCGCCTGGCCTTGGGGTAGGAATCTTAAGGAAGTCAGTTTCATAGTCATGAATTTCATAGAACAGCTCAGAAACATCTACCCAGAGGAGGAAGTAATTTATGGCAGAACATCTCCTTGGTTTTCTGCTCAGCAGAAGGGACAGTGACAGACAAGGACAGCAAAGGGGGAGAGAAGTCTGTGTGTAGATCTCCTTAAAGAGGCTCATGTGTGCCGGGCGCAGTGGCTCACGCCTGTAATCCCAGCACTTTGGGAGGCCAAGGCGGGTGGATCACGAGGTCAGGAGATCGAGACCATCCTGGCTAACATGGTGAAACCCCGTCTCTACTAAAAATACAAAAAAATTAGCCAGGCATGGTGGCGGGTGCCTGTAGTCCCAGCTACTCGGGAGGCTGAGGCAGGAGAATGGCAAGAACCCAGGAGGTGGAGCTTGCAGTGAGCCGAGATCGCGCCACTGCACTCCAGCCTGGGCAACAGAGCAAGACTCCGTCTCCGGGGAAACAAAAAAAAAAAAAAAAAAAGGCTCATGTGTGCAGAGAGACATCCCAATTCTCTTGTCCGGGTTGGCTTTATGATGCTTTAATGGGATATAAAAACCAGCTTGCACCAGGCAAAAAAAGCTGGGGAAGTCCTCACTGTCTGTGACTGGGCACAATCAGCTCCGTTAGAGGACTCCACTCTGAAAGGCACTGGACAGAGAGAGGGAAGGGGACTTACTTGCTAAAAGTCAAGTTGGAAAGTTCCCGCAAGGTGAGCCTTAGGTCATGATGTCCACCTGCCTGACACCTGGAGGGCCCTCCCTCCTTGCTGCTGCCTTGCCAGCTTCACTTCTTCTCCCCGGGGCCTCTCCCCGTGCTGTGTCCAGGGCTCAGTCCTGGTTTCTCCTCTGTCTCACAGCTTTGAGCAGGAGCCTTCCACCTGCTGAGGGCTTCCTATGGTCTCTCCCAGACCCGACCTCTCCCAACCCTCACACTTTTTTTTTTTTTTTTAAATACAGAGTCTCGCTCTGTTGCCCAGGCTGGAGTGCTGTGGCGCGATCTCGGCTCACTGCAAGCTCCGTCTCCCGGCTTCACGCCATTCTCCTGCCTCAGCCTCCCGAGTAGCTGGGACTACAGGCGCCTGCCACGACGCCTGGCTAATTTTCTGTATTTTTAGTAGAGACGGGGTTTCACTGTGTTAGCCAGGATGGTCTCGATCTCCTCACCTCGTGATCCACCCACCTCGGCCTCCCAACGTGCTGGGATTACAGGAGTGAGCCACTGCGCCTGGCCGAACCCCTCACATGTTTATCCAACTGCCCACTAGACGTTGCCACTCAGTGTTTAAAGGGACTTCAAACTCAGCACATTCCAGCTTGCTCTCCTCATCTTCTTCCCCTCCTGTCCCCAAACATCTCCCCAGCCACATTCCGCATCTCAACAAACAGCAATTCCAGCCCTTATGCTGTTCAGATCAAAAATCATGAAGCTGTCCTTGGCTCTACTCACCTCATATCCAACTCCAGGGAAAATGCAGTTGCCTCTTATTTCAAAACATGTCCAAAACCCAACCACCATCAGCGCCAAGGCCCATCCTCACCCAAGGCTGCACTACCTCTTGCCTGTATTACTGCTGAGAGCCTCCAGGCGGCTTTCCCAGCTTCTCCTTGCCCCATTTCAGTGAGTTCCAAACATAGCTGCCTGGTGATCCTCTGAAAGCCCAAGGCCACAAGGCCCTTGTCATCCCCTCAGCTGCTGCCATGTAGGAGAAGCATCTCTACACTCTGCTCCAGGCACGCCATGCACTCAGGCCTCAGGCCCAAGCAGTGCTCTTCCCCAGAAATCTGTGTGAACGTGCCCACCCAGGCCTCTGCCCAAGCAGCACTCTTCACACACCCAGAGTGCTGATGAAACCTGTGCCTGCTCTGCGCTCTCTCACACGTGCTGCTGTGCTCCATACTAGGTAACTTACTTGTTTATCCACTGCCTAGAATGTCAGGCTCAAGGAGAGAGGTGTCTGTTTTGCTGAGGATCTCAATCACAACAGTGCCTTGCCCACGCTAGAGAGAGACAACAATATTTCTGTTTGACTGTCCAGACTTTCTTTCCTTTTTCTTTTTTTTTTTTGAGACAGGGTCTCATTCTGTTGCCCAAGCCGGAGTGTGCACAATCACAGTTCACTGCAGCTTCAACCTCCTGGGCTCAAGCCTCCCACCTCAGCATCCCGAAGAGCTGGGACCACAGGTGTGCCACCACACTTGGCTGATGTTTTTATTATTTATTTATTTTATTATTATTATTTTTTTGAGATGGAGTCTTGCTCTAGCGCCCAGGCTGGAGTGCAGTGGCGCGATCTCGGCTCACCGCAAGCTCCCCTCCCGGGTTCACGCCATTCTCCTGCCTCAGCCTCCCAAGTAGCTGGAACTACAGGTGCCTGCCACCACGCCCGGCTAATTTTTTTGTATTTTTAGTAGAGATGGGGTTTCACCGTGTTAGCCAAGTTGGTCTTGATCTCCTTACCTTGTGATCCGCCTGCCTCAGCCTCCCAAATTGCTGGGATTACAGGCGTGAGCCACTGCCCCTGGCCCATGTTTTTATTTTTTGAAGACATGGGATCTTACCATGTTGTCCAAGCTGGTCCTGTACTACCAGACTCAATGATCCTCCAGCCTCAGCCTCCCAAAGTGCTGGGCTCACAGGTGTGAGCCACTGTGTCCGGCCTCCAGACTTTCATACTCTGACCAACAACAAACCCAGAACCCAGAACAGCACACCAATCAGTGTGACAACTTCCCTGTGAGAATAAAGCAACACAATGAGTTATGAGCTCATTACCCCTACACAACCATGTAGGTGTTGGACAAAAGCTGCAGGTCTGATTCATGTACTGAATCACAAGAAAGGAGAAAGGAAATTTACATACTTCACAGAGAACCAACCCAGAACTGTCAAGACCTGGTGTTTCTCCATAGGGCTGTGCCACAACTCCCAGGGTTAAGCTGCAGCTGCTCTGGATTCCCTTCCTTCTTGGGTCACCATGAGGGCCATCTTCTCTCTTTATTGCCTTGGGAGAAAAAATATGCTGGTAATCACAAAATGCTGGGATCCCTGCTAAGGTCCACGTGGCCCCAAGCCTACATACACATTACTTTTGCTCAACTTGAGGGTGTGTTAAATACAGCATTAGGAGACAATGCAAGATTTTACTGAGAAAAAGTGAATTTTTAATTATCTTGTGAATCTACTTAGAAAAACACACACAAGCAATGTTCACAACTATAAATTTAAACCTTTTGCACTAAAAAAACACAAAACAACAAACACAAAACCACAGGCATGAACTGTAAACCTGTATTAACTATGAACTGGTCTTAAGGTTAATTCTTAGCAGTCATTCAGTATTTTCCTCCTTGGCAACTGTAATGTTTTAGCACCGGATGATCTCCCGCAGAGGTACTAGTAATGACTGGCTGCCAGTGTAGGGAGATGCTTCCATATACACCACTTCACACACATACTGTCCACTCTCACACCCACCCAGACGGGAGGCACATGGAGATGGGGCCACACGCCGACTCTCAGGGTAACGGAAGTAGGGCAGGGGGCGCACAGGTTGCACATCTTTCATGTAGTGCATTCGTAGAAAAAAGGCCAGCTTTCGCTCCCAGGCGTGCTCTCGTCCTCAGACTTTAATTTCATGATTTAGAAGATGCAGACGTTATTGCCTAAATATTATTCTATACATTTCCATCAGTGTTCAGGAAAACACTTTAATTGCTACTTAATTTACATCATAATTACTGGGTTACAGCTTTAGCTCATTGGCAATTTTGGAAGCAATATTTTTGAAGGCTATGGATGTCCCCGATATCCGCTTAAACCGGACCCCGTTCAGAGACAGTCTTGGCAGCTTGCACACTTCCATTTCCCACTGCACGAGGTTCTCCGCGTGCCCATCTCCGTGGACGCAGAAGAGCAAGAAGCGCTCCCTCTGCTCATAGTCGCAGTTATTGGCGTCCAACACCTTGCGGATTTCCCGCATCATGTCCCCGGGATCCATTGAACTAGTGGTTTTCATGCTCCAGGTGAAGCGCAGGGATCGAGGCTTTGCTTCTTTGTTTTCATCTTTTTGCTCAGCAGATACATTGCGACTGAAATGCATAGAGGCAGGTTTATTTTTAATCGTACAGGAAAATCAACCTCTTACACTTCAGCTAGTTCCTCATTCACGTCTTTGATACAACACAACTAACGACTGACCTCCACATTTTCCTGCACAGACTCACATTTGTAACTAAGTCTATTTTCGTCTATTTTCTTCCCTCACCCCCTAAAAGTCATAAGCCACACACAAAAAGATCTACCTAGCTGGAAAATCTTCACCAGCCACCTGTGCTTACTAAAATGAACGAAGTAATTCGTTAAGCAGAATCCTTGGAAATCAGGCAAAAAGGACAGCATGCCCCACTCCTCAGGGCTCTGCAGGCCCAGCTCAGGGAAGGAGTTGGCAGCCAGCTCCTGCCCACCCCACCCATCCACCCTGGGCTGTCCCTCTCCTGCAACACTGTTCTTTCAGATGTGAATCACTGTAACTGGCACTCGGGGTAACTGGAGACTCAACATCCGCAGTCTAAAATTGCTTTGCTGTACAGCCCTGAGGCTGAACATGATGCTCTACCCACCTCATTGTTTTTCCTCCTCTCTGGTTTGTTAATTAAACGTCCAATTATACAGTTAAAGAAAATCTTAGATGACACAATCTTACTACTGGAATAGATGGAAAAATGCAATGGGACACTTCTCTGTCTGTGGAGGACTGACACCACCCATGTGGATGCCCTGTGGATTCAGAATGTAAGCCTTGGTCTGATGTCCAAGAGGCAGCATAAGTAGGGCCCAGGCCTGGGTCTCTAGGGAACACCGCAGTTTACCAGCCATTCCTTGGCATTTAGTAATTATTGCCACAAGCCGCTATTTATATTCTCATGTGTGTATCTGGTGGCCTCAATTAAGACAGTGAGTGCCTAGCATTCTTGGGAGTAAAATAGTCTATGTACCTTAAGTACACTCCATCCTATGGCCAACTAACCAGAGGTGAGGGGCTACAGCTTTTGCATATGCACATAGCTCTCCGTGTCACCAACCTGCTAGTATTCAATTTGGTTCACATCCACCAATACTGATGAGAGAAGCTTCCTATGTATAAAATGCCACGTTAGATACTAAATGGGTTACAAAGATAAGCAAAAGCTCTCAAACTCATCTGGAGCCAGGAAGACTGTAAGGTGAGACAACAGTGGCAGCACAGGAAAGGCTGGCCATCTCCTAGAGTGCAGCAGAAGAGGTGGAGCCCGCCGAGCAGGAGAACGTGACAGGCAGGATGAGACAAGGAGGAAACAGCACGGGTGGGGGTGGGCCTGCATCTGAGGAGAGCTATGAAGAGCCGTGGGATTTCAACAAAATGCAATGAAGATAGGGAAGAGTGTTTGTTTTGAGTAGAGGGGATCACAGCCAAAGGGGAGGTAGGAAAGTACAGGATGTGTCTGTGGCATAATAAAGTACACAGACTGAGTGGAACTGGAGGCACAGTGTCATCACCCCCACAACAGCTGGTGGCACTTAATGAGCACTTGTGGTGGTCAGGCCCCAACTTACTTGATGCCCACGTAGGTCCTATTATGTCACCTTCCTATTATGGGTGGGGAAACAAACCAGGATCTAGAGCCTGCTCCTGGCTGGGATGGGTAGGCCTGGAGGGGGAATGCTGCCTGGCACTCACCCTAGTGCTCTGCCTTGATGGGGCAGCAGAGCTGGGGCTGCTGGGGCAGCCTGGACCACGCCACTCAGGGCCTCGCAGGGACATGGCCAGGTGAAATAGTGGAGGTTACTGAAGGTTTTAATTCAGAAAGGTCATATGACCAGAAGCGGGCTTTTAGAAAGACCAAAAGGACAAACGGTGAATGAGGACCTGAAATAGCCTGCTGGTGACTGGCATAAAAAAGGGCACAAGTGGAAGAGACCTAGAACAAGGGACATAGAGTCCTAAGGCTACCTGGTGATTGCCTCCCCCCAAATCCATGCAATGATAACTACACAAAATGGAAAAGCAAGGCCGGGCGCGGCGGCTCATGTCTGTCATCCCAGCACTTTGGGAGGTTGAGGTGGGAGGTTCACTTGAGCCTAGGAGTTTGAGACCAGCCCGGCCAACATGGCGAGACCCCCATCTCTACAAAAAATACAAAAATTAGCCAGCATGGTGGCAGCACCTGTGGTTCCAGATACTCAGGAGGCTGAGGTGGGAGGATCGCATAAGCCTGGGAGCTCGAGTAAGCCGTGATCACGCCACTACACCCCAGGCTGGGTGACAGAGCGAGACCGTGTCTCAGAAAAAAAAAAAAAGAAAAGCAAAACACTCAACTATATAATCACCATTCTTAGAAGAAAACATATCTAGTTTGAAATATGGACATTCTATTAAGTACTTTGCTTTTATTCCTTGTGAAGAGAACCATGTGAGGGGTCAGTGATGAACTAAGGGCTTATTTCTCTGAGCACTGCTACCCAACCCAGACCTCCAAAGGCTGTTAACGCCCAGGCAGGAAGGCTGAAGGCCTCGCCATGCTTTGAACACAAACACAAATGTAGAGCAGAGGCCAAGCTGGATCTGGACGGTGCTCATGGCAGGCTGGCGCCCCCTTGTGGCCACCCTCTCTACGTAACTCCTACAGAGACAGCAGGAATACAGTAGGGAACATTCAGAAAATAGTCGCCTCTGCCACAGAAATGAAGTAAACACCTGAAAAAAATTTTAAGTAAAAATCATTTCCCTCACCTTGAGCCCTCATATCTCCCGTTCCTCTCATATTCAGTTGGAAGCCTCAATGAACAGAATGTAGAAGCAGAGAGAAGAGGGAAAGAGAAAAGAAATCTTACATGCCAGTACATGACCACCAATACCAACACCAACACCATAAAATGAACAAAGCCAAAACACGTTTTAAACACCAGCCGGGCTTATGAAAACTCTTCCTCTCATTTGACTGAGCCAGCGCTACCTTCTTCCACAAGGCTGCAGGGGTGTGCACAGGGGCCAGCTCCATGCTGCACACTGCACACATCACACACACTGCATGCCATACCGCTGCACACTGCACACACTGCTGCACACTGCACACACTGCTGCACACACTGCACACCACGCACCCACAGCAGGCACTCCTGCTGGCTCTTCAGCCTGAGCACACTCGGCCTCAGAATGGGGTTATTCTCACTTTCTAATCGTGCCACACAGTATAATGGGTTTCCAATTAAAAGCCAATGAGGCTATCAGCTGGATTCTATATTCAGTTATTACCTGTTCTGTCCAAGGAAAAATCAGACAAGTGGGAAGATCAATTTAAAAATAGTAATAGAATGGAACTGCCAACAGGAAGAAAGTGCTTTTCCCGCAGTTTTGACCTGCAGCTTGGCCTTCTGGTGACTTGAGAGGCACAGGTACAACGTAGCCCTTTAGGAAAGATTTCCTGCCTCATGTGTGCATTAAGAAAGCAATATTTTTGGTTTCTTGATTATCACCATCAAAAAATATGTTTTTCTTTTTTGAGGCAGGGTCTCACTCCCCTAGGCTGGAGCACAGTGGCATGATCATGGCTCACTGCAACCTTGACCTCCCAGGGCTCAGGTGATCCTCCCGCCTCAGCCTCCTGAGTAACTGGGACCACAGATGCGTGCCACCATGCCCGGCTAATTTTTATATTATTTGTAGAGGCGGGGTTTTGCCATGTTGTCCAGGATGGTCTTGAACTCCTGGGCTCAAGTGATCCGCCCAAAGTGCTGGGATTACAGGCATAAGCCACCATGCCTGGCCTAAAAAATATTAATAAAATTAGAACACCACTTTCTGTAGTGCTTTAAGTAAAAATAATGAGATACTCTTTCTTCAGTGGTTGCTGGAAAGTGGCTTTCAACTCTGAAAATATTAAAACATTTCTGCTACGCAGCTGTTCACATTTTAATTTCTGAAAAAGCCAAATCAAATGAGGCTGTAGCTTTGAATTTTATGCTTGTTTTCTGTATTAGCTAATTTTCCTGTCATTTTAAAGCCTTTTGCTAATTCCATCCTCAGTGAAATAAAAATAACACAATACTTACCTTTTGCATGCCTGTGGATAATCATTAATTGTACATTAACATTACTGAGCATCTCATTCTTCAAACAGGAGCATGCTAAGTGTTATTAGTATGAAGACAGAATTATTTGGATGCTAAATAATTCTACCAAAGAAAGAAAATACACAGAGCATGCATCAGCCTTTTGTTGCATGGGTACCATAGTCCCTTTAAAATGCCTGACAGAGTTAATCTATTTCTTTTCAATTTCCTTTCAAGGAATTAAGTATTTAGTTCTCAGCAGAAAGTTTAGTTTATAAGGAAAAAACAGGGCCAGAAAGCCAAACCTAATGTTAATTGCAGGAGCCATTTGGGAGTGAGGATTGAAAAATAAATGTGTATATATAAATCCTACCTTTTGATAAACCTGAATGACATGTTTCTAAAAGAAATTAAGTAAAAAAAAAAAAAAAATTAACAAAAATAACTCGCACAAATTAAACAGAAAATCTAATCAATTACACAGAGAAAGAAAAAAAACAAAGCAGGGTTCCTTCTCTGGCCAATCAACAAAGAAATGCTGACATTTGTTGAAAAAGCAAAATTATTACAGGTAATTAAATGAGTATGTGATCTTTTAATGTATCAAAAAAAGTAAGAAAAGGTTTAGCAGTACATATTGACATTAGCCGTAATTAAAAGTTCTTCAGATGGACACACTTTTTTTTTTTTTTTAAAGACAGAGTCTCACTCTGTCACAGTGCAGTGGTGCAATCTCAGCTCAATGCAACCTATGTCTCCCGGGTTGAAGCAATTCTTGTGCCTCAGTCTCCTGAGTAGCTGGAATCACAGGCGCGCGCCACCATGCCCAGTTAATTTCTATATTTTCAGTAGAGATAGGGTTTTGCCATGTTGGCCAGTCTGGTCTCGAACTCCTGGCCTCAAGTGATCAGCCCACCTCGGCCTCCCAGAGTGTTGGGATTACAGGCATGAGCCACTGCACTGGCCAGATACACTTTCTAAGATAAAATTTATGTCTTATGTTAAAGAAGTGACAAGACATTTGCAATGTACTAGTAATAAAACATTTTTCAATTTTCTTCAGAACACCTTATGAACAAAAATCTTGCCTTATTACATAAACATTAAAAATTTCATTATAAAATATTTAACCACTAAGAAAAATTCATTACTTCTTTCAGGAAAATGAAACAAACATTAACATATTATTTGCTACAGTGGTATGACATAAATCACTTTTTAAGAAAAAAATAGGTGATTGGGGATTTAAACTAGACTTTTCAGTCTTAGATCTCAAAATGAATAAAAACTAAGTGTCAAGACAACAGTATGAATTTTACTTTTGTGTAATAAACACGAAGAATTCTATTTAAAAGGGGTAACTCTGGTCATTAAAAAAATTTAAGGAGATGTGCAGGTTGTGCTGAAAATAATCTGACAAAATATTTTTCAAACTACGAATGAGGTTTTTATGATCAATGCGATCAGCTTCCCTGGGCAAAAATAGGCTGAGTTTGTTAATTTCTATTTGTAAAGTCCAGTTCTGTAACTGTACATAGCAGGCAGTCATCTATATCTGCTGAATGACTAAATTAATGAAGTCCTTGGTTGTGATAACTTTGGCATTGCTTTAGGTATTAATTTACCAATTTAAAAAAAGTCTAACTACTATAAATAACTGCCAACCACTTCATAATCAGATCAGTAGTATACAGCAGGGTCATCGACAGTACAATCATGCATGTGAAAATCTTTAATATATACTGCCTAAATATAAGGCAGTATTATCCAAAATATTTTAGTTGAAAATGATTAAAAGTCTTTAAGATATATTTTTGTTTCCTAATTTTCTTTTACTTTTAAATATTTATTTATTTAGAGACAAGGTCTTGCTCAATCACCCAGGCTGGAGTACAGTGGTGTGATCATAGCTCACTGTAACCTCAAACTCCTGGGTTTGAGCAATCCTCCTGCCTCAGCCTCTCAAGTAGCTGGGACTACAGGCATGCACCACCACTCCTGGCTAATTAAAAAGTGTTTTTGTAGAGATGGGGGTCTCATTATGTTGCCCAGGTCAGCCTTGAACTCCTGGCTTCAAATGATCCTCCTGCCTCACCTTCCCCCAAAGTGTCAGGATTACTGGCATGAGCCATGTACAGTGCCTGGCCCATTCCCCAACTTTTTTTCTTTTTATTAAAAAAAAAAAAAGGCTGGGTGTGGTGGCTTATGCCTGTAATCCCAGCACTTTGGGAGGCTGAGGCGGGCGGATAACTTGAGGTCAGGAGTTTGTGACCAGCCTGGCCAACATGGTGAAACCCTGTCTCTACTAAAAATACAAAAATTAGCTGGGCGTGGTGACATGCACCTGTAGTCCCAGCTACTGGGGAGGCTGAGGCAGGATAATCGCTTGAACCCAGGAGGCAGACACTGCAGTGAACCAAGATCGTGCCACTGCACTCCGGCCTGGGTGACAGAGCGAGACTCTGTCTCAAAAAAAAAAAAAAAAAGTAGAGATGGGGTCTCATTATGTTGTCCAGGCTGGTCTTGAACTCCTGGGCTCAAGTGATCCATGTGGCTCAGCCTCCCAAAGTGCTGGGATTATAGGCATGAGCCATGGTGCCTGGACATTTCCTAATCTTCCACCGGAAAAATCAGGGTTACTGGTCAATTACTATAGAAGTGCTTTTCTTAACTTTTCCTCCTATAATCCCTTGAGGTATAAAGAGGAAGGAGGCAGCTGCAGGAGGAGGCCTTCACACTGCCCATGGCAACATGGATCAACCTGAGGGCAGAGGCACTTGTGTGTGCCTGGCTGTTCTGCCTGCAGGGTATGGGTGACTCTGCAGTCTCTGAGCAAGGCCAGGCCTGATCCTAAGGAGAGAGAGTTTTGCTCCCGACTACAAAGAGCCCATAGCTCTCCAAAGCCATGTGCTCTCCAAGCAGAGTGCAGGCTTCCTGACTCCAGCCCTCTCCAGACCTGGCCACACCAGGTCTCCCTTGGCAGCATCTAAGTGCAAATACCTCAGCCTTTCAGGCAATGCAATTTTAATCCTACCAATTATTGCTAAAGGAGGATAAGAACTTTCAACCACTCTAGCAAGGATTTTGATTGTTTTTAAGAACAAACTGTCAGTAGCTGATTAAGTATAGCACTAAGGGAGACAACAGACCTCAGTTAATAAACTTTAACAAGACAGGATAAAAGACTATCTTTCTGCAAAAATCTGGGGGTGTGGAAATAGCCTGGAAATTGTAAACAAGATGACCACTTAGAATTTTTTTAAACAACAAGACTGAGTCTCCAATTTTAATTCAAATATATGAAATAAATGTAATGCAACTGTCACGCCTGCAACTGTTTTTTCTAAAGGGAGCACAGTGTAGTGGCTAAAAGGGCAGAGTCTGGTCAGATAGACCTGGCTCAGCCTGATACTTTTTTTTTTTTTTTTTGAGATGGAGTGTCAATCTGTCGCCCAGGCTGGAGTGCAATGGTGTGATCTTGGCTCTCTGCAACCTACGCCTCCTGGGTTCAAGCCATCCTCTTGCCTCACCCTTCCAAATAGCTGGAATTACAAGCATGTGCCACAACATCAAGCTAATTTTTGTATTTTTAGTAGAGATGGGGTTTCACCATGTTGGCCAGGCTGGTCTTGAACTCCTGACCTTGAGTGATCTACCTGATCTACCTGCCTTGGCCTCCCAAAGTGCTGGGATTACAGGCGTAAGCCACTGCACCAGGCCCTGATACTTTTTAAAATATGTGCCTTAATCTCTCCAAACTTCACCTTCAGTTTCTTTTACAAAATGGGGTGGACTATGGAGATTAAATTAAATGAGAGAGTGTGTGTGCACACTTGTACATGTGTATAAATATACTCATTTCACACATATAAGTGTATATATGAGATACTCATTTTATACATAAAATATGCATATATATAATGTACATACATATTTATATGTATAAAATGAATATGACTGTATCTATGTATATAGACATCTACCTTAGCACATAATAAGCATTCAAATAATGGTAGCTTTGGCTGGGCGCGGTGGATCACTTGAGGTCAGCAGTTCAAGACCAGCCTGGCCAACATGATAAAACCGGGTCTCTACTAAAAATACAAAAATTAGCCAGGCGTGATGGTGGGCGCCTGTAGTCCCAGCCACTCGGGAGGCTGAAGCACAAGAATCACTTGAACCTGGAAGGCGAAGATTGCCGTGGGCTGAGATCATGCCACTGCACTCCAGCCTGGGCGATAAAGTGAGACTCTGTGGGGAAAAAAAAAGAGGTAGCTGATATTTTTATCAATGATAATCTTGTTTCCTTTTTTCCATTATATACATGTAATAAAATCAATGCTAATCTTTTTTTTTTTTTTTTTTTTTTTTGAGACAGAGTTTCACTGTTGTTGCCCAGGCTGGAGTGCAATGGCGTGACCTCGGCTCACCACAACCTCTGCCTCCCAGGTTCAAGTGATTCTCCTGCCTCAGTCTCCCTGGGATTACAGGCATGTGCCACCATGCCCGGCTAATTTTGTATTTTTAGTAGAGACTGGGTTTCTCCATGTTGGCTAGGATGGTCTCAAACTCCCGACCTCAGGTGATCCACCTGCCTCGGCCTCCCAAAGTGCTGGGATTACGGGCGTGAGCCACCGTGCCCGGCCAATCAATGCTAGTCTTTTTTTTTTTTTTTTTTTTGAGATGGAGTCTCGCTCTGTCATCACCCAGGCTGGAGTGCAGCGGCGCGATCTTGGCTAGATGCAACCTCCGCCTCCCAGGTTCAAGCGATTCTCCTGGCTCAGCCTCCAGAGTAGCTGGGACTACAGGCGAGCGCCACCAACCGTGGCTAATTTTTGTATTTTTAGTAGAGATGGGGTTTTGCCATGTTGGCCAGGCCTGTCTCAAACTCCTGACCCCAGGTGATCCGCCCCCCTTGGCCTCCCAAAGTGCTGAGATTACAGGCATGAGCCATCCGGCCCAGCCCAATACTAGTCTTAAAATGACTGAAAAAAGAGTACAAAGAAGAAAAATAAACTCAAAGTTTTTTTTTTTTTTTTTGAGACACAGTCTCACTTTGTCACCCAGACTAGAGTGCAGTGGTACGATCTCGGCTCACTGCAACCTCTGCCTTCCGGGTTCAAGCAATTCTCCTGTCTCAGCCTCCTGGGTAGCTGGGACTCCAGGCGCCCACCACCATGCCTGGCTAATTTTTGTATTTTTAGTAGAGATGGGTTTTCACCATATTGGTCAGGCTGGTCTCAAACTCCTGACTTCAGGAGATCCACCCGCCTTGGCCTCCCAAAGTGCTGGGATTACAAGCGTGAACCACCACGGCTGGCCAGGAAGGAATGATTTATTCTGGGAGTCACCAGACTCTTCTCAGATTGAACTCATTGTCTCTCTTGCTGGCTGGTCATGAATGGGTGCCCCAAACCTGGCAAAGCTCTTCGGCTGATTCTGTTTTGCCCAGTTTAAAATGAGGTGGCTTAATAAAGGGGCTAAGAAGTGAGTAAGAGGGTAAATAGAAACCTTCTGACGCATCTGACTTCTAGTTAATGCTAATGGATGTCAGAAATCCTCCCTAATCTAGGCGGAGGTTGAAGTTAGCCAAGATTGCACCACTGCACTCCAGCCTTGGCGACAGTGAGACTCCGTCTCAAAAAAAAAAAAAATAAAATAAATAAATAAAAAAAAAAGGAATACTCCCTAATCTATTCCATGTCCTAATAATAAGTAGATCAGACTTTAATGTGACTCACCGAAGTTTCAGATGATCGAATACAAGATTACATTTAGCTTAGTTTAAATAATGGAGATGGAGTGAAATGAAGTAATAGGCTATAGGCCATAGGGAATGCAGAAAAACAGAGGAGGGTACTGATCATTTCAGACTCGGGAAAGACTCCTACTGCTGTCCTGTAAGCTACAGATGACAAATAAGAGGGTCCGTCCTAGGCAAACCTGCAAGATACCACAGACAGACTCATCCACAGCTAGGCTTAATTTCAAAACATTTCTCCAAGGATGTCCTGAAACTGCAGGGGCTCTTGGGTTTCCTGGGCTCCTTCTCGGAAAGGTGCCTTTCACTATTGTTTACGGTTCAAAGTGGTATCCTTTCTTTTTCCTCTTGAAGCAGCCAGTATTTCTGGGCTTTTGTAACAGGTAACAAGGTTACGGAAATGAAGTTAATCTCAAAGGACCCTTGAGAGTTTACTGAGGCCCCAGATGCTAGCCTACTAGACACATGGAACATTTTAAAAAATTTCCAGGACCATCAGCCAAGAATCATGCAGCATTTAATAAAAATAACTTAATAATAGTAACATTATTTTTTGATAATAAACCAGAGATTTTATCTCCAAAACTATACCATTTAAGGACATTACCTTGCTCTCAATATAAATTACTAAGACTGAGAGAGAAACTTTCAAGATTTGGACTCTTAAGAAATTTACTGCTCCTTAACAACAATAAAGTGAGAAAAGAGAAGCTGTCTCTTTCCTCTGGGGCTGGAGATGATTATGAAAGACATGCATGGTCTTTCCTGCTGATTGTTACAGAGTGCCAGCCCCCCACCCCACACCAGAACTCGAGGTCTGCCTGCTCAACAACAACGAACATGCCATGCAGACAGATACGTGAGCAAAAGGAACAATAATTAAAGAACACTAACAAAAACCTCCTAAATGCTAGTTAACTTTTAGTGTTATGAAGACTCTGAGCTCTACAATTTCTACTTTAAAGGTTTTAAAGTATAAAGTTAGATATATATAAAACCAGAAAACCATGAGCTGAAGGCAGACTGAAAAGCATCCAGGTAGCAGTGGCTTCACACAACAAAAAAGACATCTTTCCTTTTGCTCTACGTGTTCACTCCCAAACAACCAGCACCTAGCACTTACCTCCTTGTGAGTTTTGAAGTTAATTTACTAAAGAGATTAGTGGAGCCTCGGCTTCGAGTCTGGGACAATGGTGTGGCTTCATGGGACAGGCTGGGAGAGGCAGGAGGGCCATTATATGTTGCGGTTCGCCGTTCCCGGGGCTGGCCGTGGAAAGTGCTACGACTGGCAGTGCCTCTTGGGAAGCGGATTCGATCTGGGGTGGCTGCACTACTGATACTGTGTGTTGAAGCAACTGGAGTTCTCTGATCAGGAATAGTGCTATGAGATCAGAAAGTAAGAAGCTCTCAGAACATGATATACAAAAATTTACAGTCACAATATACCTTTTATACACAGTGGAGAAAATCGGGTATAAAAAATCCAGATCCAAGGGGTATTTTATAGGACTTAGGAGCAAAAGGTAAGTTAAGTGGGAAAGGGTACCAAAAGAACAATACATAATGAGACAAAGCCTCATGGAGTTTAAGGGACCAGTATTATATATATTTTCAAGGACAAGATTAATGCAGGGAAATTCTAGGACAGAGAACAGCTAACTCAAACTTTTCCCCTTTGCTTCCCTCTCAAATTGCTTACATAGAGAACTGTGCCAATACGAAAGAAATAAAGGATATGCTGGCGTAACTGAAGAACAGGCAACTAAAAAGTTTTGGAAGTAAACAAATGATATATGTATAAAATTCCGCATGCTGAAAGCAACTTGGGAGGAGCAGGAACTTCTTATACATTTTGTAGTACGCGAAGGCACGAAGACACACAATACACAACCGAGGACATCATGACAAAAGATGTGCTTAACTAAAATCACATGGAGGAAGGACGCCTTGTGGACAACGGTAACAAAATCTCAGACTATAAAATCCACAGCACAAAATTAAGAAGCAGTGGGTACACATTAGTTTCACAAAGAATGTGCATTTTTCTTACATAGCCTTGAAGTTATCTCCTTCACTGTCTATTGGAGGTAACATCATCTTGGGGTGCCCAGAGGCTGACATGGACATCGACTTCTGATGTCTCAGCCGACAGGTAGATGTACAAACTGAGGCAGGGCTAGCTGCGTAAGCGAACATTTCTGTCAGGCTGGGAGGGGTTTGGGTTCAGGCAGAGGCAGAAACACAGTATGAAGGAGCAGTGACCACAGAGCAACCTGTGTGTAATGCACACACCTTCCTCCCAAGCCATCTCATTTCTGGTAAAGAATAAAAATCTCCTAAGCTTGTTTTGGAGATTCTGGAGCAACTGCTAACCTATAGTTGCTTTTTTTTTTTTTCCAAACAGTAATCATAAAAATGTATTACCTTAAAATAAAATAGCAGATTACATGTTTGAATATCTGTTTCTATGAGAGGGACAATGTCCTCTGAGGGTATGCACAAAATAAAACCTATTCTAAGAGATGCCTCAATTCAAATCTAAGTGGTAAAATGAATATATAATATGAGCATGCTATGCTCTCAACCTGTTCCCAAAACACACTGACATATTTTATTTTTTATTTATTTATTTTTTTTGTAGAGACAGGGTCTCGCTATATTACCCAGGCTGGTCTTAAATTCGTGGCTTCAAGTGATCCTCCCGCCTTGGCCTTCCAAAGTGTTGGGATTACAAGTGTGAGCCACCACACCCGGCCCACACTGATGTATTTTAAATGAATTAATAAGATTACAGGTATAGGAACTAGCTGTTATATAACAGTATCCTATGTTGTTTGGTGTTTTTTTGAGACAGGGTTTTGCTGTCACCTAGCTGCAGTGCAGTGGTACGATCATGGCTCAATGCAGCCTCAACTTCCTGGGCTCAGGTGGTTCTCCCACCTCAGCCTCCTAAGTGGCTGGGAATACAGGCGCACTCCACCATGCCTGGCTAATTTTGTATTTTCAGTAGAGAGAGTTTTGTCATGTTGCCCAGGCTGGTCTTGAACTCCTGGGCTCAAACGATACGCCTGCCTTGGCCTCCCAAAGTGTTGGGATTACAGGCATGAACCACCATGCCCAGCCTTCCAATGTTGTTTTAACAATATAGTCTAGAACCTTCCTAATCAAAGGACATTTACTCCAAGATAAAAAACAGTCAGCAGAGCCCCCTTCTCCAAGATGGGCAAATTCATCAGAGCAAATTAACTGTTAACAGACATGGTAAGATAAAGAGTGGCTGGAAGTCTGCAGTTTCATCTAACACACACAGTTACCGGACAAAACTACCCCCAGGAGTCTCACTGGGACACATTATTTGGAATTCCAGCTCAGTAATCATGTCCTTGGAATTCAAGGGCAGTTTCTTTCCTTTAAGGATAAGTAGGAATACAGCTCTTCCAGTGTCTTTCTGCAGAAATCCTTTGGAAGGATTAAAACCTGGAAACTGGCAAGTTCTTCCTTTCCCTCACTCCCCATACACAGACTAACGACATCTTATTGGTGTCAACTTCCTAGTAGCTCTTTAGGTGGCCCATCTGCTCCACTTCTACCAGGGCCTCAGTATAGAGCCTCACTCCTTGTCTTCACTGGGTCCCCTGCCTTTGCCCCAACACCTCCAATCTATTCACCTTACAGCTGAGAACTTCTTAACATATAAACCAGATCTTGTCACTCATCTGCTCATACTTCTACAGAACACCAAGTCTTTGGTAAAAAGTTCAGTCTCCTCGACTTGGAGTGCAAGTACACATCCCCAGGCCCCTGAAGTCTGGCCCCTGCCATCTCTCTAGGCTTTGCCTTCTATCATTCCCTCCTGGAACTCAACTTTCTAGCCTTCCTGATGATGTGTGGTCCATTGGTCAGGCACCAGGTCAGAAAATGTTTGCAGGAGTTATTCTCTTGGTATGGAGGGCTGGGATCTTTCTATTCACTCTTCAAAAATGAACCAGATGTCGTCATCTCCATGAAGTATTATCTGATCCATTTTCCCTCTGAGAGTTAAATCACTTCTGTTTTTAGCTCATGCATGCCACATTGTATCCTAGTGACCCTTCTCTGCTGGAGGTCCCTGAAAACACAGCCCAAAATCTTGTCAATGTGCCCCCCACCAGTGTAAGCAGAAAGCCTGGCAGGGCAGGTATTCAACAAACGTTCTCCTAACAGAGCAGATTAATCAATTAGCAACTGGAATTCTGATAGCCCCAACATAAGGGAGATACGTCTTTAAAAGCAACAACTGCTTGTCCCTGAATTAAAACATTTTTATTTAAATTTTTATTTTTGGAGACAGGGTCTTGCTGTATTCACCCAGGCTAGAGTGCAGTGGCACTATCACAGCTTGCTGCAGCCTCAACCTCCTGGGGTCAAGCGATCCTCCTATCTCAGCCACAGGAGTGTGCCACTATGCCTGGCTAATTTTTAAATTTTTTGTAGAGATGGTGTCTCACTATGATGGCTAGGCTGGTCTTGAACTCCTGGGTTCAAGTGATCCTTCTGCCTCAGCCTCCCAAAGTGCTGGGATTATAGGCCTTGTGAGCCACTGTGCCTGGTTCTGTCCCTGCATTTTTGTTTGAGAATTCTGCTCTCTGACTTGGGAGAATTTATACAGTCTGAGAAGGACTGGAAACAAATGTCTTATAAAGGCAAAAATTTATCCAGTTTCGTATTTCTGCCACTCAGTATCCATTCTTTTCCTGCAGCAACAATAATGAAATTTTGCTGTGGTGGAAGCAACTCTAGGCCCCACACAGATCGAGGAGACCACCTGAGGGCTTCTGCTTGAGCACAGCCGTGTGCGGGAAGAAGTTATGTCTGATGGTGCCGAGCCCAATCATGGAACTACGGCCAAGGAGGCAGGAGCAGATGGACCCTAACTCTAGCCCTGGACTTTTTTTAGTTATATGAACTAACAGCCCTTTTATATTTAAGCCTGTTTAGACTGGGTTTTCTGTCACCTGCAACAGAGACAGTTCTAACTGACTAAGGTTTTTAAAGAAATGCTCGGTTGTTTCTTGTACATGTGTACAGACACACGTACACATGAATGCACATAAATGTTATTTATTTATTTTTTTTGAGACGGAGTCTCACTCTGTCACCCAGGCTGGAGTGCAGTGTGATCTCTGCTCACTGCAAGCTCCGCCTCCTGGGTTCACGCCATTCTCCTGCCTCAGCCTCCCAAGTAGCTGGGACTACAGGCACCCACCACCACGCCCGGCTAATTTTTTGTATTTTTCGTAGAGACGGGATTTCACCATGTTAGCCAGGGTGGTCTTGAACTCCTGACCTCGTGATCCACCCAGCTCAGCCTCCCAAAGTGCTGGGATTACAGGCGTGAGCCACCGTGCCTGGCTACACAAATATATTTTTCTAACAAGATACAGCTAAATACAACTATCTCTTGTGCCCTTACCTTTCAGGGTGAGTCCAGGGTCAACACACTCTACCTCCAGTTGTTGACTTTTTTCTTGCCCAAATTAGGAGCTAGTATCAGTAGATGTGCCAAGAAAAGCAGGGGAAGAAGATGCAGGAGTTGTTTGACCCTTTCCCTGGTGAATACAAATGGTCCCAAAGTCTTTGGAGAAGGAAAAGGCTTTTAGTCAGCTTGCAGGCAGGAGGGTGCTGCATCGATTCCCAATGAAGCACACTGCTGACAGGCCAAGCTAGATCTTTAAGGCATACAAGCATGGTAAGAGGGTGTGGACAGATGCTTTGCAGAAAAAAAATGGATCCTCTAGAGACCTAAGAAGGAAATGTAAATTTATTTTCTCATTATAAATTAAAAAAAAAATTTTTGTAGAGATAGGGTTTCGTCCTGGCCCAGGCTGGTCTGGAACTCCTGAGCTTAGGCAATCCGCCCGTCTTGGCCTCCCAAAGTGCTGGGATTATAAATTATTAACTTGAGGCTGGGCGTGGTGGCCCATGCCTGTAATCCCAGCACTTTGGGAGGCTGAGGCGGGTGGATTGCTTGAGGCCAGGAGTTCCAGACCAGCCTGGCCAACATGGCAAAAACCCATCTCTACTAAAAATACAAAAATTAGTTGGGTGTGGTGGCGGGCCCCTGTAATCCTAGCTACTCAGGAGGCTGAGGTAAATCGTTTAAACCCGGGGGTGGTAGCTGCAGTGAGCCGAGATCATGCCACTAAACTCCAGTCTGGGTGACAGAGAGAGACTGTTTCAAATTAAAATAAATAAATAAACTTTTTGACATACTAATTTTAAAGGCAATTAAATAAACTTTTTAGAAATTTAATCCATGTCACATCATGAGTTTCACAAAGCAAGCAACAAAATATTTCCGATTTTTCTGATTTCTACAGTAGGCCTAACACCCAGAAGGAAACAGTAAACTCAGTAAGATGTTTGCAAATTTCAATTTTGTACAATCAAGCTCACAAAAATCCTATTTACAACAGGCAGCCCCAACATCACAATGGTCTACATATATATTCTAAAAGGTCATCAAGCTAATTGTTATGAAATTCGAATAATATTTCCCCCCAGAAAAGTGTTAAAAATGATAGTTTTATTTCCTATTCTAGCCCACAATCTACATAAGCAAAACAGTAGCAGCATTACATTTTTTTAATAATTAAAAAAATTTTTTTAAGTTTTTGTGGGTTCATAGTAGCTGTATTACATTAATTTTTTTATTTTTATTTTTTTGAGACTGGGTCTGGCTCTACTGTCCAGGCTGGAATACAATGGTGTGATCTCGGCTCACTACAACCTCCATCTCCCAGGCTCAAACCATCCTCCTGCCTCAGCCTCCCAAATAGCTGGGACTACCGGCATGTACCACCACACCTAGCTAATTTTTGTATTTTTAGTAGAGATGGGGTTTCACCATGTTGGCCAGGCTGGTCTCGAACTCCCGACCCCAGGTGATCCACTTGCCTCGGCCTCCCAAAGTGCTGGGATTATAGGCGTGAGGCACTGTGCCTGGCACCCAGCTAATTTTTTTGTATTTTTGGTAGAGATGGAATTTTACCATGTTGCCCAGGCTGGTCTTGAACTCCTGGGTTCAAGCAATCCTCCTGTCATGGCCTCCCAAAGTGCTGGGATTACATGGTGGCGTGAGCCATCATGCCTGGTCTACATTTAAACCTTAATTGACAGAAATAGCAATGTTTTTCTTAAAATTCAAGTTGCATGAAGTTGAGTTCCTATTAATCTTCCCAACTGTTTTGTATTCATGACTATCTTTTAAAATTAAAAAATATATATATTTTTATAGAGACGGGGGTCTCAGGCTACTTTGTCCAGGCTGATCTTGAACTCTTGGCCTCAAGTGATCTTCCTGTCTAGGCCTCCCGAAGTGCTGGGATGACAGGCCTTGTGAGCCACTGTGCCCAGTCTTGACTATCTTTTCTAAAACATTAATCCAGTTAAGGTTACTAAAGGATAGGCACTTTGAATTTGTTGCTATGACCTCTAGCCCCTATCAGAACATTCTGATAAGAAATGTATTGGCTGCTGATTAAAAGCATACTCAAGTGACTGGGCAAAAGCAGAATTAAAAATATAGTCCAAGGACAGGCATGGTGGCTCATGCCTGTAAACCTAGTGTTTTGGAAGGCTGAGACTGGAGGATCCCTTGAGGCCAGGAATTTGAGACCAGCCTGGGTAACACGGGAAGACTTCATCTCTACAAAAAATAAAAAATTAGCCAGGTGTGGTGGTCCATGCCTGTAGTCCCAGCTACTCAAGAAGCCAACACAGGAGGATCATTTGAGCCCAGGAGTTCAAGGCTACAGTACACTATGATCATGTCTGTGACTAGCCACTGTACTGCAGCCTGGGCCACACTGCAAGACTCCATCCATCTTTAAAAAAAAAAAAAAAAAAAAAAAAGCAGCCTTTTTTTTTTTTCTTTGAGATGGAGTTTTGCTCTTGTTGCCCAGGCTGGAGTGCAATGGTGCAATCTTGGCTCACCGCAACCTCTGCCTCCTGGGTTCAAGCGATTCTCCTGCCTCGGCCTCCCAAGTAGCTGGGATAATAGGCATGCGCCACCATGCCTGGCTAATTTTTTTTTTTTTTTTTGTATTTTTACTAGAGATGGGGTTTCTCCATGTTGGTCAGGCTGGTCTCAAACTCCTGACCTCAGGTGATCCGCCCACCTCAGCTTCCCAAAGTGCTGGGATTACAGGCGTAAGCCACTGTGCTCAGCCCTTTTTTTTTGTTTTTGAGACAGAGTCTTGCTCTGTTGCCAGGCTGGAGTGCAGTGGCACTATCTCGGCTCACTGCAACGTCTGCCTCCTGAGTTCAAGTGATTCTCCTGCCTCAGCTTCCCAAGCAGCTGGGACTACAGGTGCATGCCACCACGCCCAGCTAATTTTTAGACAGGGTTTCACCATGTTGGTCAGGATGGTCTTGATCTCCTGACCTCATGATCCACCTGCCTCAGCCTCCTAAAATGCTGGGATTACAGGTGGGAGCCACCGCGCCCAGCCTAAAAAAAGCAACTTTTATATGTAGTCCAAAGATACATACGCTAAGTGTCCTCAATCCTTCTCTGCTCAATCTCTATGTGGCTTGATGCAGGGTAAAGTGGATAAAATAATAAGCCACTTCACAATTTTGAAACTTTACAGTAATATCCAATATCTAAAATTTATTTGAAAGATTCTGGGCCTGGTGCAGTGGCTCATGCCTGTAATCACAGCACTTTGGGAGGCCAAGGCAGGTGGATCACTTGAAGTCAGGAATTTGAGACCAGCCTGGCCTAGTGAAACCCCATTTCTATTAAAAATACAAAAATCAGCCAGGTGTGGTGGTGTGTGCCTGTAATCCCAGCTACTGGGAGGCTGAGGCAGAAGAACTGCATGAACCCGGGAGATGGAGGTTGCAGTGACCCGAGATCGTGCCATTGCACTCTAGCCTGGGTAAAAGAGCGAGACTCCATCGCAGAAAAAAAAAGAAAAAAAAAAAAAAAAAGAAAAGATTCTGTTCGCATTACTGTAACACCAGCACGTCACTTCTCTGGGGTCTTTAAATGAAGTAGTCTAAACAGTGTCGTCCGGGTATCTAAAGCATATGAAATCGTAGGAGCAGAGTGTCTCTGCTATGTAGGTGGTTTAGCAACATTATTAACTTGAAAGATTAGGTTTAGTCAGTGCAAACTAAGAAAATTCTGCATAACCTTGTCTGAACAGTCTATAATTAATAATGAAAGCTAACATTTGTTGAGCACTCACTATGTGTCAGCGCTATGTGGTTTAAGACTCACTGCAAACCTATACCATCATGATAGAATCATACAATTGAAGGTGTAACCAAACCTTCTCATGCCTAGTTTACACCAACCATTAGTCACGCCTGGAATCTGGCCATTTTTCGAGAATAACATCAGAAGGCAGAATAATTACAGCAGAAAGTGGGCTGGCCTTCAGCACGACCAGTTTAAAACTAGTCTCAGAAAACGAATCACAGGTGTTTGTGCCAAAGTAACAACTGGCCCTAACCTATGCTCCCTGTGTCATTAACTTTATTGTTCCCACAGGAAAGCTGATAAAACAAAGATTGGCCTAGTAAGAACCAATTAATAAAACTAATTTTCAAAAGAAAAAAGCTATTAAAATTAATTATATTGCCTATGACGAGAAAAAGCCTTGCATTTAGTAAGCCTTTAAAATATCCTGTTTACAGTAGGATTTTGAAGGTAGTAAGGGCTTAAGATATGTGGAGTCTTTGGTTTAAACCTTCACACAGTTTTTAAAAAATCAGCCATCATTATTCTCATGTTGAAATTCCGTATGAACACTCATATAAAGAAGAAAACATTTAAGGCTAAATGTCGAAAATATTTAAGGCTAAAATTGGAACTTAACACGTTTGTTTCAGAAGTTAACATAGGTCCAGGCATCCTACAGCTCACTCATATTTTAAATTAGTGAAGAAATAAGATATATGGGTGGGTGAAGAGAGGGAAAAGGAACAATTTGCCGAAGAAGTCATCTGTGCAGGGAAAGCTAATTGTATCTCACTGAAGACTCAAGCATCAATTTTAAGGGAAAGCTGTCACATTTAGTGCCTTAACTAAAGAAGTTAAACCCAATAATTTTCCAGTCTTTTAATTCATTTGTAAGATAGGAAAGGAAAGTCCAAATATTATTAAAACAATGGGCCCTGTCTTTTAAGGTTTGGCGGTGAGACTCTCTTTGACTAAAGAGAAAGACGACACCTTCAGAAGCAAAGTATTTCAATGACTGATGCTAAGAGAAGCAACGAGACAGGTCAGGATATGAAAGAGTTGGCCCCAGCAAGGCAGGTGTCTCCAGGGGGAATGCAGAAAGGAAATGTTGCCAAAGAAATTAAAGAAGTCTTAAATATTATTTCCAAAGAGTGAAACGAAAAATTTTAGGAAAAGAGGATCAGAAGACACAGGCATATATGCATGTGCCTGGTGTATGATACGTGTAGCACAGGATGGGAGCAGAGAGCAGATCTTAGTCTTAACACCCTTGAGGAGACTGATTCTGCACCTCAGACAGTCACATATCCTAAAGTTCAGAAGGAGCTGGGTAGTGCATTTTCAGAATTTAGAAGTAGTAAAGGTAATGAAACAACTTTTTTTTTTTAGATGAGCCTTGCTCTGTCGTCCAGGCTGGACTGCAGTGGCGTGATCTCAGCTCACTGCAAACTCTGCCTCCTGGGTTCAAGTAATTCTCCTGCCTCAGTCTCCCTGGTAGCTGGGACTACAGGCGCGTGCCACCACACATGGTTAATTTTCGTATTTTTAGTAGAGACGGGGTTTCACCATGTTGGCCAGGCTGGTCTCAAACTCCTGACCTCAAGTGATCCACCTGCCTTGGCCTCCCAGAGTGCTGGGATTACAGGTGTGAGCCACTGTGCCTGACCATGAAACATTTCTGTAGTCCTGTAGACTACAATCTGTAACACCAGAAACTTCTAATTAAGTCTTCTATTGATATTTTCTATTAAGTCACTTTTGAACTAGAAGAAATTTGAAAGTTAAGAACTGAACTATAATACAAATCTACCAGAGAGTAGACTACTATTAAGAAATACCTGGCCGGGTACGGTGGCTCACGCCTGTAATCCCAGCACTTTGGGAGGCCGAGGTGGGTGGATCACAAGGTCAGGAGATCGAGACCATCCTGGCTAACATGGTGAAACCCCATCTCTACTAAAAATACAAAAAATTACCTGGGCGTGGTGGGGGGCGCCTGTAGTCCCAGCTACTCGGGAGGCTAAGGCAGGAGAATGGCGTGAACCCGGGAGGCGGAGCTTGCATTGAGCCGAGATCAGGCCACTGCACTCCAGCCTGGGGGACAGAGCGAGACTCTGTCTCAAAAAAAAAAAAAAAAAAAAGAAATACCTATATCAATCATTATCTGTAAACTATCTACCCCAGCTGCTATACTCAAGTTCTTAGTAGTTTTTAATCATAAGAAAAGACAATGTTGAAACACACACACACACACACGAGTCATAAAAGAGAACAAGAGAATGTAAATATTGCTAAAAATTCAACGAATAATAACCATAATCTTACAGAACAAATGTTACTCCTCATATCAACTCAATCCTAAGTGGCCTATGGAACAGGGAAGTGATAAGCAGTTTGGAACTAAGGATGAAGGAGGAGAGAATTTTTGATTAGGCTGTCACAAAATGTAGTGATCAAACATTTTGTTTGACTAATGAGATCAAACATAGGTTAGGATTAAGAAACAGAACCTCACACCGTAACTGCAGAAAGTAAATGTCAGAACAATTCTGATGCAAACAATGTTCAAGTTAAAAGAATGATGTACACTTACTGCTCTTCCAAAAACAAAGAAGGAAAATCCATGCTAGCCTGGGAAATTTGTTCTGAACAGAATATAGCATATTTAACTATTCTCTACCAATCTAACTTCTCTTTTCTCTCCACCCAGACTAACCCCACCTCAGAGTCTCTACACCTATCCAATCCCATTTTACTGACTCTACTTATTTTATTTCAAAACCCCAAGAAAATCATGTGCATGATAGGATGCTCTCCTTATTGACATGTAACATCATTGTCTTTTTAAAATCACGCTCATCCTATGTATGCTTGCTATGTAGCCAAATTAAAAGCATTCAGAAGGCTGGACTCTCCACTTCTCTTGGCTTCTCCAGTGTTTCTATTTAGACTCAGCCATCTGGACCCTTTGGTAAACTGCGGACCTTTAATGCTACCTGGTGCTGTACATTCTCCTGAGGTATGACTCTCTGCCTCACGTCCTTATCTTCCCCCACTTTCGGCTTTTGTTCAAGTTATTAATGAGCACAAGACAATCTCCATTTCCTTATTCACTGTTCTACAACATAACCACAGCTTACTATCTACTTCCTCTAGGAAACCCCCTGGGTTTAACTCAAGCCTTTTAATCATCATACACAGCCAGGCAGGAGGATGATGCTCTGGACAACAAAAAGCATTTAGAATTCTAGTATCTTGCTAAAAATTAGTATACAAATTTAACTTACCTTCAGAGAATACTTACAGTTTTAATTTGAAAATGATTATAAAAACAAAGCAGTAAATAACATGGTTCCATTTCTCTTGGGAAAAACAACTTTTCTTACAAACAGGTAGAATCTCCTACCTGTTTTCTTTGCCATTCTGAATCACTGAGTGTCTATCAGCTGTAGTTCTCTCACTGCAAACATAAGTATTTCGTCGTGTCATTCCACCAGATGCTGTGTTACTCTATAAAAAAGGGCATTTTTGTCTTAAATTTATTTGGTAAATACAGTACAATGAGAAAAAATGAACTTATCTACATAAATAGGAATGCCAGTCTTTTATTTACTTGTTTTTTGAGGCAAGGTCTTACTCTGTCACCCAGGCTGGAGTGCAGTGGAGCAATCTTGGCTCTGCCTCCCAGGATCAAGCAATCCTCCCACCACAGCCTCCCAAGTAGCTGGGAATACAGGCATGTGCCACCACATTTGGCTAATTTTTTTTTTTCTTTTTTGAGACGGAGTCTTGCTCTGTCGCCATGCTGGAATGCAGTGGTGCGATCTCAGCTCACTGCAACCTCCCCCTCCTGGGTTCAAGCGATTCTCCTGCCTCAGCCTCCTGAGGTGCCCGGCCTGACAACCTAATTTTAAAATCGGCACCTTCAATAGATATTTCTTTAAAAAAGCTATACAACGGCTGGGCGCGGTGGCTCACACCTGTAATCCCAATACTTTGGGAGGCAGAGGTGGGCGGATCTCCTGAGGTGAGGAGTTCGAGACCAGCCTGACCAACATGGAGAAAACCCGTCTCTGCTAAAAATACAAAATTAGCTGGCTGTGGTGGTGCATGCCTGTAATCCCAGCTACTCAGGAGGCCAGGAGGCTGAGGTAGGAGTATCACTTAAACCTGGGAGGTGGAGGTTGCGGTGAGCTGAGATCGCACCATTGCACTCCAGCCTGTGTAACAAGAGCAAAACTCAGTCTCAAAAAAAAAAAAAAAAAAAAAAAAGCTATACATATGGCCAAGAAGCACATGAAAAGATGCCCAATATCATTGGTCATTAAAGAAATGCAAATCAAAAGCATGAGGTACTACTTCATACCTGCTAGGAAAGCTTTAAATAATAAAATAATTATTAATTGTTAGAAAGAATGTGAAGAAAACAGGGACTCTCACTATTGCTGGATAAAATGGTACAGTTGTGAGGAAAACAGTTTGGCAGTTTCTCAAAAAATTAAACATGGAGTTACCATATTACTCAACAATTTTATTCCTAAATATATATCCAGGAAAAATGAAAACACAGCCAGGTGCAGGGGCTAACACCTATAATCCCAGCACTTTGGGAGGCTGAGGCAGGATGTCTGCTTGAGCCTAGGAGTTTGAGACCAGCCTGGCTGGGCTACATAGGGAGACCTCATCTCTACCACAACAAACAAACAGAAAAAATAAGCCAGGCATGGTGATGCATGCCTGTGGTATCAGCTATTTGGGAGGCTGAGGTGGGAGGATCACTTGGGTCTGGGAGGTCGAAGTTGCAATGAGCCATGTTTGCACCATTGTACTTTAGCCTAGGTGACAGAGTGAGACCGTCTCCTCCCCAAGAAAGAAGGAAAGAAATTAAAACACTTAAGTCCACATAGAAATTTGTACACAATTGTTTATAGTAGCATTATTCATTTTAACCAATACATGGAAATAATATAAATGTCCATCAACAGATGAACAGTTAAATTGTAGTATATATACAGAATGGAATATTACCCCCAAAAGAAACAAAGTACTAATACATGCTACAGGCTGGGCACAGTGGCTCACGCCTGTAATCCCAGCGCTTTGGGAGGCCAAGGCGGGTGGATCACCTGAGGTCGGGAGTTCGAGACCAGACTGACCAACATGGAGAAACCCCATCTCTACTAAAAATACAAAATTAGCCAGGCATGGTGGCGCACGCCTGTAATCCCAGCTACTCAGGAGGCTGAGGCAGGAGAATCGCTTGAACCCGGGAGGTGGAGTTTGCAGTGAGCCAAGATCGTGCCATTGCACTCTGGGCAACAGGAGCGAAATGCCATCTCAAAAAAAAAAAGGGAAAAGAAAATACATGCTACAACTTGGAT
Organism: Pan paniscus; assembly: GCF_029289425.2. NCBI lineage: Eukaryota > Metazoa > Chordata > Mammalia > Primates > Hominidae > Pan > Pan paniscus. The sequence goes on along the minus strand of NC_073264.2, from coordinate 104,637,828 downwards.
GAACCATGAAAACATTATGCTGAGTCAAAGAAAGAAGTAGACACAAAAGGATACATGTGAAATGGTTCCATTTATATAAAATATTCAGAACAGGCAAATCCAGAGACAGAACACAGACTGGTGGTTGCCAGGGAATGAGGGGGAAGGGAGGGGGGCAGAGGGGAGAGGAGGAATGGAAAGTGATTACTTAAGGGATACAGGTGTTCTTTTTTTTTTTTTTTTTGAGATGGAGCCTCGCTCTTTCGCCCAGGCTGGAGTGCAGTGGCACCATCTCGGCTCACTGCAACTTCTGCGTCCTGGGTTCAATCGATTCTCCTGCCTCAGCCTCCCGAGTAGCTGGGATTACAGGCGCCCGCCACCATGCCTGGCTAATTTTTGTATTTTTAGTAGAGATGGGGTTTCACCACGATGGCCAGGCTGGTCTTGAACGCCTGACCTTGTGATCTGCCCACTTCAGCCTCCCAAAGTGCTGGGATTACAGGCATGAGCCACTGCGCCCGGCCACTTTTTCTTTTTTTTTTTTTTTTTAAGGACAGGGTCTTGCTCTGTTGCCCAGGCTGGAATATGGTGATGTGACCATGACTCACTGCAGCCTCAACCTCTTGGGCTGAAATGATCTTCCCACCTGAGCCTCTCAAGCTCTCAAGTAGCTGGTACTACAGGTGTGCATCATCATGCTCAGCTATTTTCTTTTTAATTTTTTTTGTAGAGATGAGGTCTCACTCTGGTGCCCAGGCTGATCTCAGACTCTTGGGCTCAAGTGATCCTCCCACCTCAGCCTCCCAAAGCGCTGGGATTATAGGGGTTAGCCACTGTGCCCAGCCTAAACAGATGCTCCTTCTGGGGAGCTGAAAAAGTTCTGAAACTAAAGACAGGTGTTGGCTGCACAATACTGCGAGTGTACCAAATGCCACCGCATTGCCCACTTTAAAATGGTTAATCATTGTCATGTGGATTCACATGAATTTAACTTCCAAAACAAAAAACTAAAAAGCAAGGAACAAGTCACAGCTATGGACTTTTTTTTTTTTTTTTTGAGATGGAGTCTCGCTCTGTTACCCAGGCTGGAGTGCAATGACACAATCTCAGCTCACTGCAACCTCCATCTCCTCGGTTAAAGCAATTCTCCTGCCTCAGCCTCCCGAATAGCTAGGATTACAGGAGCACGCCACTATACCCGGCTAATTTTTGTATTTTTAGTGGAGATGGGATTTCACCATGTTGGCCAGGCTGTTCTTGAACTCCTGACCTCAAGTAATCCGCCCACTTTGGCCTCCCACAGTGCAGGGATTACGGGTGTGAGCCACCGTGCCTGGCCATAGCTATGGAATTTTATCAGATAATTTTTAAACAAAGATAGAGCAGTCACTTTTACTACAGCTTGAGCAGACCATCTACAGAGAAATCCCGAAGACTCATGGGAGAAAATAATAATATTGCTAACTACCTTTTTTCCTTTGTAAGTAATTTAGTATGGGTGGACTGAAAATACTCATGATTCACTTTCAGAAGGGCAGTGTGTGTAGACAAGAGCAAAGGGGAAGAGAAGTCATGAAGGCAGGGAATAATGCCCTCATCTTCTCTGGTAACTGTCAACAAACGTTGGAGACGGAATTTTAACTGCAGGAGTACGGAAACAATAATCCTACTGTATGGCATTTGGAGGCCAGAATAAACTTTTCACACAGGGTTTACTTCGACTAAGCATAAGGTCAGAGGATGAAACACGCAAAGCCCCTTGGGGTCCTTCATGCACCCAGTCCCCAGAATGGAACAATGAAGGGCTTTCAGAGAGCAACAGGGTTTCTCCACAGCCTCCTCAGTCCAGGGTTGTTCTGGAGTTGGAGGCAGGGCTGCATCATTGTTAATTTTGTAGGGAAAAACGTGCTTACAGAATAATCTTAAGATTGTTTACTTCTCTGCAAATTCTTTAATATGTTAGGTTAGACAGAACATACTTCAATACACAGAAAAAAGTTTCTGAAGCTGAATGGATTCAATTTAATTTAGTAAATATTATCTACTTACTGGGGAGATTTTGTTACAGATAGGGATTAAGAGCTGGATTCAGGTTGGCAGTGTAATTTTAGGCAATTACCCAACTTTTTTTTCACCTTAAAATGTAGCTAATCCATGAAAAAGCACTTAGCATGGTCCTTGGCACATGGTAAGAACTCAGCCAACACTCTTCATCATTAGAGCCCTTTGAAGACTCAGTGTGAACACCACATCTTTGGGGTACTGGCAGTCAGACCTCCCCGTGTGTGCACGTAGGCTTCCATCTGCACTGTCACTGTTTTCATTCACTTCCTGTTAGACTGTGAGGTCTTTCCATGTCTCAGCACCTGACAACCTAAGGCTCAGCGGGTGTCCGAAATAACTGGAACCAGCCCTTGAAATAAAGGACCTATCACCATCTAGTGTCTATGGTGGGTGTGCTATGCTCTGAATGTGTCCCCTCCAAAACTCATGTTTAAGCTTTATCTCCCATAGGAGAAAACAGTATTTGGAGGTGAGTCTTTTAGGTGTTAAGGCCACGAGGGCTCCGCCTTCATGAATGGATTAGTAACTTTTTTTTTTTTTTTGAGAAGGAGTCTCGCTCTGTCGCCAGGCTAGAGTGCAGTGATGCGATCTCGGCTCACTGTAACCTCTGCCTCCTGAGTTCAAGCAATTCTCTACCTCAGCCTCCTGAGCAGCTGGGATTACAGGTGCCTGCCACCACGCCCGGCTAATTTTTGTATTTTTAGTAGAGACGGGGTTTCACCATCTTGGCCAGGCTGGTCTTGAACTCCTGACCTCGTGATCTACCCACCTCGGCCTCCCAAAGTGCTGAGATTACAGGCGTGAGCCACCGCGCCCGGCCGGATTAGTGTTTTATAAAAGGGCTTGAGGGGGTGAGTTCACCCCTTCTGTCCCTTCAGCCACATGAGAACACAGCATTTGTCTCCTCTGGAGGATGCCAGCACCAAGGCATCATGTTGGAAGCAGAGAACAGGGCCCTTGCCAGACACGGAACTTGTTGTTGCCTTCATCTTGGACTTCTCAGCCTCCAGAATTGTAAGAAATAAATGTCTTTTCTTTATAAATTAGCCAGTCTCAGGTATTTTGTTACAGCAGCAAGAATGAACTAAGAGAGTGTCAACAATAAATACCTACAATGCAGCAGGTAGGATTTCTGTAAGTTAAGATTGGGCATGGCTGCCTAGTAGAGAGGGCATTCCAGTACGAGAGACCACAGGAGTAAAATGAACACCTGGTGTCTAGCTGGTTCCAACCCTACCACCCTAAGACCACTCTATAGTTCAACAACACTTACACTAGGGACAGTGGAGCTTTTCTTGCGTTCAGGAATATCCGCCTTATTGGGATTACTTGCATTCCCAAGCATGGGACTGGCTGGAGCAATTCCCTTTCCTCCAACAGCACTGCCACTTGATTTCCGGGAGGAAATTCCATCTTCTTTGAGGTCACTATCTGCAGTGCTGGTCTGACTCCTTTTCGGATACGCCACAACAGAAGGAATAGCTGGTCCAGCTAAAATAAAGAGTTCATTTTTTAAATGACTGAATATAGTTTCAAGTTTTATTTTGTGACAGTAACCATATTTTGTAAGATGATCTAAGGTTGCTATTCACCTAAAAAAATGTAAAACAGTAAAATCCTCTAAGATGTTTCCCACTTATATCTAATGTTTGCCTTATGCAATGAATTCAATATTGAAATTTCACTTAATACCCCTAACTTTCTACTTAAAACATTTTTTTTTTTTAATAGTAAGAGTTTAGAGTTGTCCTTTGGAAACATCTTAAGGTGGTGGTACTGCATAGATTCAAACTAATTAGATGCATACGTAACAAGCAGAATGAACCAGTTCATCTTGTACATCTGAGTGAATTACATCCTCTTTTGTAGGAGAGATACCATCACCTTTTGGAAGAGAAAAGTATAGATTTTATGGGCCACTTCTTTTGAAGTTTTATCTTGGATCTTTTTAAAAGCACTCATAATCTTCTAGATAAACCGGAGTTTGAGTAGACAGGGGAAGGTGTAGAAGCAGAGGAATCATGCAAGCGACAGGGAGGAAGTCGGTGGAGGTCACTAGTCATTCCTGCCACTCCAGGAGGAGTGTGTCCAGGGACATGTGCCTAGGGACATGTGGATGACAGACTAATGTCCTGTAGTAAACCATATAGAGACTCCAATAGCAGCACAGGAGATTCAGAGGGCAAAGAATCTTGGAAATGAACATGATAACTAGTATATGCCTCAGATATGATAATCCAGTGGTAATCTTAAAAGACAGAGTCAAATGCTTGTTTTTTCTTTTTTTTTTTTTTTGAGACGGAGTCTAGCTCTCTCGCCCAGGCTGGAGTGCAGTGGCGCAATCGCGGCTCACTGCAACCACTGCCTACTGGGTTCAAGGGATTCTCCCGCCTCAGCCTCCGGAGTAGCTGAAACTACAGGCGCATGCCAACTAATTTTGTTGTTGTTGTTTGTTTGTTTGTTTGTTTGTTTTAGTAGAGACGGGGTTTCACAGTGTTAGCCAGGATGGTCTCGATCTCCTGACCTCTGATCCACCCACCTTGGCCTCCCAAAGTGCTGTGATTACAGGCATGAGCTACTGCGCCCAGCCTGTTTTTCCTAAGGCAGAAGAGAATTTATATTTTAGATATATTAAAGGTGGGAGGTGTGTGGTAGTTCATGCTTGTAATTCCAACACTTTGGGAGACTGAGGTGGGAGGATGGCTTCAGCTCAAGAGTTTGAGGCTACATGTGGCTTGGGTGACAGAGTGAGAACCTGTCTCAATAAATAAATTTAAAAAACAAACAAACAAAAACCGGGAGTGGGGAGGAGCTAGTTCTTGGACAAAAATCTAAATGGCAAACCTATTTGGAACTGAATTAAAAGTAAATGAGGGCTTAATTTTATTTGTGGGAGAACAACAATTAAGCTTTCGGTTTAGTGATTTTAACATATAAAACAAAAACTTAATCAAGTATAGGGTGATATTAGCCTCAATGCTTATCTTTCTTCCCAAAACCATGAGACGTCTACTGACATTGTGAACTTTCAGATTACTACTGATTGGCTTTCCAGCTTTTATTTGTGTTTAGAAAATATAAAACCTTTTAAGATTTGAGATTCTGAAGAGAAACAGACCTTGATCTAATCCACTGACCTCGTTCAGATTTCCCCAGTTTTACTTGCACTAATTTGTATGTCTGTGTATCTCATTCTATACTCTTTTATTACATGTTCAGATTCATATGGTCACCATCAGTCAAGATTCAGAACATTTCCATCTCAAAGACCCTGTAGACTACCCTTTCACAGTCACAGCCACTTCCCTCTTACTCTCCCTTTTGCTAAACCCCTGCAACCGCTAACCTGCTCGCCATCTCTAGAATTCTGTCATTTCAAGAATGTTATATGAATGGGCATCCATGGAATGTAACCTTTTGTGTACTTTCACGCAGTATAATTCCCTTGAGATCCATCTGAGTTGTGCACATCATAGTTTGTTCCTTTTTTTTTTTTTCGAGACGGAGTCTCGCTCTGTGGCCAGGCTGTGGAGTGCAGTGGCTCAATCTTGGCTCACTGCAACCTCCACCTCCCAGGTTCAAGCGATTCTCCTGCCTCAGCCTCACAAGTAGCTGGGACTACAGGCACCTGCCACCATGCCCGGCTAATTTTTTGTAATTTTAGTAGAGACGGGGTTTCACCATGTTGGCCAGATGGTCTCGATCTCTTGACCTCGTGATCTGCCTGCCTCGGCCTCTCAAAGTGTTGGGATTACAGGCGTGAGCCACTGCGCCCAGCCTGTTCCTTTTTATTGTGAGTAGTAGTCCACGGTATGGATGTGTCACACAGAAATTTCTTTTTTTTTTTTTTTTTTTTGAGATGGAGTCTCGTTCTGTTGGCCCAGGCTGGAGTGCAGTGGCATGATCTTGGCTCACTGCAAGCTCCACCTCCCGGGTTCATGCCATTCTCCTGCCTCAGCCTCCCGAGTAGCTAGGACTACAGGCACTTGACACCAAGCTCAGCTGATTTTGTTTTTGTGTTTTTAGTAGACACAGGGTTTCACCGTGTTAGCCAGGATGTTCTCGATCTCCTGACCTCGTGATCCGCCTACCTCGGCCTCCCAAAGTGCTGGGATTATGCGACCGGCCAGAAATTTCATTTTTATGTAATCAAATTTGTAAGTCTTTTATTTCATGGGTTTGGTGTTTGGGGTGACAGAAACACCTTCACCAGTCCAAGTTACAAAGCAAATAATCCCAAGGTTTCTTTCGATATTTCTGGAGTTTTATTTATATCTTTTTTTTTTTTTTGAGACGGAGTCTCGCTCTGTCGCCCAGGCTGGAGTGCAGTGGCTCGATCTCGGCTCACTGCAAGCTCCACTTCCCAGGTTCATCCATTCTCCTGCCTCAGCCTCCCGAGTAGCTGGGACTATAGGTGCCCACCACCACGCCCGGCTAATTTTTTCTATTTTTTAGTAGAGACGGGGTTTCACCATGTTAGCCAGGATGGTCTCGATCTCCTGACCTCGTGATCCACCTGCCTCGGACTCCCAAAGTGCTGGGATTACAGGCATGAGCCACTGCGCCCAGCCCTATATTTGTATCTTAACTCCAATTAGAATTCATCCTTGTATAAGATGTGAGAAATTGATCCAAATTAATTTTTTTTTCTGAGAACTACCAAATTGCCCCAATACCACTCATTGATTAGTAAACAGTGATTTTTTTTTTCATTTTTTAAAAAACAAGCTAAAGAACCCCTTGAAAATCAGATGATCACCATTCGCAGAAAAAGTGTGTACACACATATGGGGTGTTCACATGTGGGTCTCAAACTAGGAAGGACAGCTACAGATTACATCGTGGCTTTAGAGAAGCAGGCACCCATGCAGAGGTCAGCATCCACAGGCAAGGAAAAGGGAAGGGAGAGGTGAGACGAGGCAGGAGGATGAGGTGAAAGTTAGCCTGGCTATACAGGTTTGCCTGCCTTCAGAAATTCCAAGAAAGATGAGGATTATGAAAAAGCTACTCCAATGAGGTGCTTCAGTGGAGAAAAAACACAGGGCTTGGACCAGAAGGCCTGAGCTCTGCCCCAGGTGTTTCTCATTTACTATGTAACCTTGGGAGACTTGGTAATCTCTCTTGGTCTATTTCTTTAGGGATAAAACAGAGGTTTGGTGAGTGTACAATACCATGTCTAAAGCTCTTTTTATCTCTAAAATTGAGCTGGGGGGAAAAAGGCACTAATAATCTGGATGGAATCTATGTGTTTAAGGAATAACTTACTAACATATTCCTTAGAGAAATGTGAAAATCCCATTGTCAGGTTTCTTCTAGGATTGAGGGACAAGTTAAACCAGATGGTTTCAGGGCAATATACGGGCATTTAATTGCCATGTGGTCCATAAGCACTAGAAACCCCCCTTGTTAGTGACTAACATGAACACAAAAAAGGCAGACCTAGATCAACACGTCACCTACAAATGCTAGGAGCACAAATCCTGATGTGAGAATGAGTTCTGAGCTCTCAGTTACACCCTAGAATAGCAGGCACTGTAGATGGTTTACTAGTGATATTAGTACACTGTTGCTTCAGTCTAAACCATGTAGAAAGGCAAGCAACAGAAGGAAGAGAAATGGAAATCAAGCCAAGTGTAATCATTTTTAGTACAAAATCAAAGCTGTCCACACCTAAAATGCCCTGTGCAGTCCTAAGTGTCAAATCTCAAGATGAAAGTATTAAGATGGAAAATGTCCAGAGAAGAGAAATAAAATGAGGCCGAGCGCAGTGACTCATGCCTGTAATCCCAGCACTTTGGGAGGCTGAGGTGGATGGATCACCTGAGTTCAGGAGTTCGGGACCAGCCTGGCCAAATGTGGTGAAACCCCGTCTCTACTAAAAATAAAAAAATTAGCTGGGCATGGTGATGCATGCCTGTAGTCCCAGCTACTCGGGAGGCTGAGGCAGGAGAATTGCTAGAACCCAGGAGGCGGAGGTTGCAGTGAGCCAAGATCGCGCTATTGCACTCCAGCCTGGGTGACAAGAGTGAAACTCCATCTCAAAAAAAAAAAAAAAAAAAAAAAAGATTTAGTTCCTGAATCCTGGAATAGTAGAATTAAAGGAAATATCTGCAATGTTAACATTTATAGTTATGGGCAAGTAAACACACATGCTAGCCTCAGGACTCTGACACACAGGCTGCCTTGAAGGCAGAGCAACTGTAGAGCCTGGTAAGCCTACCCACTGGGAGTCTTATGTCTCATAAAGGACTGGCTTCTAGGTGAAGTTTAAAAGGGAGAGTGGCTTAACCACACTAACAGCAAGAGTATGGATGAGAATGACACAGTACAACATTTAAACCAATTAAGGCAAAACTGAGGTTCCATATATTCTCCAGGGCTGTCCTGTCTATTATGAGAGTTACTGGCCACAACTGGCTATATATTACACTTAAGTACAAATTTTTTTTTTTTTTTTTGAGATGGACTCTCACTCTGTCACTAGGCTGGAGTGCAGTCACACGATCTTGGCTCACTGCAACCTCTGCCTCCCAGGTTCAAGCGATTCTCCCACCTCAGCCTCCTGAGTAGCTGGAATTACAGGCACACACCACCATGCCCAGCTAATTTTTTAATTTTTAGTAGAGATGGGGTTTCACCACGTTGGTCAGGCTAGTCTCGAACTCCTGACCTAGTGATCCACACGCCTTGGCCTCCCAAGGTGCTGAAATTACAGGCATGAGCCACCATGTCCGGCCAGGAAAATTTTAAAAGGGTAAAAATCAGCCAGGCCAATTACAGACTCACGTGTAATCCAGCACTTTGGGAGGCCAAGGTGGGTGGATCACCTGAGGTCAGGAGTTCTAGACCAGCCTGGCCAACATGGTGAAATCCCGTCTCTACTAAAAATACAATATTGGCCAGGTGTGGTGGCGTGTGCCTATAGTCCCAGCTACTTCGGAGGCTGAGGTTGCAGTGAGCCGAGATCATGCCGTTGCACTCCAGCCTGGGTAACAAGAGCAAAATTCCATCTCAAAAAATAAACAAATAAATAAGGCCAGGCGCGGTGGCTCACACCTGTAATCCCATCACTTTCGGAGGCCAAGGTGAGTGGATTGCTTGAGCTCCCAAGTTCAAGACCAGCCTAGCCAATATGGTGAAACCCTGTCTCTATTAAAAATACAAAAATTAGCCGGGTGTGGTTGTGCATGCCTGTAATCCCAGCTACTCAGGAGGCTGAGGCAAGAGAACTGCTGGGACCCGGGAGGTGGAGGTTGCAGTGAGCCAAGATCATGCCACTGCATTCCAACCTGGGTGACAGAGCCAGATTCCATCTGAAAAATAAATAAATAAATAAATAAATAAATAAATAAATAAATAAAATAAAAAATAAATAGAAATAAAAAGGGTAAAAATCATTTCCTCAGTTCAAGTACTTGATAGCCACTAGTGGCCAGTAGCTTCTTGACTGGACAGCACAGATACACAAAACTGTAATCATCTCAGAAAGTTCTACTGGACAGTGCTACTCTACAAAGTAAATCCAATGCAGAGGTGAAGAGAGTGAATAGAACTACAGACTAGCAGTTCTATTCAGTTCAGTACAGCGCCCAGTTCTAGCGCTGGGCATGGTGGCTCACGTCTGTAATCCTAGCACTTTAGAAGGCTGTGGTGAGAGAATAGTTTGAACTTGGGAGTTTGAGACCAGCTTGGGCAACATAGCGAGACCCCCATCTCCATTTAAAAAAAAAAAAAAAAAGGAAAACTACAGATTAAAGCAGAGGTTCTAGAAGGGCAAATGGTAAGGTTTCCACTCAACTAAGCTTTATCCAGCAAAAATCTACTGAATGTATAAAGAAGATAAGAGCCTTGAAGTAATACGTAATCATGGCAGCACCTGCAGGAACACTAAGAAAAAATGCTGGCCAGGCACGGTGGCTCATGCCTGTAATTCCAGCGCTCTGGGAGGCCAAGGCAGGTGGATCACTTAAGGCCAGGAGCCGAAGACCAGCCTGGCCAAATGTGGTGAAACCCCGTCTCTACTAAAAATACAAAACTTAGCCAGGCATGGTGGTACATACCTGTAGTCCCAGCTACTTGTGAGGCTGAGGCAGGAGAATCGCTTGAACCTGGGAGGTGGAGGTTGCAGTGAGCCAAAATCGTGCCACTCCACTCCAGCCTGGGCAACAGAGTGAGACTCTGTCTCAAAAAAAAAAAAAAAAAAAAAAAGAAGAAGAAAGAAAGAAAGCAATGCCAAGAAAGGACATCAAGCCAGGCTCTGAGCAAGAGAATGCTTCCCAGTGCTAGGAGACCTCTTGCCTGGACTCTAAGAGAAGGCACTGGGATACTCCAAAACTTACCATGGTCACTGTAGCGTCTTTGCTTTTGGCTTGAAGAAACACTTCTCTGCACTTTGTGGTGAGGAGACTGGCCAGTACTGTTGTTGAGATCACTGCTCGGCCTAACCTTAGCAAGTGAAAGATTGCTGCTAGAACTGGAATCACTAGCATCCAGCTAAGAGAAAATGAGAAAAACAGAGCAAACCACAACACGAACCCAAATGGCTTATTAGGAAGTTAAACTTTTCATTAACACAGACCTCTCATAAACCGTTCATTCAGAGAGAGGAGGAATCACAACGTACAAAAATGACAACCCTAAACTCAAGCAAAAGTAGTTTTCTGACGGCTGGAAAGACACTAAAGGTAAGGTATTTATGATTTTCTTTCCAGGCTTTCTCAAATAACTTTAAATGTTGTATTTACTTCATCTGATGCTTTACGTCATTTCTAAGCTATTAATGACTACAGGTTAATTTATGAAAGACCAGGTTTATGACAACATCCATCTTTTTTTTTTTTTTTTTTTTTTTTGAGACAGAGTCTCGCTCTGTCACCCAGGCTGGAGTGCAGTGGCGTGATCCTGGCTCACCGCAACCTCTGCCTCTCAGGGTCAAGCAGTTCTCTTGCCTCAGCCTCCCAAGTAGCAGGGATTACAGGCAAGCGCCAACACGCCCAGCTAATTTTTTGTTTGTTTGTTTGTTTTAGCAGAGACAGAGTTTCCCTATGTTGGCCAGTCTGGTCTCGAACTCCTGGTCTCAAGTGATCTGTCCGCCTTGGCCTCCCAAAGTGCTGGGATTACAGGCATGAGCCACCACGCCTGGCCAATATCCATCATTAAGGGTTAAGTTAAAATAGCTTATAATAGTCATAGGATTTAGATTTGCTATTTGCAAGTAAATCTAAAAAATGATGTATCAAATGTTACAAATATTCAAAAGATAAAAACTAAGGAAACAGTTTACATAAACTAATAATTACATACAGCGTATTTCAGCTCTTTCTGATTACTCTTACCTCTGAAGATTTTCTCCCCAATAACAAATATGTAGCTGTGATTTCATCATATTTCATTTTACTAAGAGATTCTTGAATTTCTTCTTGTGAATATCCCATTCCCACCATAATATCTAAAAGAAGGGCATAATACAGTTTATGTGTTTTGTTTGGGTAAGAAATCATCCTTTTTTTTTTTTTGAGACGGAGTTTCGCTCTTGCTGCCCAGGCTGGAGTGCAATGGCGCGATCTTGGCTCACCGCAACCTCCACCTCCCAGATTCAAGCAATTCTCCTGCCTCAGCCTCCCGAGTAGCTGAGATTACAGGCATGAGCCACCGTGCCTGGCTAATTTTGTAGTTTTAGTAGAGATGGGTTTTCTCCATGTTGGTCAGGCTGGCCTCGACCTCCCGACCTCAGGTGATCTGCCCGCCTTGGCCTCCCAAAGTGCTGGGATTATAGGCGTGAGCCACCACGCCCGGCCAGAAATCATTCTTTTGTAGGGCAAAATAATTTTCATTTGACCTAAAAGATGACATATTACATATATTTTGTAACATAAATGGGCACTTGTTTCAGAGTTACTGGGTGCCATTACAGGAAACTGCAGGTAGTTACGTTCCTAAATATGACAGAACAGATAAACTGTTCATATAACTTGTGCTTAACTTTCCATTATTCACATTTTAGGCACAGACATGAGTCAAAACAGAAATATGTTACTTAGACAAAAACACATGAACATGCAGGCATGGAGTGATTACCTATTCTTTTTTGGTCTGAGATGTCTAGCTCTGGTTCAACAAATGGTTTGAGTTCATCTTCTTCATGCCCTGCATTGATCCACCTGTCCTTCATGATTTGCTAAAAAAGGTAAACTGTTCATTAGCAGAGTAAAATGAAATATTCTGATAACTGTAATATTTACAAAAATTTATTTTCAACATTTCATTGACTATCGTTCAAAGCATAAACTCAAAAAATATTTTTTAATGTTTCAATTCTTGCTTAAAAAGCCGCAGGATATATCCAGTATGGCATACAAATCAAGCAAAGATCTAAGGTCACTCTAAAGACTCTCCAAAGTTACTGCTTGTTTCCACCTACATGATTACCTCTAGAGTGCCGCGTTTAATTGGATTTAGCACCAGGAAACGTTTGAGAAGGTTTTCACAGTCTGTAGACATGTAGAAGGGAATTCTGTATTTCCCTCTTAATACTCTCTCTCTCAGTTCCTTTGGGGAGGTACAGAGGAAAGAAAACGAGTAAGTCAACCTTTAGGTTTAGTTAACAAAACACAACAAAAAAACCCTTGAAACCCCCAGCACTGATATAATGTTAAAAATATTAAGCCATGTAATATTAGGAAACTTCTTTTAGTTTAGTGAAGTACATGGGTGCAGCTTCTTATACCTTTAGGTTTTGCCCATCAAAGGGAAGTGAGCCACTGACTAGTGTGTATAAAATGACCCCCAGACTCCACACATCCACTTCTGGCCCGTCATATTTCTTGCCCTGGAAGAGCTCAGGTGCTGCATATGGAGGACTGCCACAAAACGTGTCGAGTTTACCGCCAACAGTAAATTCATTGCTAAAACCGAAATCTGCTATTTTAATGTTCATATCGGCATCTAACAATAGATTTTCAGCCTAGAGGGAAAACATCAAGACAAAAATGAAATTTAGCCAAAATAGAATTAGAATTATGACAGGATTAGGCATTTTAGAAAAGCTTTCTGTAATGATATGAAGTTACCTCCTAATTAATGTGAAAACATTTTTTCTAGAGAAAAAAACAGGAGACAAGTCAGAACTCCTTATTTTATAATATTAACAGTAACAAACATGAAGTACAGATTAATTCTAGCACTAATTTAAACATCAATGTCCCAAGATCAAGAAAAGCCTTGAGTTTTTCAATTAATAATAATAATATGGGGGCTGGGCACGGTGGCTCACACCTATGATCCCAGCACTTTGGGAGGCCGAGGTGGACGAATCATCTGAGGCCAGGAGTTCGAGACCAGCCTGGCCAACATGGTGATACCCTGTCTTAACTAAAAATACAAAAATCAGCTGGGTGTGGTGGTACACACCTGTAATCCCAGCTACTCAGGAGGCTGAGGCAGGAGAATTGCTTGAACTCGGGAGGCAGAGGTTGCAGTGAGCCAAGATCGTGCCACTGCACTCCAGCCTGGGCGACAGAGCAATACTCCATCTCAAAACCAAAAAACAAGAATATGGGGCAGGGCCAGGTACAGTGGCTCACTTGAGCCCAGGAGTTCAAGACCAGCTTGGGCAACATAGTGAGACCCTTTCTCTACAAAAGATTTTAAAAAATTAGCTGGGTATGGTGGCACACGTCTGCAATCCCAGCTACTTGGAAGGCTGAGGTAGGAGGACCTCTTAAGCCTGGGAGTTTGAGGCTGCAGTGAGCTATGACTGTGCCACTGCACTCCAGCCTGGGTGACAGAGTAAAACCCTGTCTCAAAAAATAAATAACTTTTTTTTAAAAAGGGCATTTCATAAAAACGGCTAAATAGCTATAAAACGGCTGTTAATGAGGAGGGGAGAATCCTAAACCTCATTCAAGAGTCAAATCATGGCTGGGTGCAGTGGCTCATGCCTGTAATCACAGCACTTTGGGAGGCTGAGGCGGGTGGATCACCTGAGGTCAGGAGTTTGAGACCAGTCTGGCCAACATGGTGAAGCCCCATCTCTACTAAAAATACAAAAAATTAGCTGGGCATGGTGGTGGGCGCCTGTAATCCCAGCTACTTGAGAGGCTGAGGCAGGAGAATCGCTTGAACCTGCGAGGTGGAGGTTGCAGTGAGCAGAGATCGCACCACTGCACTCTAGCCAGGGCAACAAAGTGAGACTCCGTCTCAAAAAAAAAAAAAAAAAAAAAAAAGAGACAAATCACAGTCACTTTAACAAACATTTCCTAAGTGGCTACTCCACAGCAGATGCTATATTAGTGTCTGGATGGATAATGATGAAGACAGATAAAGCCCTACCCTCAGTAGCTCACAGTTTAGAAGGGAAGAGGGAGAATGATAAGCAGCTGTCCTGAGACAAAATGCCATAACTGAAGAGGCACAGGGAGTTGTGGGTTGGCACTGAAAGGTGTGAATGGCTTCCCAGATGAAGTGAAATCAAAGTACCAGAAGGTGCATCTGATCATAATGGATGTGTTGATGAGGGGTATTTCAGGCAGAATAAAGAGTCTGAGAACCCATGTGAGACACAGTATGTTTCACACAAGAAACTGGAAGACAGTATGTGAGATAGAGATGTGTAGAGGGGGCTGGGGAGATGGTCAGGGCTTAATCACAAAGGATTGTACTTGAGAAGTTTGGGTTTTCATCGTAAGAGCAATGGGAAGCCAATGAAGAGTTGTTCAAGCAGAGAAATGACCATCTTATTTGTGTTTCCTTAAAAGACCATTCTGGGTGCAGTGTAGAAAACATACACGGGAGGAAGAGGCACTAGAAACAGAGAAGAACATATAAGAAAGTAGTGTCGGAATCACCTATGAGATAATGGTGGTCTGGTCTTGGACAGTGTAACAGGGGCATAAAAGAGTGAGCTTAAGAGATACTTGGAACACAGCAGCAAAAGGACCTGGTGACTGAGTGGGTAGTACAGGAGAGTAAGGCACTTGAGGGACATCAGACACCTGAATGAGAAGTGAACATTCATGTTTATAGGATTTGAACCTGCTGCACCCAAGGGATGCTTATATGAAGACACCCTTTGCTCAGCTGGGTCCTGGATCCCAGAAGAGTGCTCTGGCCGTAGGAATGGATTTGGGGCCATCAGCATACAGTTGGCCACTGCAGTTGAGAGAGTGAATGTGAATGCTCTAGGGGCGGGTGCAGAGAACAAGCAAGTCAATGGCAATTATGTAAGGGGAGAGTGAAAGTGAGTGCCAAGTTAAGACACAGAATCTAGGAAATGTTTAGAGAAATATGGCTATGAAAGGGAAGAGAGAAAAAGCGTGTATCTGAAAGAGGAACAGGCATGGCTTTTTAGTTAAAAAAAAAAAAAAGGTATATAGACTTGAGCATGTGTAAATGCTGCTGGTGAAAAGCCAGTAGAGAAGGAGAGTGAATAAACAAATGGAGAGAAAAGAGGCATCAGACAGAGCACAGCTCCCAGAGGGAATCAGGACCCAGAGCTCAGAGCAGAAGCACCCCACTTTCCTGTAACAGGAGGAAAGAAGTGATGGATGGGGGTAGGTGCTGCTAGGTTTGAGGGCCTGGTAGAAAATGAGAGTTTCTGCATGGTGTTTCTATTTTCTCTGTGCGATACGAAACCTCATCCTATGCCAGAGTGAGGGCAGAGGCTGAGGACCTTGAAAGAGGTCTCAAACAGGCACTGCTGTTAACGGGAGAGAATACTGATGAAAGCAGCAGAAATGAATGCCGGGTGGCACTGAGGATGCTATGGGCGTGACCATACATTTCTGGAGGCCCCCATTTGTTTGGCTGTGTGATGACTGTTCTCCAGAGATCAACCACCAGTCACCGTAACTAAAATGTAAAATACTTTCAATAACCTTTATTTTTCTTTATTTGTAATGCTCTTTCCCATAACTTGATTAAGAGGATTCAATTATTGTGGGATTTAAAAAAATGTTAATAAGGCTAATCTACACCTCATTTGTTTAATGACCACTGAGAGAACTGCACACAAACAGACAGAGCATACACTGAGTGAGGCACTTCTACTCACCTTGAGGTCTCGATGTACGATCCGTTTCTGATGGCAGTATTGAACTGCAGACACAATCTGAATAGGAGAGACACAGAGTCAGTCATCACTGGTGCAGATTCGTAATTAAGATGAAAATAACTTTGTTAATGTTCACACATATTGAATACTCAGTATACACTCGAATGTCCGTGTGGATTTCTAAAAACAATTTTCCTATGCCTTGAACTTTCCAGTCTGGAGAAATTCATGGGTGAGGGCAAAAACAAATAGGTGAGGACGTTCTTCCGTTTTCTACTGTTTTAACTGAAGTCTCTTTTTGGACCCTATCCGTTGACATTCCACTTATAGTGTAGTGCCAGGACCCAACAAATTGCCTAGATCTGGAGGACCCTGGCTGCCCCTAGGCTCCGATGTAACTTTTTTTTTTTTTTTTTTAACAGAGTCTCGTTCTGTCACCCAGGCTAGAGTGCAATGGCATGATCTTGGCTCACTGCAACCTCCCCGTCCCAGGTTCAAGCAGTTCTCCTGCCTCAGTCTCCCGAGTAGCTGGGATTACAAGTGTGCACCATCATGCCCGGCTAATTTTGTATTTTTAGTAGAGATGGGGTTTCACCACGTTGGCCAGGCTGGTCTCGAACTCCTGACCTCAGGTGATCCACCAGTCTCAGCCTCCCAAAGTGCTAGGATTACAGGCGTGAGCCACTGCGCCCGGCCTGGTGCAACCTTTCCATACCCATAGAGTCAACTCCAAACCAAACCAGCGGTTAGAGAGTTGCCCATACCCAGGTGTTAATCCAGGCTGGCTCTCTTCTGTAAGTGCCCTTCTCAGCCTGCTCCCTGCAACAGTCTTCCTTCTAACTGATGTCGATCATGGAGAGCAAAAGTTAGTTAACTTCTCTGAGGGTCAGTTTCCTTTTCCTTTATTAAAATGGAGGAATGAATGTTGCGACGTACGTGAACTATGAAAACTACTACGTGCACTATTAAGGATTCCTCCCACTTTCAGTAAATAGTATGCTTTTATTTAGTCAACTTGCAGTCATGCCTATGATTAAACAATTGTTTTACTGAAATTTCACACTTACCGGTCACTTAAAAAAAGTCTTCTAATATTAAAGCTTTATATGGTCATTGTAGAAATTTCAGGAAATACAGAAAAGTCTATAGAAATATATTCCTGCATTACCACTAAGCAGAGGTAACATCTCTTGCTATTTTGCTGTACTTGCATCTAGTCTTTTCTTTGGTATTCTGCATGTATATTTAGACACATATGATTACATATACATAAAACTGAGGTTATAATAAAATTACTGTTGGTTCCTCCAAATCATCATCAACTCTTAGCTCTAAGCCCCATGGACCCACCCGTGGACATAAAATCTCAGAGGGCTGTACAATATTTTGGTTCAGAATAAGCAGCAAGGAAAAGGTGAACTGGGGTTAGGATGAGATGATAACAAAAATCAGCACTTTACTAAGCAGCTTCATTATTTAAAATTAACATTCAGAATATCAGACCCACTTATAATTAACTAAAGGTACAAAAATTCCAATGCCAAAAAACGGGTTTTAGAGCATCTGTTACTTTGGATTTATCACTATTGTTCTATTCAGTCAGCATGAAAACTTGAAAAGTAAAATAGCTTTGTTTTCCCAAAACAAAGTCATAGCTTTGTCACCTAGGACACAGGTAAATTTTATCTAATCTTTTTCCTTTTCTCATTCAGAATTTATATTAGTTTTTCCTCATATTGAGATTTCTCTTATAGTTTATTTTCAAATTCTGCTTTTGAAGCAGATTTGATTTCCTGCCCTTTCTCAAAGAGATCAAAGGATTTCTCTCTCTCTTTAGCTCCAAAACAGCTCAAAGCTAACCTGATGCCACAATAAGCTGAAAAGACTCAACTTGAACTTACTGCTTTTTTTGCATTCTATTACCAGGTAGAAATGGTGATTTCTAACAGATGTTATTTAGGTTAAACTATCAATGCTAGCCTAATTCACTTTCAATCATACATAAAAGAGTGTCAAATCATCAATATTACCAGCCCACCAATAAAGAGGTAAGTAAAAAAGATGGAGCTGTGCCGGGCACGTGGCTCACGCCTGTAATCCCAGCACTTTGGGAGGCCGAGGTGGGTGGATCACAAGGTCAGGAGATTGAGACCATCCTGGCTAACACAGTGAAATCCTGTCTCTACTAAATATACAAAAAATTAGCCGGGCGTAGTGGCAGGCATCTGTATTCCCAGCTACTCGGGAGGCTGAGGCAGAAGAATGGCGTGAACCCAGGGGGCGGAGCTTGCAGTGAGCCGAGATCGCGCCACTGCACTCCAGCCTGGACGACAGAGCGAGATTTGTCTCAAAAAAAAAAAAAAAGATGGAGCTGGAAATCTATCCTTTTTCTTGGAAAAGAATGAGCTCAACCAAAAAATTAAAATGTCATAAGCAGTAACTAGGATGGGCATGGTGAAGGAAGCAGAAGGGGAAAACCCATCTGGTGATGAATATGGAAAAGGGATCACACACAGTGTACTTTGTGTGTGGCATACCTTCCTTTTTGTCATAAATAGAAAAACTTGTTTTACTTAGTCAAAGTAATTATGACTTATAAGCTCCTAGAAAGCACAGAAATTGAGGCCAGGCACGATGGCTCACATCTGTAATCCCAGCATTTTGGGAGGCTGAGGAGGGCAGATCACTTGAGATCAGGAGTTTGAGACCAGCCTGGCCAACACTGGTGAAACCTTGTCTCTACAAAAATTACAAAAATAAAAAATAAAAAATTAGCTGGGCGTGGTGGTGCACACTTGTAATCCCAGCTACTTGGGAGGCTGAGGCAGGAGAATCGCTTGAACCTGGGAGGCGGAGGTTGCAGTGAGCTGAGATCGGGCCACTGCACTCCAGCCTTGGTGACAGAGGGAGACTCCATCTCAAAAACAAAAAAACAAAGAAACCACAGCATTTGAAACAGAAAAGTGGAAACACCAATATCATGCGTATCCTTCCAAGTCTAATGGAGCTGTTTTAGGCAAATACCATGGAAGAAGGGGTCAATTCTAAAGCATTCTAAATCAATTTGCTAATTGAAAAAACACATACGTACAAACCATCTTTCCTAGTTCAACTAACAGGCTCCTCAAATAAAGGCTTCAGAATTTCTGCAGGGAATTTACAATAAAAATTAGAGTAATTTCCTCAAGATTTAGGTTAGTAAGCTCTTGCTGGGTGACACCAGCCCCTTCCTCATAGTCAATAAGCCATCTTCACACATGTTTGCAAGTCAGATTCATCTGAGTAGGAAGGAATGTAAATTGTATGAAGCAAAAAAATGTTACCTTTTAGGTGGCCAATTTATAAAAATTAAGAGTACAGTTATGGAAAGAGCCAAACACTTTTTTTCTAATAAAAATCTGAATTTCCTTTAATAGACCATACAATCAAATTATGTTAGAATTGCAAAGAACTATGGAATTCATCAAGAATAATTTCTTTTTTTTTTTATAGCTTTAAAAACAGGATCAGAGAAGTTAAATGATAGCCAAAGCTGATTTTTACTTTGGTTTTACTAGATTTGAATTCAAAGTACCATTAGTATTTAAGCAACAGCAAAATATAAGCAACATTTATAAGAAACTTAATAAGTCCTATCACTTACAAATGTAAACATCAGACTAAGCAAATCAAAGGAGACTTGAACTTTAATAGTCTGTCCAGCTTGACAATCCTGTATATGAATAAAACAAAATATAAAGGTTCTAAGAAAAAATGAGGCTATAATTCCATTTCAATGTAGGCCTTGTGAGAATACAGAGTTAATTTAAAAGCAGTGAAGCACTGCTCCTTTCCTTCGTCTAAATCAGGGGTTGGCAAATTATGGCCTCTGGCTACATCCGGCCCATCCCTGTTTTTGTAAATAAAGTTTTGTTGGAACACAGTCACGTTCATTCATTTGGTATTGTCTACAGCTGCTGCTTTTTTTTTTTTTTTTGAGATGGAGTCTCTGTCACCCAGGCTGAAGTGCAATGGTACGGTCTTGGCTCACTACAATTTCCGCCTCCCAGGTTCAAGCGATTCTCCTGCCTCAGCCTCCCCAGTAGCTGGGATTACAGGCACCTGCCATCATGCCCGGCTAATTTTTGTGTTTTTGTAGAGACAGGGTTTTCACCATGTTGACCAGGCTGGTCTCGAACTCCTGACCCTCAGGTGATCCGCCCACCTCAGCCTCCCAAAGTGCTGGGATTGCAGGCATGAGCCATCGCACCCAGCCTACGACTGCTTCTAAGCTACAACGAGAGAGTTAAATAGTTGCGACAGAGACAGTGTGGCCCACAAAGCCTAAAATGTTCACTATCTGGTCCTTTACAGAAGTTTGCTGATTCCCCGTCTAAATAATAGCACAATATAATGATTGCAAATCTGAGTTTTGGGGTCAGAGGGTTTGGGACTCTGAGTCTATGGCAGGTCTCCTACTTGAAAGGCAATTCTGGGACCTGCCTGGGCAATACAGCGAGACCCCGTTCTCCACAATAAGGGGGGAAAAAGAAAAAAAGAAAGGCAATTCTGGGCAAGTTATTTAATCTTCCCATGTCTCAGTTGTCTTATTTTTTAGCAAATGGATATAACAGTCCTTAACTCACAAAGCGGCTGTAAGATTTACATTAATGTTGGTAAAGTACTTATCTCAGTGTGTGGCATGGTCAACAGATAACAGTAATTATTATTAATAAAGACAGGAGAGTCAAGTAACCTGTTTGCTTAAAACCTGCTTATTAAAACCTGAGTCTCTTTAAAAAGCAGAGTAAAAACAAAGCAAGAAGTGAAGTTACTAATTAACAGTTTCAGTTACACTTGGCCTTGGTTTATGTCAGACAAAGCCAATAATGAATTTTGGGGTTCTGACATTCTGCTTGCTAAAAACTCTGAAATGGCTTTAATTAATGTAATCACAGGTGTTTTTGAAAGGCTCTAGATTTTTAAGGCTCAATTGTAAAAAGGGAAGGTTAAGTATAAGACTAATGCTCCCATTACAAAGCTAGGAATAGAACCATGGCTGCCTCCAGCACAGTGCCTTAGGTATGAAAAGTACTTCATAAATTTTTGTTGAATTGAATGGCCAACCCCTGCCATCCAACAGGCCTTATAAGCATTTATGGAGGCAAACACTTGTTTGCTTCAGGGTTTAAGTGAGATAAATTATCAAATTGACATAGTAAAGACACATTAATTCATACCTGTCTAAATTTAGATCTTGCTTCTTTTTCCTTCATCCTGCCATGTGCAACCAAATAGTCAAATACTTCACCTATAGGTGAGAGAAATAAAAGTAAGTAGAAATCCTACTTCTGAGCATTAATTTTCCCATAAATTGATGTTTCACTTTTAGCAATGCTCTAATTTTTAAATATAGATATAAAGTTAGCCAGAAATATGTGGAATTTGAGCTAAGCTGGCTTTAACTACAGGCATTTAAATTCACCAACAAAATCTTTAAGCTGAAGAAAAGCCTTAAAATTAAATTCCCTTTACTTAAATTATGTAAGTCTTATTTTAAAGAGCGTTTTCAGTAGGCTTTAATAAAAACGAAGCAATTCAAACAGAAAATTAAAATGGATGAAGTTACTTGTGTTAGGAGAGGACACCCTCACTGCAGGATTACGACAACAAAGCATTTCCGGAGTATATTCACTCACTCAACAAATATCTCCTGAATGTCTACTAACTGCAAGGCACTGTTCTAGGTAGGTTCTGGGGAGATGCAGCAGTGAACACAAGATCCTTTTCCTCATAGAGTTTACATTCTAGTTGGGGGAGGGGGCAATAAATGAATAAACATATCGTGTATCAGAGGACAGTAAGTGCTGTGGAGAAAAAGTAGGAGAGACAGACAAGTGAGCCTGTGTGTGCACACCCTTGTGTTTTGCTGACTACTTGAGGGTGTGGACAATGTAGTTATCTGGGGTAAGATTCCACAGTAATTAAGAGAAAGAGCAAGAAGGCCACAGGGCTGGAGAAGTGTGAATGAGGGGAAGAGGGGAGTTCATGAGGCTAGGAAGAGTCCTGTAGGCCGTGGTGAGGACTCTGGCTCTACTATAAGTGAGATGAGAAGCAGAGATGAAAAAAGACTGACCTCTTAAAAGGATCACTGGCTGCTAGCGGGGAAGAGGCTTCCAATGACGGGAAGGGACAGGAAGACCAAGAGAGAGATCAGTACAATAATCAAACCAATCATGAAAGTGACGGGGACTAGAGTGGGAAGCACAGCGGTGGTAAGTAGGAGCTCAGGATACAATGGAGGTGAAAACAACAGAACCAGCTGATGCACGCCTAGGTGGCAGTTTACACAACATTAATTCTTTGGGGAAGAAAGGTGACACTTCAAGGAATATATTATTAGCACTGTCAACTGCTTATCAATGTAGAATAAAGAATCACCACCTCTGAAATCAATAGAAAAGAATACTAATTTAGAAAATTAGATATAAGTGTTTTCAGGAAACATCTTTACTTCATACAAATAAGGAATACCTCCATCAGCTTAGTGAAAATATTAAACTAAAATATTTTGATACTTGAAAGTCATCATGAATTACATAATTATCTGACTTTGAAACTCTTATTAACCCTAACTCTGAAAGAATAAATTTTACATAATGAATGGGCACAAATATTTTCATGTTATTACTTGATTGCATAATGCTTTTTTTTTTTTTTTTTTTTTGAGACAGAGTTGTGCTGTTGCCCAGGCTGTAGTGCAGTGGCCCGATCTTGGCTCACTGCAACCTCTGCCTCCAACGTTCAAGCAATTCTCGTGCCTCAACCTCCTGAGTAGCTGGGATTACAGGCGTGCGTCACCACACCCGGCTAATTTTTGTATTTTTAGTAGAGATGGGGGTTTCACCACGTTGGCCAGGCTGGTCTCGAACTCCTGGCCTCAAGTGATCTGCCCGTCTTGGCCTCCCAAAGTGCTGGGATTACACGCATGAGCCACCGTGCCCAGCCTGCATAATGATCTTTTAAAAGGCATTACATACTGTCAAGTTTACACAACACAATTCACTTAACTATGATGAATTATGAAGTTAAATGTCAGCTCGGTAAAGTGTCAGCATTTTCTATGTGAATGACCTATTTGCAGAAAAGCACACAATGTCAAAACAAGTGGTTAATAAGCAAAAACAACTAAACATGAGTGAGTATCATATAGAAGAGTTTTCACTTAAAAAAATTAAATGATTAAGCCTACCAGCTGTTGTAAAGACAGATAAAATCCAAGTCTGTCAATATAATTTTGACAGATTTTTTTCTAAATTTGAATTCAATATAAACCTCTTAAGAGATTTGTGGAACCGTATGTCACACTCATAATTACTAAATTATAATTCAGGAGTTCAACTTTTAAACCAGGAATTCAATCCAGATCTTTTTTTCCTTATTAAAAATGTATTAACATTCAGGTTAAGCAGCTGAACTGAAAAATACTAAGGCTATTTATTAGAGATAAAAGAAGCAAGAAGCAAAGAGTGGCTCTCCTGCCTGGGCAGGAACAGGTGGCTGGATGGAAGGACACTGACAGGCCAGTTCAGAAAGCCCTTAGTTCTAGTTCAGGTCCTGAAACTAACTAGCTATGGACCCCTTGGCATAGAACAAACTTTCTGAGCTTCAGTTTCATCTGTAAAAATTAGACCGCTGCCCTAAAATTTCTAAGATTATTTTCAATTCTAAAATTCTATGAGTTTACCAAATCAAAAGGCAGCAGGCTGGCGGGTGGGGGAGATGCAATGGTGGAATGGGTGGCCAATTTAATAAAACTTTTCACAACGGCAAACACATCAACAATAAAACATATGTCCTGGAAATTGTTTTAATAAACTCAACAAAACACTGTTAAAGAGGCCAGGTGCTGTGGCTCACACCTATAATCCCAGCAATTTGGGAGGCCAAGGCAGGTGGATCACTTGAGGTCAGGAGTTCAAGACCAGCCTGGCCAATGTGGCAAAACCTTGTCTCTACAAAAATTAGAAAAATTAGCCAGGTGTGGTGTGCGCCTGCAGTCCCAGCTACTCAGGAAGCTGAGGCAGGAGAATTGCTTGAACCCAGGAAGCAGAGGTTGCAGTGAGCTGAGATGGCGCCACTGCACTCGAGCCTGGGCAACAGAGTGAGACCCTGTCTCCAAAAAGAAAAAAAAAAAAACCCCAAGGTAATACAGAACCACCACCTTGGATTAAATGATTAAAGGCTCTTACAATGTTGCCAAGTGCACTGAGCCCTCAGAGGGGGTTCCTATGCTCACTGTGAAGCTCAGCTCAGCACATGTTACTTGCCAGGTCACATGGCCAATGAGGGCCACTGGCTGGATTCACTCCATGTCTGTCTCTTCCAGAGCCCATCCTCTTTCTACTAAACCTGGATGACTCTTAGATGTTTTTGTCTTGCCCCTATATGAGTAATCTCTGTGACCTGGGTAGCTAAAACAGATGGGAACAGAAAGCCGTGACTGACCAACAAACTACAAAGGCTATCTGCTGTCAGAGCACTGGCAGTCCAGGCCCAGAGTGCCCACAGTGAGACTTCCCAGCCTCCATTTCCTCATGGGTAAAAAGCCCATCGCTCACTGCCTGGCCACAGCATGGAGTCGCTGTGAAGGTCAAAGGAGATCTGGTAAGAGAAAGCACCTTGTACACTGTAGAGGCTGTACAACGTGAGGGCTATGCACATTACTCTGTGTTGTTTGCCCACAGAAAGTATTAGAACTCCATAAAGCTTTTTGGTCCTGAAATTAACCTTCCCCTCTTTCTACTACCCCTGAAGTTTTGAAAATCCCAATGAAATTCCCAAACTAGACATATATAAAGTATAAAATACACAACTAATAATGAATTAGGAGTATAAAAAAGTGGTGTCAAAGGTATGCTTACTACAACTCATTGTTTTCCACAACAGGTTTACAATCTTTTTATTTTCAATGGTAAACTCACTCAAATGAGACTATAATCCAACTTTCTATCTTCAGGTTTTGTAACATGGATCAAAGTGCTAATGATAAAATTACGATAGAGTTTAACAGAATGTGTACCCAGTAGTTTATAATTCCTAAATGCAGTCTAATTCTTATCTGTTGAGTATCTGCTGTGTGCCAGGCAGTGTGCTAGAGGCAGGGGACACAAAAAGATGAACAAGAAAGCTTCTGCCCTTCACAGACAATGCAACTCACGTGTGGTCGCAAACTACAAACCCAGCCCAATCTCAACCATAAAATACAAATCATTATAAAAGACAGCAGCTATAAACACGCATTTCAGAAAACATCTACATTTTTACAAAACCATAGGCAAATAGTTACTAGTCATTAATCTTTATTTTAAGGAAACTCTAGTGATGTGTACTGTAACCATCATTTCTGGCCTTGGGGAAGACAGACACCAGCGACATTAAAATCTGGTAAAGAAAAGCATCTAAACCAAAGCACACATTTGTTTCAAACAGACTAAGCATTCATATGTTTAAATAGCCACATACTCAAGATAAACAAAATGTGAGGTGTGTGTCCCACACACACAATGGAGTATTATTCGGCCTTAAAAAGGAATGAAATTCTGACACATGCTACAGCATGGATGAACCTTGAGGACACTATGCTGCATCAATCAGCCAGACACAAAAAGACAAATCCTGTAAAATTCCACTTGTATGAGGTTCCAAGAGTAGTCAAATTCATAGAGACAGAAAGGAGAATGGTTGCCAAGGACTGGGAGAAGGAGAAATGGAGAGTTAGTGTTTAATGGGTATAGAGTTTCGTGTTGGAAATGAAAACATTCTGGACATGGGTGGTGGTGAGGGCAATGTGAACATGCTAATGTCACTGAACTGTGCGCCTAAAAATGATTGTAACGATAATTTTCAGTGATGCATGTTTTACCACAAAAAATATCCAGGTATTTAGATATTACCAATTAACAATGCTAATAGTGAAACACTTCATGGCAACCCCTAGAAGTGCTAAGAGTCAGCTTTTCTGACTCTCATCCTAGTGTATTATGGCTGTGGACGTTAAATGAGACCTTAATGATGACCCATATGGGCAGTATGGTTGTGTATTTTTTTAAAAGGGAGAAAGAAAAAAAACCCAACATATATAAAAATGTTCTTACCTCCACTTGCATATTCCATGATTAGGTAGAGTGTTTTTTCAGTTTCAATGACTTCGAATAACTTCACTGGGGGAGAGGAGAGGACACAGAAGAAAAAGAGACAAATGTCTGTATGCACAAACCATGCACATATAAACTGTAACTATGAAAAGCAACCTTTTCCCTGTTAAAGATTTTAATAGCTGGCCCTCTAAAAAATGCTTTTAGGGAATTTTATCAAATACCACAACAACAGAAAAGAGTCTATGAAAGCATGGAATTCCATAAAAATAATTTCTGAATGTTCAGTGTGACTTCCATATGTGCTCAGCAGTCCAGCAAGGTGTACCTGAGCTCACTTCCTCTGTCACCCTCACTGTCCTTCAGCATGTCTGTGTTGGCTAGCTGCCCTCCCAGCACCCCAGGAAAAGTGGTCAGCCTGCAGCAACTGCTCAGTTCTACTCTGCTCCAACAAATGCAAATCTAGCTGCTTATGATTATGGCTTTAAGGATGTAATTCTATTTGAGACCTTTATTGCTTGGGAAACTTATGACAACTTTCAAAGAACAAGGTTCCTTTGTTACTTTTCTGATGCCAAAGATGGAAAGAAGCAGAGGGATTATACTGCAATTAATTGAGGGGGGGAATCTTTTTTATAAGAATCATTTTCAGTAGGTCAGGGTGATTTTCCTAAAGCAGTCTTTTGTTACAGATGGAAATATTTCTATCACTGCTAATTCATAAAACCTTATTAGAAATATATACATTTTTGGCTGAGTATGGTGGCTCACACCTGTAATCCCAGCACTTTGGGAGGCTGAGGCGGGTGGATCGTTTCTGCTGAGGAGTTGGACACCACCCTCGGCAACATGGCAAAATTCCCTCTCTACAAAAAAATGCCAAAAATTAGCTGGGTGTGGCGGCATGCACCTGTAGTCCCAGCCACTCGGGAGGCTGAGGTGGGAGAATGGCCTGAGCCAGTGTGGTGGAGGTTGCAGTGACCTGAGATCATGCCATTGCACTCCAGCCTGGACAACAGAGCTAGACCCTGTCTCAAAAAAAAAAAAAAAAAAAAAAGAATACACACACACACACACACACACACTTTAAAAATGAAACTGGAGTAAATCTCTGAAGCTATCAAATCACCATTGTGCATATCTACTTTATTATGTTAATATTTACTTTAAGTTTACCCAAAACTGGGGGGTATGCTAGTGTTTTATATTTCAAGCAATTTTCTGAGGCTTTAATAGAGTATCAGGCCAAACAAAATGCCTAACATAGCAGTCAGTAAATGTTTGATGAACTGATGAATAAAGCTATCATACCATTCCCTAGACTCTGATACGTTCAGACTGTGAAGAAAAGCCACTTCAGAAAGTTAAGGCACATGTGTTGGTAAGCTGCATGAAAATAAAACCCTTCTAATCTTCCAACGAAACTTTGGGTCTTCTGGGAAAACTATGTTAATGCAATAGGAATTTTTTAAAAGTTCAATTTATTATCAAAGATATGTCAAGTTTTAAGTACAAAACTCTAATCAGGTCACAATTTAAGTAATTAAAAGACAAAATAAACATGTTTACGTTAGCTTGTTCTAGGCAACAGTGATAAAGTTTTTTTGTTGGGGGCGGGAGGACGGGTGTGAAAAGTTGGAATTTGAAATCCAGAGTTGGCTAGCTAGGCCCCAAGGATTGAAATGAAAATCAAGGAAACAAGATTTTCTTCCCACTATTATATTCCTTGTGATTTTTTTTTAATCCAACTATGAAGTTGTTCCGTGATTTTTTCTTCAACCATACTTATTGATTCTAAATTTTTTTTTCACATTTTAATTAATATCCCTGATATCAGGATGAAGGCTTGCTAGCATTTCTCTTAGTAGTATATGAAACAAGGAAACAAGAACACCTTTAAAGTAATGGTGGTTTAGACTGATGAAATAGGGCATACGCCTTTTGTTAAAAAAGCAGCTCTCTGTAAAAGCTTCTTTCTTCCTGTGGTGGTTCTGTGTTACTCTTCTATTCTTGTGCCTGATGCATTCTTGATAGGCTATCCTTGATACTAAACATCAATCCTTTCATTTCCTAAAACTGATGTTGACAGTAAGCTGATTATGGGCTGTCTTAAGAGTGATTTCATTCTTGAAATATTATTTTTAGATTGTATGATCTATCACTATACAAAAAAGCAGTTATGTAATTTTTTAAAAGCCCTATTACAATGCATATGGGATCAAAAGTTTTTCTTGGGTCAGTATTAAGTCATTTGCTTATTTATTCTCTTCTTGTTTCTACAGTTACTCTAAGGGTAGGACCATGTCGCTCCTTCCTCATCTTTAAACACACCTACTAGCACCTGGCACAGAGTTGTGCACACAGAGGACACAGAAAACAAATCTTTGATTTATAAAATAATTCCTATCACAATTCCATTAGATAGCAAGTATTCCATCTTTCAAATAAGTATTTTCTTAGGGCACACAGCAAAAAGTATTGGACCTCTGAAATATTCTTTTTACAAATTTTTAAGTTTATTATTATTATTACTTTTTTTTTTTTTTTTTTGGAGAGACGGGGTCTCGCTCTGTTGCTTAGGCTGGTCTTGAGCTCCTGACCTCCAGCAATCCTCCTGCCTTGGTTTCCCAAAGTGCTGGGATTACAGGCATGAGCCACTGTGCCCAGCCCCTTTGAAAATATTAATTCTGACTTCCTATAATTCCCTTCTATCTACTCATGCAATACAATTATATTTTCTAATATACTTAAAAATTAGAAAATTATAATCAGAGTACAGATGTTTCTACCACATTAAAGCTTTAAATTCAACGTTTAATACCTAAGCTTTTAACCTGTCTTCAGCAATTTCAAAAAGCTAATACAAATGATCAACAACTTGTATATATATTTTACTAGAGGTGTACTCTACCATTTCTAGAATACGTGTTTAGCTTTATGACATAATTTCAAGTACGTATTTAGACCCCAAAATATTTAAAAAAGCAGAAAGTACCTATATTGGGATGATTTAAAATCTTCATTATTCTTACTTCTCTGAAGAGCTAAAAAAAAAAAAACAAACAAAACACAAAATCCCTCAACACAAGTTATTAAACATTATATTCCACTATTGTAATATAAATTTAAATTTTTCTCTTAGATAACAGATTCATTGCTAATGTGTATTAATCCATATCTAAGACTAATATGAAAGTCCAGAATATCTCTGAAGTAGTTTTAATAAACTATTACCAAATAGTATTCCCAAATGCTTCCATTTATTAAAAACAGCAGAGGTCTCAAAGGGGGATGGTAACATACTCTGAATTTTACAATGCTATCTTGAAAACATAAGATCAGACTTACGTAGGAATAATTTCTGTGATTAAACTTAGTCTGATTCAGTATCTACCCAGGGCTTCCAACTCTGCGAATCAAAACCTGTATGGTTCCAGTGAAATACATCATAAGCATATTAAACTGATAATTCCAAATAATTCTATTAGAAGACTATGAACAAAACCACCTTGGGAAATCCTCACTGGAGAATATAGGTAACTTAGCATGGAGGTTGTGGTGACTATTACATTAGTAACCCTCATGAGTCATGCCTTACATGTTCACGCTTTTGTGGAGTGCCCCCTTCATACTGACATTAGACCTGGCCATGTAATCTGCTTTGGCCAGTGGGACCTTAGCAAACTGAAGCAAGCAGAGGCTGGATAAAATGCTTGGGCGTCATGGCTTGCTCTCTTGGAGCACTGTGAAGGAGCTGGTCTGGCCTCTTTGGGGATGAAGGGTAGTTATTTAAAGAGACAGATCCTCTGTGGTAACTGCATCCAGCCCCTGCCAAACCACCAGCTGAATTCAGCCACACAAGTGAACCCAGGTGAGACCTTAAGAAAAACCAGCCGAGCACGGTGGCTCACACCTGTAATCCCAGCACTTTGGGAAACCAAGGTGGGTGGATCACTTGAGCTCAGGAGGTCGAGACCAGCCTGGGCAACATGGTGAAACCCCATCTCTACTAAAAATACAGAAATTAGCTGGGTGCAGTAGCATGTGTCTGTAGTCCCAGCTACTCGGGAGGCTGAGCAAGAGAATCACTTGAGCCTGGGAAGTGGAGGTTGCAGAGAGCTGATGGCGTTACTGCACTCCAGCCTGGGCGACAAAGCGAGACCCTGTCTCAAAAAAAACAAACAAAAAACCATCCAACCAAGACCAGCAGAGCTTCCTAGCCATTCCACAGAATAAGAAATATTAAATTGCTGTTGTATAAATACATGTTGTGAATTCAGAGCAGGTTCTTATCATTATGGCCTGGGTTAATATAACCCAGAAAAACAACAGGATTTTAGAGACCATCCTATTCAACCCTCTTGCAAACAAGAGGAAACCAGGAAAAGAAAGAAAAAGATCTTCTAAGGTCCTGCTATCCTTCTGTGGGGAATGTGTCCGGAACCCAGTCTCCTAACACCCAGGATACAACCTCCAGGAGGCAAAAGCAGGGAAAAACCTTGGAAGAGGAGAAGCAGCGGCCTATGTGGAAAGGAAGCTGGTGAGAAATCACAGGACTCTCACCATACTTGTCCTTGTCCACTGTGTCTAATCTAAAATTGAATTAGCAGCTAAGAGGAGATGGACATGGACCAGATTTTTTTGTTAATTTATTTTTTGAGACAGGGTCTCGCTCTGCTGCCCAGGTTGAAGTGCAGTGGTGTGATCATAGTTCATTGTAGCCTTGACCTCCTGGGCTCAATCAATCCTCCCCTTCAGCCTTCCAAAGTGCTAGGATCACAGGTGTGGGCCACTGTGCCCAGCCCATGGACAGGATTTGACATATAACCTTACGCTCAGAATTTTAAAACATGTAATCAGATAAATAACCTTTCCTATCTAAAATACTGTCTCATTTTTGAAGGGAGGAGCATTTTTATCTCCAACATAAACATCTCCCTTTGCAACTGTGGTAATTCCTACATTTTATGTTCTGAGATGAGAAGATAGTCACCCAAGTAAATTCCTGACAACCATTCAGGCCTGAGTTCTTTTTTAGCTCTCCTCTGTTAAACTAACACAGAAATCTTGTTTTCCAATCCATTATAGTTGAATTGGTAGCTAGAATTCAAATCTCCCAATTACTTCCCAACTGCTAAATTAGAACACCTCCTGGAGGTTGCAGTGAGCTGAGATCATGCCACTGCACTCCAGCCTGGGTGACAGAGCAAGACTCCAACTCAAAAAAAAAAAAAAAAAAAAAAAAAAACAACAACAATCTCCACTTTGGATGCCATATCAATATAGCTCAGGATACAGCACTGAGAATGAAACCCTGACCATGGCTGTGGCATCCCTGCATCCTGCCAACTTCTGCATACCCCTCAAAGGTACATTCTAGTCACCCCAACTCCTTTTAGTTACTAGAACATACTGTTTGTTTATTTATTTTTGAGACGGAGTCTTACTCTGATGCCCAGGCTGGAATGCAGTGGCACAATATCGGCTCACTGCAACCTCCGCCTCCCAGGTTCAAGGGATTCTTCTGTCTCAGCCTCCAGAGCAGCCAGGATTGTAGGTCCCACCATGCCTGGCTAATTTTTGTATTTTTAGCAGAGATGGGGTTTTGCCACGTTGGCCAGGCTGGTCTCGAACACCTGACCTCAGGTGATCTGTCTGCCTTGGCCTCCAAAGTGCTGGGATTACAGATGTGAGCCACCGCGCCTGGCCACAGAACATACTAAATTCCTTTAAATGTCTTCTCCCTTTTCATCCTTTAAGTCTCAGGCAGATTCTCTGAAAACGTATCTAAGTAGGTCTCCTTGTTTTACATCATAGCCCATCTGTTCACTTCTTTCCTGGGATGTCTTTCAAGCTATGAAGACACATTTTTGTGCACCTGTTTGTTATCCTCGTGTCACCCACAGGGAGCATGCCTGTCTCCTTTCACTACTGTATACCTGAAACCAAGGCTGGCACACAACTGAAATGCATTTGTTTGATAAATACCTGCATGAAAGCACTAACTACCAACAACTGCGGTCTGAGCCAGCCTCAGCATTCTAATGACCACATAGCTTTTAAATCCTCCGCAGCACAATGCTTGTTACAGAGTTGTCACAGTTCTGATGACAGGGGAGCAGGTCAAATGAAGGCAATCATTTTTAAGTCTCTACTAACAGTACAGCAGAAATGAAACAAAGTGAATTAGAGCCAAAAAGCAGGAAAAAGATGGACTATTAAAGGAATTCAAAAGATTTGGCTTTAAGTTGCTAAGTTCTGGAGGAATTTGTTAGGCAGCAGTGGATAACTAATATTCTGCAGACACCATATTAAAATGCGAGAACTCCTGAGTTACAGCAGAGGTCATACCAGGGATGCAATGTGAAAACAAAAAGGACAGGTAAATGGGACCAGATAGAAGACTAGTAAAAATTTAATTCCGTAGGCAAAAAGAGCAGCCAAAGAATCCCAAGAGAGGTAGTGGCAGGATATTAGCCCAAATAACTTTATGTATTCACCTCTCTATTGGAATTATGTATTAGGTAGATACTGGCAGGCAGCAAATGTGTAAATAAGCTTTATGCTAAGTTAAACAAGCAGGACAGGGAGGAAGCAGGAAGCTAACAGTTATCTAGTGCCTGCTGTGTCTGACGCACAGAGCCAGATGCTTCACATTCACAGTCTTATCTAAGCTTAATTTTCACAACTCTATCAGCTGAGTATGATCATCTCCAGTATACAGAGAAAGACGACTGAGACAGGTTAGCAAACTCATCCAAAGACTCAGCTAATATATGCTGGAGCCAGGATTCTCACTTTGGGTTGCCTGACTCCAAAGTCTACGTTCATCTCAGGATTCCACATTGCTACCTTAGAAATTTAACTAAAAAAAAAAAAAATCAACAAATTATAAGCTGCTGATATAGAAAAGTCCAGAGCAACAGGTGGGTACTGGCACAGAGCTTTTTACGAAGTTGACAATTTGCATACAAGTGAGATAAAAATGCCAGAGACTTCATAATCTCTGAATCTGATGACCAAAGATAGTTAAATTTGGATAGGAATAATGTACTGAAAGGCAAATGTGAACTTTAAGGAAAGTCCCTATAAGGACTATACCAGAAAAATTTTAAAGTTTTGTAATTGTAAAAGGCCATTTAAATAAGAGAAACTCACCTTATTTCTACTTTATTTTTTTGAAATGGGGTCTCGCTCTGTCGCCCAGGCTGGAGTATAGTGGCGCCATCTCGGCTCACTGAAAGCTCCGCCTCCCAGGTTCACACCATTCTCCTGCCTCAGCCTCCTTAGTAGCTGGGACTACAGGTGCCTGCCATCACGTCCAGCTAATTTTTGTATTTTTAGTAGAGACGGGGTTTCACCGTGTTAGCCAGGATGGTCTCGATCTCCTGACCTCGTGATCCGCCCGCCTCGGCCTCCCAAAGTGCTGGGATTACAGGCGTGAGCCACCGCGCCCGGCCTATTTCTACTATCTTAATACAGCTTATTTCTCCACATTCCCTTTTCAATCTTAAATAGATGTTAGTTGGAAAAAAGAAATCAAATTACATGGAAACGTATAAATTGAAAGAATTCTCTCCTTACTGATCAATCCATATCCTCCACACATTTTCACATCTATACATCCTCTATGGAACTGGCACACAAGAGGAGAATAATACCTTTGAAGGCAAAGATTTGGAATCCTGGCAATGGGGATATCAAGGACACTAAATCTATGGTATCAGAGAAGTAAAGAAACATGTCCCAATAGCCAAGACCTGGGGGTTGTCAAGTATTACCATTGGAAAAATAAAATTTTAC
Organism: Pan paniscus; assembly: GCF_029289425.2. Classification (NCBI taxonomy): domain Eukaryota; kingdom Metazoa; phylum Chordata; class Mammalia; order Primates; family Hominidae; genus Pan; species Pan paniscus. Next base: position 104,603,796 of record NC_073264.2, on the reverse strand, counting down.
CTTTTGACAAGTAGAAAAAAAAGAGAGAGAGAATTTTAGTCTCTAGTAAAAAAAAAAAAAAAAAAAAAAAAAAAAAAAAAGACAATTTTACCAACCAATACGAAAGTAAAATGAGTATGTAAAAGAGAACATGGGGGTTACAGACATAAAACTGATCTAAACCATCACAATGAAGGTGTTCAGGCTCCCTTCTCCAGATACACAGATAAGGGACAGAAGACCAGGCCACCTAAGTCACTCCCTCATCACTCTACAGAAACTGTCTCTTTGCCTCAACTACCACAGCACCTAAATGGAAGGGTGCATCAAAGGCCCTCTCAGACAAACCAAGACAGAGAGGCTGGCAAAGTTCATGAGAAGGAATTTTCAAGAAAATGCATTTGTGTAAAAAAGGAAAAAAAAAATTGCTTCTTAATATACAGAGTATCTCTGGAAAGACTCAAAGGAACTGATGTCACTGGTTGCCACAGGCTGGTCTGGTCTCCCAAGTGCTAAGTAGGTAACCTATTTTAAAGACGACCCCTTCCTCAAACGCTCTAAGTCTCAAAGATGACTTCCACTGTGACCGCTGGGTATCTCCTCCCTCTCTTGGGGCTCTTCCTGAGAATGCCTCAGTACTCAATTCCTGGACTCTTTTCCCCTCCTTTTTAATTCCTTTACCATCATTTAGTGAATCTTTGGGGAAACAAAGATAAATGTACCAGTATTTAGTCCTATATGCTAATATTTTTAATTCCGAATTTTAGAATGGATATTATAAGCGAAACTGAACTGTAGTTTTCGTTCCTGTTTCCAATATATTTCAATAGCAATGTTTCTGAATTTGAGAAAAGAATTTGGAAGTTCCTCTTCTTAAGTTCTGGAACAGCTGAACAGAGGCAGAGTATGTACTCACAGTAGATCTCAAAGAATTCAATCATGAATTCCAGGTTTGGCAATATGTTAACTACTTTCTCAACTTCTGTTGTTACTGATGTGTATCAATTTTTTTCTAGAGTTAATTTTGGTAAGTCATGTTTTCCTAGAAAATTATCAATTTCTTTGGATATTCTAACATTTTTCAGAGTTGTAGAAAAGGTTCCTTTATAATAATTTAAATTCTTCAGTATCTGGTATTTCCCCCTCATTTTTCTGTGTTTTCTCTCCCTTCCCCCTGGCAGCACCTAGTAGCTTATCTATTTCATTGCCTCTCTTCTCACTTCCTTGGGGGGGGGGGGGGACCCACCAAAGTTTTGGATTTACCATTTCTACTGTTTTCAAATTCATTATTTTCTGCCTTTAGCTTTACTGACTCCTTACATTATTATTTATTCCTGAGATTTATTTTGTTCCCTTTTCTAAACTATTAGTTTAATGTTTAATGCATTCCTTGTCATTCTTGTTTAATAATGTGTTTAAGGCTACAAATTTCCCGGAGCACCAAAAAGCAGTATTACATAGGTTCTGACACACAGCTTATTATCATTAATTTCTAGATATACTGTAATTTTTGTTTGCAATTTTTCTTTGATCCAAGAATTCTGTGTGTTTTAGGTTCCACATGTTTGTATATTTTGTTTGGTTCTATTTTTATTGCTCTACATTAGAACTATAGCCTAGAAAGATGTTAGTCTGGCTTATTCAAATGTTATGTATTGCCCAACTCTGAGAAAATAATATACCTCATAGTCAGCACACATTGGAATAGTAATGACGATAATATCCTAGCACACAGCTGTTATGTATCCTGAAAAGGGGATTAAAACAGCTATACTATGGGCTAATGGAAATGCTGTTATTTTTTTTTTTTTTTTGAGACGGAGTCTCACTCTGTCACCCAGGCTGAAGTGCAGTGGCACGATGTCCGCTCACTGCAAGCTCCGCCCCCCGGGTTCACACCATTCTCCTGCCTCAGCCTCCCCAGTACTAGGACTACAGGCACCCGCCACCACGCCCAGCTAATTTTTTTGTATTTTTTAGTAGAGACGGGGCTTCACCGTGTTCACCAGGATGGTCTCAATCTCCTGACCTCATGATCCGCCCACCTCAGCCTCCCAAAGTGCTGGGATTACAGGTGTGAGCCACCGCACCTGGCCATGGAGGTGCTGTATATTAAGATATGTACCTTTTCCCCCTACTTACTGTGTAATTAATGAATGGCCTAAGAGAGTTAAGTGATAAAGTCTTCTCTGTCATGCCTGTGTTTCTATTAATTTAGCTCAGATTTTCACCTATGTATTTTGGGGTTCTGGTTATCATTTGGTGTCCTATCATTAAAAATAAAATTTAAAAATATGAAAATAAAATAAAAATAATTGCTTTTCAAATGGCAATTGTTAAGTGAACCAGAATAACCACTTCTGAAGAACAAAGTGTGTGTTTAGACACGGAGACTCTGTCCACGATGCAGATCAGCAAAGAAAGGAGAGGTGAGGCAGCAAGTGATTATACATACGAAAAACCATGAAACTGGATCCCTACCTCGTAACACATGACTGCTGGTGGCTTAAAGATTACTTTAAACATGTGAAGACAACAGAGAAAAATATGTTTATGACCCCAGGTAGAAAAGAATTTCTTAAAGAAGGCACAAAAAAGGCCGGACGTGGGGGCTCACACCTGTAATTCCAGCACTTTGGGAAGCCAAGATGGGTGGATCACGAGGTCAGGAGATCGAGACCATCCTGGATAACATAGTGAAACCCCGTCTCTACTAAAAATACAAAAAAAATTAGCCAGGCGTGATGGCAGGCACCTGTAGTCCCAGCTACTCGGGAGGCTGAGGCAGGAGAATGGCGTGAACCCGGGAGGCGAAGCTTGCAGTGAGCCGAGATCGTGCCACTGCACCCCAGCCTGGGTGACAGAGCGAAACTCCGTCTCAAAAACAAAAAAACAAAAAAACAAAAAAGACATAAAAAGTGCAAAGCACATAAAAAAAAGACTGATAAATGTAACTGCTTTAAAATTAGGAGCCTCTGCTATTCACTGAGAGACGGTATCAAGAGAGTGAAGATATACCATCAAGTAGAAGGTATGTGCCACATATATAATAGTATCTATGATATATAATGATATCCTAAAATAACTAAGAAAAAATCCACTAGAAATTAAACAAAAGATGAATACGTACTTCACAGAAGAAACAAAAAACCTAAATATGAAAAAATGCATGACCTCATCAGTAATTAGGAAAATGTTACATTAAAACCATAATGAGATTTTTCTTTTCTTTCTTTTTTTTTTTTTTTTTTTAAGAGGGGCTCCTGCTCTGTTACCCTGGCTGGAGTGCAGTGGTGCAATCACAGCTCACTGCAGCTGTAAACTCCTGGGCTTAATCAATCCTCAGCCTCCCAATTATCTGAGACCACAGCTATGAGCCACCATGCCCAGATAATTTAAAAAAAAAAAAAATCTTTTTGTAGACACAGAGTCTTGCTCTGTTGCCCAGGCTGGTTCTTGAACTCCTGGCTTGGAGAGATCTTCCCATCTCAGGCTCCCAAAGTGCTGGAATTTAAGGAGGAAGCCACTATGCCTGGCCAAATATCACTTTTATATTTACCAAATTGATAGCACAATTTTTTTGTTTTTTTTGAGATGCAGTCTTGCTCTGTCGCCAGGCTGGAGTGCACTGGCACAATCTCAGCTCACTGCAACCTCCACCTCCCGGGTTCAAGCAATTCTCCTGTGATGGCACAAATTTTAAAAAATCAGAGAAAATCAAATTTTGATGAGGATGCTACATCACTTGTGCTCTCCTACACACTGCTGATGGAAATATAAATTAGCATACCTGCTCTGAAAATAATTTGGCCTTCTCTAATGAAGAAGGAGGATGTGCAGACAGACTCTGTGATACAAGAATTCTAAGTATATATATTTAAGAAACTCTTCACAAGTGTGCCAGGACACACAGAGGACAATTCACAGCAGTCATGTTTGCAATACAAAAAGCAATCCAAATGTCTCTGAATCACGGGATAAATACAGAGTGGCATATTCACATAATGGGATACTACATATTCTTGAAAATGGACATAGCAGTGAAGGTGAATTACAGCAAAATACATCAACATGGAACACAATGTAGGTAAAAGAAAGCAAAAGCGGCTGGGCATGGTGGTTCACACCTGTAATCCCAGCACTCTGGGAGGCTGAGGTGGGTGGATCACTTGAAGTCAGGAGTTCGAGACCAGCCTGGCCAACGTGGTGAAAACCCGTCTCTACTAAAAACACAAAGATTAGCTAGGTGTGGTGATGCACACCTGTAATCCCAGATACTTTGGAAGCTGAGGCAGGAGAATCACTTGAATCCAGGAGGCAGAGGCTGCAGTGCTGAGATCACGCCACTGTACTCCAGCCTGGGTAACAAGAGCGAAACTCCGTCTCAAAAAAGGAAGCAAAGCAAAAGCCAATAGGAGAATACACATAGCATGAGTCCATTTATACAATTTTTTAAACTTTACACTACATTGGTGGGGTGCGGTGGCTCACGCCTGTAATTCCAGCACTTTGGGAGGCTGAGGTGGGTGGATCACTTGAGGTCAGGAGTTCAAGACCGGCCTGGCCAACATGGTGAAACCTGGTCTCTACTAAAAATACAAAAATTAGCTGGGTGTGGTGGTGCACGCCTGTAATCCCTGCTACTCAGGAGGCTGAGGCACAAGAATCGCTTGAACTTGGGAGGCAGAGGTTACAGTGAGCTGAGATCGCACCACTGCTCTCCAGCCTGGGAGACAGTGTGAGACTCAGTCACAAACAAACAAACAAACACAAAAGAAACAAAAAACAGACAAAAAAAAAACCTTTATACTACATTGATGAGTGATCCATATGTGGTAAAATTATACGGACAAAGCAAGAAAATAATAACACAAAATCCTTGTTAGTGTTTACCCAGTAGGTGGGCAATGAAAAAGGGGAATCAGGTTGAGGAGGGGCACAATATGGGACTGGTTTAAAGGTATGGTTGAAGATCTATTTCTTGAAGCAGGTAGTATAACGGTGCTCATCTCATATACATATTTATATGCTAAACATGGAACATTCTTTTGTATGCAGTCAGTATCTAATAAAAATTAAAAACTAAATTTTAAAAAATTGCTTAGCTTGAGCTGAGTAATACAACAAATCAGTTTTCTAAAAATGTAAAATAAGAGTAGCGACAATGTGTGTGCTTTTTTTTTTTTTAATTAGAGAAGGAGTCTTGCTCTGTCACCCAAGCTGGAATGCAGTGGCATGAACATGGTTCACTGCAGCCTCGACCTCCCGGGCTCAAGCAATCCTCCAGCCTCAGCCCCCTAAGTAGCTAGGACTACAGGTGCGCACCACCACATCTGGCTAATTTCTGTATGTAGAGACAGGGTTTTGCCATGTTGCCCAGGCTGGTCTTGAACTCCTGAGCTCAGCAATCTGCCTGCCTTGGTCACCCAAAGTGCTGGGATTACAGGCTTGAGCCACCATGCCTGGCCAATAATGTGTTTTTTATGATCAAATATTTCAAAGACAAACTAAGAATCTTCCCATCTCCCAAACTCAAGGTTCTGGTGGTCAAGATTCCTAGAATCAGAGCAACATCAGGAAAAATTAATTTAGTGTTAAAATGAATTTGGTACTAACAAAATTAACTTACCAGATTTTACTAGGTATCTACCACATGCAAGCTGAATTTCCATATGTTCCGTTGTTATCCTTCCCATATGGAAAGTACTATGAGTGACTGGCTCCAAGGGAACTTATGCAAAGAAAGCTATTTGATGTTATAAATTTAGGTTCTAAGGCTAGTTCAGTCCCTTATTCACTGGATGAGTGAACAAACCACAAAATCTTGAGAGCGTTAACCTACTTACCTATAAGATAGATTTTGAAAACAGCTACTTCGGCCTGGCGTGGTGGCTCACGCCTGTAATCCCAGCACTTTGGGAAGCTGAGGCAGGTGGATCACCTGAGGTCGGGAGTTCCAGACCAGCCTGACCAACATGGAGAAACCCTGTCTCTACTAAAAATACAAAAAAATTAGCTGGGCGTGGTGGTGGGTGCCTGTAATCCCAGCTACTCGGGAGGCTGAGGCAGGGGAATCACTTGAACCAGGGAGGTGGGGGTTGCGGTGAGCAGAGATCACGCCATTGCACTCCAGCCTGGGCAACAAGAGCAAAACTCTGTCTCAAAGAAAAAAAAAGAAAACAACTGCTTCACAGGACTGTTGTGAAAAGTACATGCAATGATATAAGATAAAGTGTGTGTAGAATTTGACTCCAGGAGCTATACTACCTAATCCCAACCCAGCTGTACCACTCACTGAGTCTAGGTAACTTGACCTCCCTGACCCTGTCACCTCTACAATGAAAGGATGGCTTGACATACAGAGTGCATGGAACAGCACCTGGCATACAATAAACTCTTGACATGTGTTTGTGATTCTGGCTGATGTTACTGTTATAATTCTCTCACAAAGGCCTAATTTGCACCCAAGTTTATATTTTCTGCAAATGGGTCCAGGCTATGCTCTAAGTTTAACCCACTTAAAATACTTGGTTCCTTGGTGACTTTTCTAAAATAGCATAATGAGTCCTTGGTACAATGAAAAATATACTTTAGCTGGGTATGGTGGTGTGTGCCTGTAATCCCAGCTCCTTGGAAGGCAGACTGGAATCCTCGGAAGGAGGATGCTTGAACCCAGGAGTCTGAGACCAGCTTGGGCAAGACAGTGAGACCTCAATTCTAAAAACAAACAAACAATCTCTAAAATACACTCTACTATTCTCAGTTTATAATGTATTTTTTTTTTTTTTTGAGACGGAGTCTTACTCTGTCGCCCAGGATGGAGTGCAGTGGCGTGATCTCGGCTCACTGCAAGCTCCGCCTCCCAGGTTCACACCATTTTCCTGCCTCAGCTTCCCGAGTTTATAATGTATTCTAAATATCAACCTGTATTATTTATTGCCAAAACAAAAATAAGTCTGGCAAGAAATTTAAAAGTTTATAAGGAATAAAGAAGCAACAATACTGAAAGCCGTTTTTTCTATTTCTTCTATCTCTTTTGAAATCTAAAAATAAACAAACATATATACAGTTTTATTCTCAATTTTTTTTTTTTTTGGCAGAGTTTCTCATTTGTTGCCCAGGCTGGAGTGCAGTGGTGCCATCTTGGCTCACTGCAACCTCCGTCTCCTGGGTTCAAGCGATTCTCCTGCCTCAGCCTCCCAAGTAGCTGGGATTACAGGCATGTGCCACCACGCCCGGCTAATTTTTTTTGTATTTTCAGTAGAGACGGGGTTTCTCCATGTTCGTCAGGCTAGTCTCGAATTCCAGACCTCAGGTGATCCCACCCAGCTGGGCCTCCCAAAGTGCTGGGATTACAGGAGTGAGCCACCGTGCCCAGTGTACTCTCAGTATTTTAAATATGTATAATCAGGCTGGGGGTGGTGGCTCATGCCTGTAACCCCAAGGCTTTGGGAGGCTGCTTAAGCGCAGAAGTTCCAGGCTGCAGTGAGCGACGATCATGACACTGCACTTCAGCTTGGGCTACAAAGTAAGATCCAGCCTCAATCAATCAATACAAGAAGTGCCTGTCTTGGATTTCATTTGCCATCTCCTATTTGTATTAATTTATCAGATTTATGACACTGATGTGAATGCAGACACTGGATTTTAAATAACAGACAAGACTGTAACAACTATTTTTACAGTGGTTACCACTTTTGTTAATGGCCTGAAAAGTCAATATTAAGAAAATGAAAGAGAAAGATAGTTGGAAAAAAAAAAAAAGAAAGAAAAGAAAAAGATGAAAAGAGTTGTTCAATGAAAACGATTTCCAAAATAACTTGTGCTTCACCCAGTAGAGAAAGGAGGCCAGGAACTGGGTACTAAGGCACTCCTAGGAAGAGTTCCAGAGAGGGAGAAAATATTCAGCAGTGGCAGTAGCAGCCGTCTATGAAACTTAGAATATTTGGGGAAGGGGTCATCTTTAAAATAGGTTACTTTGCCAGGCACGGTGGCCACACCTGTAATTCAGCACTTTGGGAGGCTGAAGCGGGTGGATCACTTGAGGTCAGGAGTTCGAGACCAGCCTGGCTAACACGGTGAAACCCTGTCTCTACTAAAAATACAAAAATTAGCTGGGTGTGGCAGTGGGTGCCTGTAATCCCAGCTACTTGGGAGGCTGAGGCAGGAGAATCACTTGAACTCGGGAGGCAGGGGTTGCAGTGAGCCGAGATGGCACCACTGCACTCCAGGCTGGCCAACAGAGGGAGGCTCCGTCTCATAAATAAATAAAATAGGTTACTTTAGTTGGGTGTGGTGGTGTGCGCCTATAGTCCCAGCTACCTCAGGAGGCTGAGGTGGAAAGATACTTGAGCCCAGGAATTCCAGGCTGCAGTGAGCTCTGGTCTTGCTGCTACCTTCCATCCTGGGCAACAGGACAAGACCCCATCAATCAATCACTCAATCAATAAAAAATAAATAGGCCGGGCGTGGTGGCTCACGCCTGTAATCCCAGCACTTTGGGAGGTCAAGGCGGACAGATCATGAGGTCAGGAGATTGAGACCATCCTGGCTAACACGGTGAAACCCCATCTCTACTAAAAATACAAAAAATTAGCCGGGCGTGGTGGCGGGTGCTTGTAGTCCCAGCTACTCGGGAGGCTGAGGCAGGAGAATGGTGTGAACCCAGGAGGCAGAGCTTGCAGTGAGCTGAGATCGCACCACTGCACTCCAGCCTGGGTGACAGAGCGAGACTCCGTCTCAAATAAATAAATAAATAAATAAAAATAAGTAAAATTGGAAGAAGAGAGAAATTAAGAACTTTGGGGGAAGTGAAGACAGACTAGGAGCCATTCTCATCTGGGGTGTGTACTGAGATCACCACATTTCTAGACCCGCCAAGATAGGACCTCTAGGGAGGAAAGTACTGTGAAGGAAATATGCTTTTTTCAAACTCCACAAATGGTTCTAATGCACAAGAAGGGTTGAAAAGTACTGGCTTAAGAAAACCAAATCAACAGTGCCCAAAATAACCCAGTGGTGGCAGCAGTAAAAGTCATTACACGACAGACCACATGAAAAGCATGAACTGGTTCTCCTTGCTTTCAAATTATAAGGTTCCCTGCTACATCCCATGACCAAGATTCCCTAGGACGCCAAAAAAGGCCACTACTGCTACTGCTACAGAGCTCTAAGCACTAACAGTGGCTCCAAAGCAAATACTAGCTTTAAAAAGAAAACAGCCTCCCTCTTCCTGGGTAGGTGTCTGGTGCTTGAGGGGTATCGGAGTGGACCAGGCTTGAGGGGCACAATGAATAACCCTATACCTTCCAATTTGAAATTAGAAGCAAAAAAGGCTGCTAAAATATTAATTCACAGAAATGACTTCCAGAAATGACCTGATAAGATTATTCCTGACTGAACTAGATTCTGAATTCTTCTAGTTTTCTTTAATATCTGGCTACAACTTGCCAATGAAGAATGAGCTGCTCAATTTCAGAAGCCCTATAAACCAAAGCTGACAGCTTGATGTAAATTTCGAGTCTCATGCCTGATGTGTAGGCCACACAGAGAATTCACCAGAATGCCAGATGCCACAACCAGAGACATTCAAACTGCGAACCAGGACGAGAAGTTGTGGACTGCATGCTATGGACAGCTTTTCCCAAGACTGTCAGAACAACAAGACTTCATAACAAGGCTTTTGCCCCTCTTAATTTTTCCTTACTAATGCCTACCTCTTTCAGTTTGGCAGGATCATGCTGTAGCTAAAATTTCACAGTCAGTAGCTTCTGTGGGTAACTTGCACTCCCTGCTTTATACTTAGCCCGGTCATGGAATGCTGGGCTGCCTACTAAACACGGAGGAATCTGTGCAGTTCATGACACTTCTCGTTGCGATTTGGGTATGGTAGAGCGGACAACTTGGTTAAAATTGGCAGACTCCTTGTTTGGCTATACAATTTTAGTTGATTTGGTTCATAAAAACCCTGGCTTAGGAGCATACTCTAAATGCTTGGTGTGATCCTCATGATAGTCATAATGGTAGTCTCTCTGGTACGCTGTATCCTCCCAGAGTGTTAAGTGTCTCCATGTAGCCACCTATCAGATGTCAAATGGTTTCTCTCTGGCTAGAACAACAAAAACTCAAAAGAAACACACGATAATGAGAACACCCTGTCAACGGCATGCTGAAACAGGAAACTCAAAATGATGGCAACTGAGAACAGCAGGGATATCCTAGGTTTTGGTTACACTCTTACCTAGGTGAAAGCCTGACCAAAAGGGAAGAATTGTTAAATAAAAATTATAGGAAGCCATTGTTTGGGACTAAACTCCTGCATTAGGCCCCAGGAAACCAGGTTAAAATTAAAAATGGAGTAATCCCTGCTAAGATTCCACATTCCCAAACCTAAATTAAGTTGTTATCTGACCTTCCTAGAAATCAGAAGAAAAGGAGATAATAGCTAATTTCCCAAACAGGACAGTTTATTATTTATTTATTTTTTGAGGCAGAGTCTCACCGTCACCCAGGCTGGAGTGCAGTGGTGTGATCTCGGCTCACTGCAACCTCCGCCTCCGAGGTTCAAGCGATTCTTGTGCCTCAGCCTACTGGGTAGCTGGGGTATGTCACCATGCCCAACTAATTTTTGTATTTTTAGTAGAGACGCAGTTTCACCATGCTGGCCAGGCTGGTCTCGAACTCCTGGCCTCAGGTGATCCACCCGCCTCGGCCTCCCAAAGTACTGCCATTATTGGCGTGTGCCACTGCGTCCAGCCCCTGATTGAAGATTTAAACTGTCCTAGCTGAGCACGGTGGCTCAGGCCAGTAATCCCAGCACTTTGGGAGGCTGAGGCAGGCAGATCACCTGAGGCCAGGAGTTGGGAGACCAGTCTGACCAACATGGTGAAACCCTGTCTCTACTAAAAATACAAAAATTAGCCAGGCGTGGTGGCACACACCTGTAGTCCCAGCTACTCAGGGGGCTGAGGCAGGAGTATCTCTTGAACCCGGGAGGCGGAGGTTGCAGTGAGCCAAAATCACACCACTGCACTCCAGCCTGGGTCACAGGGCAAGACTCTGTCTCAAAAAAAAAAAAAAAAAAAAAAAAAAGAAAAGGAAAAACTTCAATTGGCACAATAACAAAGTTCCTACTGCTTTAATCCTTACAGAAAAAAATGTAGTGTGAAGTAACCTGACATTAACTAATCGGTTACTTTTCTATGTGGTATGGTCTATTGTGGTCTATTGTTCTGTTTCCCTGTCCCTGCCTTACAAAAAAAAGGAATTCTGAAAGGACCAATACACTCTTTGTTCTTTGCTTCAGCTTTTTTTTGAGACAGGGTCTTGCTCTGTTGCCCAGGCTGGAATGCAGGGGCACCATCACAGCTCACTGCAGCCTCCAACTTCTAGGCTCAGGTGATCCTCCCATCTTAGCCTCCTAAGTAGCTGGAACTACAGGTACACACCACCACACCTGGTTAATTTATTTAATTTTTTTTTGGTAGAGACGGGTCTCTCTATGCTGCCTAGGCTGATCTCAAATTCCTGAGCTCAAGTGATCCTCTCGCCTCAGGCTCCCCAAGTGCTGGGATTACAGGAGTGAGCCACTGTGCCTGGCCTGCCTCAGCCTTCTTCAGCCTTTGCCTGTCTCTAAAGCCAACTTCTGCTCAGCTCATAGGAACACTTATTCTATTTTATGGAATGTAGTGTTGCCCTATTTTACAATCACGATAAGGCCAGTGGAAGGAAGGGAGGGAGGAAGATTGAGGTGGGTATAAGCAGGATTTCCCCACAAAGACCCTGATGAAATCCATAGTCAATAATGCTTTAATAAATCCTACTGGGTATTTTGCATATATTTGTGTTTAATGTTCCTTTTTTTCTTCCTCTGTAAATCTCATTAAAATTTAAAAACACAGGGATTTCCCTTTCTGTCCTACTCAGTCTAGATTTAAGAATGGTGGTTAAATCTTACTCAAAAAATGCTTTACTACTGGGTCAGCAGTATCAACTTGGATGAATTCTCCATTGAAAAGTCTTGTTCTTGTCTTGTTTAATATTTTAATTGGATGGAGACATCCATATCTAATTTACATAGCAGCTAATACAAATGACCCATTATTCCAAAAATCCCCCAAAAGACTGGAATTAAGGCAGAAAATCAATTAAATGAATTTTAGCAGGAATCAAACAAATTCAGGTGGGGGGGTGGGAACAATTCCAAGTATGGAATAAAGTAGGCTTCTGTTCAGCGAAACTCCTGTGGGAGTACCCAAGGAGGCTGAGGGGATTTACTCTGCATAAGAGAAAATCAACAAGACCCAAAATAGCAACTTCTAAGGGCTGGTTATGTTTGCAGTAACTATAACTCCATATGACAAATGGTAAACAGTGTTGTAGAAGTTTCTAGAAGACAGATGCTAGTCTGAAGTAAGGGGAAAAGACTCTAATAGCAAAGCCACTGAACACTGGCACAAGATGCTACGGGAAGGAGTGTGTCTCCATCCCTGAATGTGCTCAAGGTTGGCTAACTAACCAGCTATCATAAATACATTACAAAAAAATCAATTATTTCATTACATGTTACAAATTTCTTGTTTTTTTTTTTGAGACAAAGTCTTGTTCTGTCGCCTCCTGGGTTCAAGCAATTCTCCTGCCTCAGCCTCCTGAGAAGCTGGGATTATAAGCATGTGCCACCACGCCCAGCTAATTTTTGTATTTTTAGTAGAGACGCGGTTTCACCATGTTGACCAGGCTGGTCTCGAACTCCTGACCTCAAGTGATCCCTTGGCCTGGGCATGGTGGCTCACACGTGTAATCCCAGCAAGTGGAGGCTGAGGCAGGTGGATCACCTGAGGTCAGGAGTTTGAGACCAGACCAGCCTGGCTAACATGGCAAATCCCCCATCTGTACTAAAAATACAAACATTAGCCAGGTGTGGTGGCGTACACCTGTAGTCCTAGCCACTTGGGAGGCTGAGGGAGAAGAATTGCTTGAACCCAAGAGGCGGAGGGAGACTGCAGTGAACTCAGATCCCACTACTGCACTCCAGCCTGGGCAACAGAGCGAGACTCCATCTCAAAAAAACAAAAACAAAAACAAACAAACAAACAAAAAATTGACCTAAAAGATGCGTAAGAATAGAATAGTATTCCAGATATACTAGTGAGACATTGGAAGGTATATAGCCAGATGCTGTGGTGTGCATTTGTAGTCCCAGCTACTTGGGAGGCTAAAGTGGAAGGACTGCTTAAGCCCAGGAGTTCGAGTCCAGCCTGGACAACAGAGCAAGACCCATCTCTTAAAAAAAAAAAGGTACAAAAACAATGGAGAAAAATAAATCTCTCACCAGAATCTAACGTTTATTAATTCAATGGCTGCAAAAATACAAAGGAAAAATGAAGAGACTCATCTGTGAAAATAATATCAATTTGCAAACATAGTCAACTCAGGTTTACTTATATGTGCATTTAGTAAATGTTCATGACCCAGTATGCAAGCCTGAATATCATGAAACCGATATTTTAACACGTGTGTTCACTGTTAAAATACTGCCTGAATGAGCCAGTCCACCTTTTTCGGTAGTGGTGGTAAAAAGAGATTGCACACTGCTGATGGCAGAATGTTCCTTATGATGTTAGCTGCTAGGGCATGCTCCACAGCTTTAAATCACTATCTAAGAGAGCTGTTCCTGAAGCAAGTGTGATACAACTATGAATGGTGCTGAGAAGAAAAAAGGATGCAAGAATGACTGCAAAGGGGGCTGACCAAGTTGCCTGGTACATTCTACATTGTTGCAAAATTGCTGGGGGTGGGGGAAGATGGGGGGGCTGGGGATAAGATACTTGGTGAAAAAGAATTGGAAACAAATGTATGTAAAATGCTTCTAATTTACTTCATAAGCATATGAAGTTATATACACAATTTTAAACAATGGCCTATAAACTGAAAATATTATACTTATCAAGTTATTTAACTTGGGATAGAGCTGGCTTTAGAATAAGTCTTCAGTGAATGGTTCATACTTGAATAATACCAAAAACAAATCTTAAAGTTTTAATTATTATTATAAGTCAAAATTAATTCAGATGCAAATATGCATAATCACACTAATGGGCTAACCAAACTACCATGCACTAAACTGATAATGATGTGACAAATAATAAACAAAGAGCAGCAATGAAAAATTACCAAAAAAATAAAATAAAATAAAAAATGACTAAAGGAAGCAAGCAAACAAGAAGGAAAAACTGCAGCCAACTTGATACAACACCATGGTAAAAATTTTTCCGGGAAAACTGTTAGGATTACAATTATATCCAGGTACACATGAATAGTGGAAGGTATGTAACATCATAGAATACTCAATTAGAGTCCTCATTAAACATCCTTGTATGTTAATTTTAGTTCTGAATACCACATTGTATTAAACTCTAATGTATTTATTAGTACCAAATCCTTAGATAGCTGAAGATATGGAAGTTTAAGGAAATAGATAAAATTTACTCTTCAGGACAAAGGACTGGGATTTTTAGATGTTTCATGCCCACCTTGAGAAGCCTTAAGGCCCATTATGGGTTGCAGATCACAAAGAACCACTTGTTGAAATAACATTTTTAGTGCAGAGAAAGTCTATCTCCCTCCCCACCTCCCACACACAAAACAGGGACAGGGCTTCAAAATTACCAGGATATAAACAACCATGAGGAATACATTAGAAATGTATATAGAGCACTGCTCTTATCAAAATATCGCACAACTGTGCAGTGCTGTGCAGTTTACAAAGCCCTTTTATATGCATTATTTCATTAATACTCACATCCATCATAAGAAGATGAAATTATCTCCATTTTAAAGATGAGAAACCCAAGGTCCAGCAAAGTTAAGTGCCTTGCTCAAGGTCAGATATTCGGCTAAGTGGCAGAGCCAGGACTGAAATTCAGTACTTCCTGTTCCTACTTCATGGTCTCTGTACCCCCCTCAACTACTACAGGTCAAATCTAGAAATCAAATGAAGTATGTAAAAAGACTCTGCGAAGCTAAAAACAACTAGAAGGATTTTATTATGAAGATCATTAATTATTTGCTGATGTCCTACCACTGAAATACCTATGCCTGGGCCCAACCTAATTGCTTAGGCATTATTATGTAAGTGTTAAGACTTTCAAAAATCTGCCCAGGTGATTCTAAAAGGCACTAGGGCAAAGACTTGATCTATGTTAAATGATACTAATGGCAATACTGCTTTATGAACATGCTTTTCCACTTTCAGTTTTACTTTAACATTTCCCTTTTATATTAATCATCAGTCCTTAATCAGATGTGGTGTGTCAAGAGTTTAAGGAAGCCAAAGTGTTCACTTTAAAATTTTCAGTATTAGCTATAAGGTACAAATTTGCACAATATCAATTACATGAAAATATTTTTGTACTGTATTATTTTTTAAAAACTCTAGTCGATATTAAGAATATTCAATAAAAAGTACAGCCTCGTACAACTATATCAATAAAAAAGTACAAAAAAAAGCACAGCCTTTAGTTTGTGCTGTTAAGAACATTTAAAAATAATCTCCGACCAAAGATAACCCAACAATTTTTCATGAAATACTACATTAAGTTGCATTCATTTGAGGAATAGGAAGCTTTATGGCATTAAACATAAAATAACAGTTGGGGTATTTAAGTGACAAATTAGATGGCAATTAGCACTGATAATTTTTTAAAAAGTACTAGACATTGAACCAATCTTACCTTTTGTAGACTTGTTGGATTCAACTGAGTTTTGTCAATTATTTTTATTGCAACCTAGAAAGAATAATAAATATTTATGGATTTTAAGAATTTAGTAATTATGGACTGATAAATGCCAAGATATATGGCATTAAGAAGCAAGCAACCAAGCAAGCAACAAACCACAAAACCTAAAACTCAGCTGGTTACAATAAGCAATTGTAACTTTATAAAATTGTGTGACTGAAAATAAGGGCTTCTATACCAATGCTTTCTAACTAAACTTCTCCCTACCCTAAATACAAGAGACCCTAATAGGCAGGAATATCATCACCCCTATTTGGCTTGAAGAAGTTACAGATGATCTTTGTCCCGCTACAATTCTTAAGGATTAAGGGTCCCCCTGTAAAAGGGAGGGGGGAAATATGTCAGAAGTGTTTGAACCAGAGCAACTCCATCTTGAAAAGGGGCTGGGTAAAATAAGTCTGAGACCTACTGGGCTGCATTCCCAGGAAGTCAGGCATTCTTAGTCACAGGGTGAGATAGGAAGAGCGTGGCAGAAGATACAGGTCACAAAGACCCTGCTGATAGAACAGGATGTGGTAAAGAAGCAGGCCAAAACCCACCAAAACCAAGATGGCGATGAAAGTGACCTCTGGTTGTCCTCACTGCTCATTATAAGCTAATTATAATGCATCAGCATGCTAAAAGACACTCCCACCACCACCATGACAGTTTACAAATGCCACAGCAACCTTGGGAAGTTACCCTAAATAGTCCCCTAAAAGGGGAGGGACCTTCAGTTCCAGGAAATCTCTGCCCTTTTCCCAGAAAGCTCATGAATAATTCACCCCTTGTTTAGCATATAATCAAGAAATAACTATAAGTAGACTCAGTCAAGCAGCTGATACTGCTGCTCTGTCTATGGAGCAGCCATTCTTTTGTTTCTTTACTTCTTTTTTTTTTTTTTTTGAAACAGTCTCCCTCTGTTGCCTAGGCTGGAGAGCAGTGACATGATCTCGGCTCATTGCAACCTCCACCTCCCAAGTTTTCATAGTTTCTACTCCCTCAGCCTCTGGAGTAGCTGGGATTACAGGCGCACACCACCACGACTGGCTAATTTTGTATTTTTAGTAGAGATGGGGTTTCACCATGTTGGCCAGGCTGGTCTCGAACTCCTGACCCCAGGTGATCCACCTGCCTCGGCCTCCCAAAGTGCTGGGATTACACGTGTGAGCCACAGCGCCTGGCCTGTTTCTTTACTTCTTTTATAAACTTGTTTTCACTTAAAAGAAAAAAAAAAAAAAAAGAAAATTGGGGCTCCAAACTAATAAACGTATTATTATAACATTTTATATTTAAGTTACTTATAGACAAGGGGAAAGTCTCCTCCAAACCAAGAAAAAAAGAGAGAGAGAGATTATGCACAGAAAGCACTTCTAAAAACATATGCAATGTAGCAAATCTTTTCTTTACAATTTACTGACACTTTAAATTTAGCTGACTCTGGGATGGGTAAGCATACAAATAGGTGGGTATTGAATCTGAAAACTTTAAAAACATTTTTTGTTTTTTAAATAGAAAAGCCCTTTGGGCAGTTAAAGAAGGAAAGGGAATTAGGTCCAAACCAATCTGTGGGCTAACCAAGTGAATATACAGAGAGGCAACAGCAGGGTCACCTAGCAGCCTTTGTTCAGAAAGGGTGAGTATGCCCCAGCCAGTGTTTTTAAAACCCATTAGGATATAGGAAGTACTATAGCTTCTATAGCTTCTGGTCAGCTCATCACTGTCACGTAAAAATGATTTCTATGGACTATGGAAAAAGAATGGAAGTGACAATAGAAGGGAAGAAAAGTGGAGAGAGGCTTTGCCATGACCAGGGAATATCAAGTAACTCGGCTTTGCACCTGAGCTCCAAAACAGCAAATGAGCCCACCCCCATAAGATCAAAGAGGCTGTGCTTCCTACTGGGCATCCTGCAGGACACAAGCCCAGAAGACCCACCCCTGAAGAAAGCATCTATAGCCAAAGTCCAGGGAATGAGCTTGGAGTTTCTCTACATCAAACATTCTCACACTTTTTGGTCCCTTTTACACTTTTAAAGATTACTCATTCCCCCAAATGTGGGTTGTATCAACGAATATCTACCATAATACAAATAAAAACTGAGAAACTGTAAAAAAAAAAAAAAAAAAAAAGTATTTAACAATTGATTTCAAAATAACAATAAGCACATTATAACACAAATAATATATTTGTATGAAATTTTCATACAAGCTTCTACATTCAATCTGTTGTGATATCACACATCATGTAACCTCTGGAAAATTCCACTCTACACTTGCGAGAGACAGAATGAAAAAAGCAAATGTTTTACTAGTATCACAAAAATAGTTTTGACTCAGCAGACTCCTTAAAAGGGTCTCAGAAAACCTCCAGGGGTCTCCCCATGTCATACTTTTGAGAATGGCTGCATTATGTACATTAACACCATGTTTTAAAAACCCTGCTTAACTTGGTCTAAAGCCTCCACCTGACCACATTATTTATTCCCTATGAGTCTATAACCTCCAGAGGAGCTACAGAAAAAATCACTGCAACAAGGTATCCAGCAATTCTGACCCTGGAGTGGATGGGCCATCACCCCCATTTTCAGGAGGAAGCAAATCAGAACTGGGGAAGGAGTGGAGGGAAAACGAGTGTGTGCGCCTGAAAAACGCAAAGTTGGAATTCTAATTTTGTATTTGGAAAACATAAGTTTCAGTGGAAACTGAATAAGCAAAAGAAAATACTGACTACTGAAATAGGCAAACACGAACTGTCTTATGCATATCTCAACTGGGGAAAAGACATCTTATTCATCTTTATAGCCCTAACTGGCACATAAGGAGTACTCAATAAATGCTGAGTTGTCCGGGTGCGGTGGCTCATGCCTGTAATCCCAGCACTTTGGGAGGTGGGTGGATCACCTGAGGTCAGGAGTTCGAGACCAGCCTGGCCAACATGGTGAAACCCCGTCTCTACTAAAAATACAAAAATTAGCTGAGCTTGGTGGCGGATGCCTATGATCCCACCAGCTACTCGAAAGGCTGAGGCGGGAGAACCACTTGAAACCTGGAAACGGAGGTTATAGTGAGCCAAGATGGTGCCACTGAACTCCAGCCTGGGCGAGAAAATGAGACTCCATCAAATAAATAAATAAATAAATAAATAATAAATAAATAGGCCAGGTGTGGTGGCTCACGCCTGTAGTCTCAGCACTTTGGGAGGCCAAGGCAGGTAGATCATGAAGTCAGGAGACAAAGACCATCCTGGCCAACATGGTGAAACCCCATCTCTACTAAAAATACAAAAAATTAGCTGGGCATGGTGGCATGGGCCTGTAATCCCAGCTACTCGGGAGGCTAAGGCAGGAGAATTGCTTGAATTTGGGAGGTAGAGGTTGCAGTGAGCCGAGATCATGCCACTGCACTCCAGCCTGGCAAGACAGCGAGACTCCCTCTCAAAAAAATAAAAATAAATAAATAAATAAATAAATAAATAAATAAATAAATAAATGCTGAGTTGATCTGAGGCCTTGAACACTCATAATCAGTAACTAAAAAACACCAGGGCTTCTGGTGTTTTAACAGATAATGAGGTTTTAAAAATTATATAAATCAAAGTCGAATGAATTTTCTTCAAACTTTACCTTCATAAGTAATTTTACATGGTATACCTAGATCTCCCAATTCCAAAGAAACCCTTAGACATACACACTCTTTTCTGGCCTCCATTCTGCTTTATTCCTCCTCCTCCTCATGGCCAAATCCATCAAAGATGCTGCCTTTCCAGTTCTTCTTCTCTCTGAGCTTCTGAGACCTGGTTTCTATTTTCACACCTGGACTCCTAATCACTAGTTCCTTATGGTTCTGCTCAATATCCTCCTCCTATTCTAAAGATTCTTTTGTTTTTTGTTTTTTTTGAGACAAGGTCTCACTCTG
Source organism: Pan paniscus (assembly GCF_029289425.2). Taxonomy (NCBI): domain Eukaryota; kingdom Metazoa; phylum Chordata; class Mammalia; order Primates; family Hominidae; genus Pan; species Pan paniscus. Next base: position 104,584,124 of record NC_073264.2, on the reverse strand, counting down.
TTGTCCAGGGTGGAGTGCAGTGACATGATCACAGTTCATTGCAGCCTCGACTTCTGCAGGCTCAGGTGATCATCCCACCTCAGCCTCCCGAGTAGATGGAACTATAGGCACGTGCCACCATGTCCAGCTAATTTTTTGTAGAAATGAGGTCTCCTTATGTTACCCAGGCTGGTCTCAAACTCCTGGGCTCAAGCGATCTGCCCACCTCAGCCTCCCGAAGTGCTAGGATTACAGGCATGAGCCACGGCATCCGGTCACTATTCCAAAGATTCTGATTCTGCGGTTTTTTTTTTCTCTTGAGACAGGGTCTCGCTCTGTCACCCAGGCTGGAGTGCAGTGGCGTGATCTTGGCTCACTGCAACCTCCGCCTCCCGGGTTCGAGCAATTCTCGTGCCTTGGCCTCCCCAAAGTAGCTGGGATTACAGGCACGTGCCACCACACCCAGCTAATTTTTGTATTTTTTTAGTAGAGACAGGGTTTCGCCATGTTGGCCAGGCTGGTCTTGAACTCCTGACCTCAGGTGATCCACCCGCCTCGGCCTCCCAAGGTGCTGGAATTACAGGCATGAGCCATCGCGCCCGGACTGATTCTGTTCTTATACACTTTCATCTTCAGGTACTGCTATTCAATAGCATCTGAAGCAAAAATAGGAGCTCAAATATGTTTCATTCAGCTTAACCAAACTGCAGAAAAGTCATTTTATCAAAAGCAACTATGTCCCCAGAGTGAAACACCATCATTTGATGTGACATGTGTACGTGCAGCAAGGAAGCCTGAGCGGGAGTTCCTAATCCCCTCTTCCTCCTAGCTCCCCGCTGGGATGACTCCATCAAAATCACCTTGGCCCAGAGCTGGAGCCTGGAGAGCTCAGGCAAAGCTGAAACCTTGGGGTCACCAAAAGAGGTGGTAACTGGGGTATCCCCGATTGCCGTGCCTCAGAAAGGTGTAGACTGGAGAGAAGACCACCCCTTTATTCCAGTGATTGTGGGGTTGGGTAAAGGGAGACTCAACAAACACCAAGGGGGCTCACTAAGTGAGAAAGCCACTTGCTGTGGAAATTTCTGGGAAATTCCATTTACATTCATTCTGATGCCAGCAGCAAAGTGGAATATTACACAATAGGGATGGGACAGCTCATACATGAGATGGGCTTCTCCCAACAAATCCACAGCAAATACCCACTGGAGAAAAATCCTTATCTTCCACTTTCTGTTGGTTCACCAACGGTCAAAAGATCCTAACACCCTGTTTCTGAAAGTGTTAACAACATTCTCAGTCACTAAAAGAGGAGGCAAAAAAAAAAAAAAAAAAAGACTGCAAGTCCTCTAGGGGGATAGAGTGGCCTGAAGAATGATGCATTAGTCATCTTGGACTGCCATAACCAAAATACCACACACTGGGGGACTTAACAGTAATTTATCTTCTCACAGTTCTGGAGGGGACCTTCTTCCTGGCTTGCAGATGGCCACCCTCTCCCTGCGTTCTCATGTGGTAGAAAAAGCTAGCGTTCTGGTGTCTCTTCATGTAATAACACTAATCCTATCAATCAGGATTCATACTATGACTTCCATTAACCTTCTATAAAGACCCTATCACCAAATACAGTCACACTGGGGGTTAGGGCTTACACATATGAATTTTGAGGCATACGATTCAATCCATAGCAAATGGAGGCCAAGTCAAACAACTACAACAGTTGGTTACAAAGGAAAACCTCAACATGGAAGAATATCACAAGCATGAAGTAGAGTAAAAGAAATAGACACAAAATAATACACTATTATTAAAATACTCTAACATTCTATTAGCACAATGTTAAAACAACAAACGGACAAAACCTATGGTATTAGAAGGTGGCACAGAGGTTCACTTGAGGAGGTGGGGTAGTGAAGGGATTTGAAGGAGGCCAAAGGGAGGCTTCTAGGGTGTGGGTCACAGTATATTTTTTGCCCGGGTCATGGTTATTCAAATGTGTTTACTTTGTGATAATTCATCAAGCTGTACACTTATGATTTGGGCACTTTTTATGTATGTTACGTTTCTTTTTGTTTTGTTTTTGAAATGCAGTCTTGCTCTATCGCCCAGGCTGGAGTGCAGTCGCGCGATCTTGGCTCACTGCAACCTCCACCTCCTGGGTTCAAGCAATTCTCCTGTCTCAGCCTCTCAAGTAGCTGGGACTACAGGCACACACACCATGCCCAGCTAATTTTTGTATTTTTAGTAGAGACAGGGTTTCACCATATTGGTCAGGCTGGTCTTGAACCCCTGACTTCAGGTGATCTGCCTGCCTCGGCCTCCCAAAGTGCTGGGATTCACATGCATGAGCCATTGCACCCAACCTGTGTTACATTTCAGTAAAGAGTTTTTGTGTTTTTAAAGTCAATGATGACTTTAAATAAAATGTCAATAGATAATGCCTAAACCTGAAAAACAAGTAAGACTACAAGCATGTTATAAAGTATGAAAGAATCATTTAAAAGACTAAAGAATCACTTTAAAAGATTAAAAGTGGCCATCCTGGGAGACAAGGAAACCAGTGAGTCTAGGGGAATCTTTTTTAACAAGTCTTGACTCTTTAAACTGTGTGTAATATGTAACTTGAATAAAAATAATTACATGAAAAGTTATTTTCATAACCATAATGAGGACATTGGTTAAAGATGGCATATTGATCACATGCATTTCTCTGTCCTGCCACCTGATAGGCCCACTGAAGAACAAAGACCAAATGACAAACAATGGCCAAGAGAAGGGAAGGGCTGCCACCAGAAGACAAGTGACTTCAAAGAATTTCTGGGAGATAAAAATCTGACAGCAGTACAGTGGCACATGTAGCAGGGCACAGAAAGACAACCCTAGAATATGCTTGGAAAAGGAAAAACTCAACTGTCCATAGAAAATAACTCTGTGTTGCGTGTGTGGAATGTCCCAGTGTAAAGACCGACGTTCCTCTGGCCTCTATGAGGCTAAGCCAGGCACTCGTCACCCCTTTACTGGGAGCTCTCAGCTTTCTTCTTAGGGCTCCACTCTTGAAGACATGAACAGAATAAAAAATCACACAAATGAGGAAAGCCTGTGATTTTTCCTGATGCCTTGCTCCATAATTAAGCCTCTTCTTTCAAAAAAGGAGCTACAGTCAATTCTCATTGTTCATTCTATGCAGTTACTGTGCTCACTGAATTAGTGAATACGAAATCATTGCTTCTAGGGGGTTAGGTTTCTGCAAGCCTCTGGTCACAACATTTTGCAACAGCAGATTAATACATAAGTTTGTTTTATGTGTGTGTCTGTTTAAGAACACCTTCTTTACTATATATGATTGGTTAACACTGAATTCACAGCCACAGCACTGTAACGCACACTTGAGTGAAACTTCTAACACGTGCATCTTCTTTGTAAAGCACCATAGCCATGTGCAGTGCAAGGAAAAACTCAACTGTCCAGAGTTTTATCCATGGCAAGGCTATGATGTGCCTTACAAAGAAAATGCAGGTGTTAGGTAAGTTTCACTCAAGGGTGCGTTAGGAAGACTAGACAGCACTTCAGCACTATGCTTCGGGCCCATTTTAAATGGCAAAATCATCAACAAAAAGTACAAAAATGAAAAAAAGGCATTAAATAGATCACAAAAAAGACACTGGTTTACGGCACAAAGACTGAAAAAAGAAAGCAAAGTGTCCTCTTGTTGAACCTCAACTAGGGATGTGCATATTTTTTCACTGTTCCACGTATGTCCGAAAAGGATTACCAAAGCGCTGTACTGATTTGGGGGTTACAAATAAATTTTATCGAACAGGTAAATTTGCAAATATAGAAACCACAAAAAAATGAGTATTAACTATCTGCCTGGAAATGAATAGTGGTGATGGTTGCCCAATAATGTACATATAGTTGATGTCACTGAACTACACACTTAAAAAATGGTTAAAATTATAACTTTTATGTTGTATGTATTTTACCACACACACAAAAAAGTGTTGGCCAGGTGTGGTGGCTCATCCCTTTAATCCCAGCACTTTGGGAGGCCCAGGCAGAAGGATCACTTTAGCCCAGGAGTTCGAGACCAGCCTGAGCAACATGGGGATGCTTCGTCTCCGTAGAAAATACAAAAAATCAGCCGGATGTGGTAGCACACACCTCTGGTCCCAGCTACTCAGGAGGCTGAGGTGGAAGGATTGCTTGGGCCCAGGAGGTAAAGAGCTGCAGTGAGCCAAGATTGCACCACTGCACTCCAGACTGGGCGACAGAGTAAGGCTGTCTCAAAAAGAAAAAAAAATGTTCAAAACTGTGGAATTCCGTGATTTTTTATATATAGGGATTAGGCTTATATGGAGCTTTTCTCCTGCACATTAACCATACCTCCAGGTTGTACTAAAAGCATGCTGACTGTTTTCATGCTTTTTAGTTATATAACATATGTATTCTATATCTTATATGGAATATATAAATTATATCTTACACCAAGGCTTTCTTTCGCCCTTGTCTGCTTGTTTCCAGAAGTTTCTGTTTCTTTTTCTTAAGAGACAGGATCTCGCTATGTTCCCCAGGCAGTGGCTATTCACAGAAGCAATCTTGATCCCAATCCCCATCCCACTGATCAGCAGAGGAATTTTGACCTGCTCCGTTTCTGGGCCAGTTCACCCCTCCCCTCAGACAACCTGGTAGACCCCTGCTCTTGGGATATAATTAATTTTTAATTGAAGCAAATCATTCTGGGTTTTAACTTTTTTTATCAGTCACTACAGTTGTTTTGAATAAAAATTCATCACTGTCTACCCACCCCCAAGAAACCACTTGCTGAGTTTTGGTATAATGTCAAAGAACAATATCCACAATCACCTGAAAAGGTATTAATATGCTCCCTTCCTTTTGTAGCTACATTTCTTTATACACTTCAACCAAAACAACATACTGAAATAGTGTGAATGCAGAGCAGACACAGGAACCCAGCTAACTTCTATTAAGCCAGATATTAAAGGGGTTTGCAAAAAATTTAAACAATTCACTCTTTTCAATAATTTGCTTTGGAAAATAGTTGTTTTTCATAAAAATATGTTATTTACATTACCATGTAACAGGATTATTTTTGATGAATTAATATATATTTTAAGTTTCCTAAGTAATAACTTCCAGTTCAGCAGCTATCAATACATATAACCCTAATAAATAAAAGCTTTGGGGAGTTCTCAATTTTCTATTTATTTATTTATTTACGAGATGGGGTCTCGCTCTGTCACCCAGGCTGGAGTACAGTGGTACAATCTCGGCTCACTGCAAGCTCCACCTCCCGGGTTCACGCCATTCTCCCACCTCAGCCTCCTGGTAGCTGGGACTACAGGCGCACGCCACCACGTCCAGCTAATTTTGTTTTCGTATTTTTAGTAGAGACGGGGTTTCACCATGTTAGCCAGGATGGTCCCGATCTCCTGACCTCGTGATCTGCCCGCCTCAGCCTCCCAAAGTGCTGGGATTACAGGTGTGAGCCACCGCGCCCAGCCTCAATTTTCAATTTAAAGGAGTTCTGAGACAGAAACGTTTGAGAACTGCTGTTCTCATCAATGGCATTGTACATAACCACTGAAATGAACAATTATGACGATTAGTGGCAACGTAGAAAACTGCTTTGGATAAAATTCCGAGGGCGAAAAAACAAGATACAAAATTATAATCAAAAATATGTTGAAAAAACATGTATATGGAAAATATACAAAAACAAAAATGGTATTCAGAATATTAGGATTGTGGGGTTTTTCTTCTCTATTCTCCAAACTTTCTGTAAAGTTGTTAACATAGTCTTCACCAACAAACTCGTGACTAAACATAAGCATTTATACAAAGTCTCAGGAAGTTTCACACACCCCAGGATGAAGAAATGTGGTTTCAGGAGTGAAGCACCAGATGAAAAGGCAGGAGGGGGAGGACTAAGTGACTGAGGGGTGGGATCATCAGTTCCTCCCAGGCAGAAGAGAAGATTCTTATCTAGAGAAACTGGATACTCTCAGAAATCTAAGGACACAAATATCTGGGGTCTTCAATAAAAGCACCAGACAACTCCCAATAGGAAAGCTCTGTGGTCAAACATGTCCTATTCATACAAACACAGCTTGTGATCAGATGCTTAGGGCTCCACATTAGGTACAGACAACCAGAGGCTACCAGACATCCAGAGAAAGTCTCTATATGAAAGAGCGGTAACAAGAAAGAACCCCAGAAAAAAAGAGAAACAATGCAGGGAACAAAAATCTACTTTATAAAAAAGCTAAAAAAAAAAAAAAAAAAAAGCCTTTACTATCTCAGGGAGTCAGCAGAAGAAACAACATTCATAATACCAGGGCTAGATGGTGTAAAGACAATAACAACAAACAGATGAAAATGATCAAAGAGTGAGCTGGGGAGAGAAGAGGAGACACACACACACCTTTCTTTTTTTTGAGACAGAGTTTCGCTCTGTCACCCAGGCTGGAGTGCAGTGGCGCGATCTCGGCTCACTGCAACCTCTGCCTCCCGGGTTCAAGCGATTTTCCTGCCTCAGCCTCCTGAGTAGCTGGGATTACAGGTGCGCGCCACCACGCCCAGCTAATTTTTTTGGATTTTTAGTAGAGGCAGGGTTTCACCATGTTGACCAGGCTGGTCTCAAACTCCTGACCTCAAGTGACACTTCTGCCTTAGCCTTCCAAAGTGCTGAGATTACAGGCATGAGTCACCGTGCCCGGCCCACACACACATTTTTAACAGAAAGAATGGAAGACGAAGTTAAAAATATCTCCCAGAAAGTAAAACATTAGAGATAGAAGACAGATTTTGAGGCTCTTTTCAAGCACTCCAGTCTCTGCTTAAGGATTCCAGAATGAAGATTTTTAAGTTAAAAAAGAGACAATTTTCCAGAACTGAAAGACAAAAACCTCTGTATTAAAAGGGTCCAATGAGCACCAAGAACAATGAATGAAGACTAACCCTTGGCACCTCAATGGCTAATTTCTAAAAACCAAGGATAAACTTCCAGAAAGAAAAAAATATTACATACTTAAGCTACTTACATGGTTATACTCCAGTCTTTGACATTTCCAATATCTGAAAACCTTTCATGATCCAAGTTTGAGCTTCCCATTCTTTAACCAACTTCTTCCACCTTCCTGCTCACTCAATCTAGTACTCTAATAACTGTTGGAACTTACCAGGATCTGTAATTCACTGACCCCACACCTTCATAGGGTCAGTCTTCCTCCTCAAGTTCTTACTTCCTAATTATATCACTAATTTCATTGTGATCACTCCCTGGGGTGTTGTATAACAATGCTCCTTTGTCCTTTCACTATACTAATGTGACAAAACCCCAATCTCTGCAAATGCCATGCCTGCAGCTGGGCAACTGAACGCGGCTGGAGAGTAGCACAACGCCATGCTGACTCTTCCCACTTTAAATCCTTGGTCATCAACCTCAGGGAAGCCTTAAGGCTGCCTGGCAATTCTATTACATTTCTCTAGTCCATTCACTCTCCTGCTTATCTGGCAATTATTTTAACCTCCTCACATCTCTAATACATCTCCTCATCGTAGCAGATCAGTTTGCTTTCCATTTTACTGAAAAAACAGTTTGCACTCAGAAAATTTCTACAAGCTCCTACTACCATAAGGATCCCCTCACCTGCACTGATGCCGGCACCCTCTGCTTTCCTCCTATTTCTTTACTTTATTTTCTTTCTTTATTTTTTGAGACAGAGTTTTGCTCTTGTTGCCCAGGCTGGAGTGCAGTGGTGCGATCTCGGCTCACCACAACCTCTGCCTCCTGGGTTCAAGCAATTCGCCTGCCTCAGCTTCCTGAGTAGCTGGGATTACAGGGGCACGCCACCATGCCCAGATAATTTTTTGTATTTTTAGTAGAGATGAGGTTTCACCATGTTGGGCAGGCTGGTCTCGAACTCCTGATATCAGGTGATCCACTCGCTTTGGCCTCCCGAAGTGCAGGGATTACAGGCGTGATCCACCACGCCTGGCTTGCTTTCCTCCTATTTCTATGGAAGAACTGTCCATGTTATCCAAAGACCAATGCCTCCACCATCCCCTCACCTATTCCAAAATCTCTTCGACAGCACCAATTTCCTCCTTTCTATGAGATTATCCCCATTAGTAGAGAAATATGTTGATATTTTGTCCATCTTCTAAAAAATACCTTGGCCTAATGTCTCCCTGTAGCTACCATCCCACTTATCTGTGCCTAGAAAGAGCTACCTTGCTGTCTCTAATTTATACTCACCGATTCTCTCTTGAGCTAATACATTGTATTATATGTGTGAGTACTGCAAAATATTTGAAAGATAAGCTAGAACATTTTGGCCAATTAGCAGTAACACATAAAACCTAAGAGTTTATAGAAAAAGAAACAACTATTAACTTTAGACAAAGCTTTACAATTATATAAGAAAATAAATGATCATAGCCAAAACTCAACAATACTTACACAGTCGTAATTTAAGTAAATAAGCCAAATATATCACTGCAATAGAAAAGCTAGGGAAAGAAATGTAGATATGGAAGTGGGAAGTGGAAGTCAATAATGTTTAAAATGATAAATTTGGAGAAAGCTATTAGAGTATCAGAAGAAAGAGCTTAAAAAAGTTGGGGCCTTTGAGTAATAATGCTGAGGAAAAAGAGGGATAAGAAAAGAAACTTCTGATTGTCATTAGAACTTTTTAGTATATTTGACTTGTTAAGCTATGTGCATGCATTACTTTAGGAAAATAATTTTTTAACAATAAATAACTCCAATAAAGTACGAATGACTGAAACAAGTGAGTTCTGTAGTTCGTGTGAGGGGAAAGGTCTCTGGGAGGCTATGAAAATTAGTGGGGGGAAAATAATGAACTTGAAAGAAAACTGTGGTGTAAAACAGGCAATATTTCACACCAAAATAACCATAAGCTATGAAAAGTTGGTCAAAAGCAAGACAGCAGATGCAACTAACATCCCCAGATTCATAGTAAATATGGGATAGATGCTTCCAGGACAATATGGATAATGGGTAGCATTTTCATTTAAGAGCTAAATCAGATGAATTTCACAACTGGTACATGTGTTTTAAAAATATATAAAATGAGCATTTTGATATCCATTTCTGATTGGTTCATGGTCATCCTGGGGGAAGTCTCATCTAAACTGAACTTACACCATAACTAGGCTATTTAAAGGCTTGATTTAAAATGGTCTCCAGAGTGTACATATTAATGTATCTTGTTTATAATTCTTATTCCAACATGTTTGTTAAATTAAAACAACTTTCTTCCAACGAACACATAGTTTTTCATGAGTATCTTTTTTTTTTTTTTTTTTTTTGAGGCAAGGTCTTACTCTGTTGCCAGGCTGGAGTGTACTGGCGTGATCTTGGCTCACTGCAACCTCCGCCTCCCGGGTTCAAGTGATTCTCCTGCCTCAGCCTCCCGAGTAGCTGGGACTACAGGCGCACACCACCATCCCCGGCTATTTTTTGTATTTTTAGTAGAGATGGGATTTTGCCATGTTGGCCAGGCTGGTCCCAAACTCCTGACCTCAGGTCTCGATCTCTTGACCTTGTGATCTGCCCACCTTGGCCTCCCAAAGTGCTGGAATTACAGGCGTGAGCCACCATGCCCGGCCTTCGTGAGTATCTTTTATGTTCATGACATCCTTGTGACTTAAATGCATGATATAGATTGTCCCTACTCCCTTCTTTCAGAAAATTCTTTTCACTATATAATTCTACATCTCTGTTCTTACCCCAAGGATAGCAGTTAAAACTCTCAACATAATACACAATAAGCCTTTAACTTATACTGACTCAGAATGAATTAAGTCCCCAAATCATCAATGCCACTCTTCCCACAACCCTCTGGGTTTTCTTCAGAGGTTTTAGTTCTTCAATAGGCAAGATACATCACGTTCCCATCACAGGGCAAGAGAACGCTGACAAAAATAAAGATCTTAGCTGAGAAAAGTACTAAGTAGCCGGGTGTGGTGGCTCATGCCTGTAATCCCAGCACCTGGGGAGGCCGAGGCAGGCGGATCATCTGAGGTCGGGAGTTCAAGACCAGCCTGACCAACATGGAGAAACTCTGTCTTTACTAAAAATACAAAATTAGCCGGGCATGGTGGCACATGCCTGTAATCCCAGCTACTAGGGAGGCTGAGGCAGGGGAATCGCTTGAACCTGGGAGGTGGAGGTTGTGGTGAGCTGAGATTGAGCCATTGCACTCCAGCCTGGGCAACAAGAGCAAAAGTCCATCTTAAAAAAAAAAAGAAAGAAAGAAAAGAAAAGTACTAAGTAATAAAAATACACCAATTAACAGACCAGACCAGAGGCTTTAGGTTTCTTTCTACTAGGAATATTATACTGTTATATAAAATCAGTTTTCTAGTTAACAATTCACTTAATTCTTTACCACACGATCCAGTAATGTCACTCCTAGAGAAATTAAAACTTATGTTCACAGAAAAACCTGTACAGGAGTTCTATTCATAATTGCCAAACACTGGAAACTATTCAAATGTCCTTCAGTGGGGGAGCTAATACCAACTGTAGCACAGCCATACAACAGAATACTTCTCAGCAACAAAAAGGAACAAACTGTCAATATATGCAACAGCCTGAATCAATCTCAAAGACATGATGCTGAGTGAGAAGAAGCCAGTTTCAAAAGGTTACATACCATATGATCCCATTTTATTTGACATTCTCAAAAAAAGACAACTGACCAGGCGTGGTGGCTCACGCCTGTAATCTCAACACTTTGGGAAGCCGAGGCAGGCAGACTGCTTAAAGCTCAGGAGTTCGAGACCAGCCTGGGCAATATGGTGAAACTCCATCTCTACCAAAAATAAAATAAAATAAAATAAAATAAAATAAAATAAAATAAAATAAGCCAGGTGCAGTACTGTGTGCTTGTGGTCCCAGCTACTGGGGAGGCTGAAGTGGGAGGTTGCTTGAGTCCAAAAGGTGGAGCTTGCAGTGAGCCGAGATCGCGCTGCACTCCAGCCTGGGCGACAGAGCCAGACTCTGACTCAAAAAAAAAAAAAGCGTGCTATTAAAAAACAATATAAATTTAATTTTCGACATTCCAAATGAGAGATCAAAAGTTTCCCAAATGCAAGAAGTTATATGATTATTGCCTTCTTGAGGAAAAAAAAGTTCCATTTACATTAGCAACAAAAATTATAAAATAGCTTGAAATGAATTTAACAAGCATTATATAAAACATAGATGAAAAAAGTTACAAAACCTGAAAACAAATTTGAGACACATGCACATTCCTGAATAGAAACATTTGGCATTAGCCGGATGTGGTGGCTCACACCGGTAATCCCAGCACTTTGGGAGGCCGAGGCGGGTGGATCACCTGAGGTTGGGAGTTTGAGACCAGTCTGACCAACATGGAGAAACCCGTCTCTACTAAAAATACAAAAATTAGCCGGGCATGGTGGTGCATGCCTGTAATCCCAGCTACTCGGGAGGCTGAGGTGGGAGAATTGCTTGAACCCAGGAGGCGGAGGTTGTGGTGAGCTGAGATCACGCCACTGCACTCTAGCCTGGGCAACAAGAGCGAAATTCCGTCTCAAAAAAAAAAAGAAAGAAAAAAAAGAAAGAAAGACTTGGCATCATTAAAATATCAATTTCCTCCCAAACTATTAATAATTTATAAAACCAACTAAACCCTCTTTTCTGGTTAGCGTGGCATGAGAACCCACAAGCAGCAAAGTCTCTCACGACACCCTGGATGAGGCGGTGCAGGAAGTCCTGCACGGGAACCAGTGAAAGTGCCCCAAGTTCCTGAAGATGGTGGAGTTGCAGATCAGCTTGAAGAACTATGACCCCCAGAAGGACAAGCGCTTCTCGGGCACCGTCAGGCTTAAGTCCACTCCCTGTCCCAAGTGTGGGTCCTGGGGGAACAGCAGCACTGTGACGAGACCAAGGCCATGGATATCCCCCCAAGTGGACACTGAGGTGCCAAAAAAACTCAAGAATAAGAAACTGGTCAAGAAGCTGGCCAAGAATTATGATGCATTTTTGGCTTCAGAGTCTCTGATCAAGCAAATCCCACGAATCCTCGGCATAGGCCTAACAAAGGCAGTAAAGTTCCCTTCCCTGCTCACACACGATGAAAACACGGTGGCCAAAGTGGATGAGGCGAAGTCCACAATCAAGTTTCATATGAACATGTTATGTTTGGCTGTGGCTGTTGGCCACATGAAGATGACAGACGATGAGCTTGTGCATAACATTCACCTGGTTGTTAACCTCTTGGTGTCACTGCTCGAGAAAAAACTGGCAGAATGTCTGGGCCTTATATATCAAGAGCACCATGGGCAAGCCCCAGCGCCTATATTAAGGCATATTTGAAAAGATTCTACTGCTACTAGTAAAAAAAACAAAAAACAAAAAACCAACTAATCCCATGAAAACTAATCTAATCAAAATTTCATGTTCTGTTTTTAGAAAATGGCAACTTAATTCTAAAATTCATGTGGAAGAGTAAATGACCAAAAAAAAAAAAAAAAAAAAAGCTATGAAAATTTTGAAAAATAAGAGTCATTGGCCGGGCATGGTGGCTCACACCTGTAATCCCAGCACTTTAGGAGGCTGAGGTGGGCAGTTCATGGGTTCCAGAGATCGAGACCATCCTGGCCAACATGATGAAATCCCATCTCTACTAAAAATACAAAAATTAGCTGGGCGTGGTCGCACACACCTGTAATCCCACTTACTCAGGAGGCTGAGGCAGGAGAATTGCTTAAACCCGGGAGGTGGAGGTTGCAGTTAGCTGAGATCCCGCCACTGCACTCCAGCCTAGCGACAGAGCGAGACTCCATCTCACCAAAAAAAGAGAGAGAGAAAAAAAAAAGAATCATCAGGAGGGGAACTTGACCTAAAACATACAATCCACAGCTGCAGTAATAAAAACACCACGGTATGGGTATAGGACTAAATAAACAGACTGGAGAAATAACAGGACACATATGAGAATTTATTATGTGTTAACGCAGGTATCTTCAATTGTTGGGAGAGAACTGATGGTTCTGGGACAATTGTAATCCAAGTGGAAAAAAAAAGTCAGATCCCTACACCTAATACTAATCTTCCCAAATACATACCACATGAATTAAATGTTAAAATGTGAGCCATAGGAGGAGTATTAGAAGAAAATACAAAACTGGTTTTTTTTTGTTTGTCTTTTTTTCGAGACGGAATCTCACTCTGTCGCCCAGGCTGGAGTGCAGTGATGCAGTCTCATCTCACTGCAAGCTCCGTCTCCCGGGTTCATGCCATTCTCCTGCCTTAGCCTCCTGAATAGCTGGGGCTACAGGCGCCCGCCAGCTAATTTTTTGTATTTTTAGTAGAGACAGGGTTTCACCATGTTATCCAGGATGGTCTTGATCTCCTGACCTCGTGATCCACCCACCTCGGCCTCCCAAAGTGCTGGGATTACAGGCGTGAGCCACTGCACCCGGCCTATAGAACTGTTTTTTAAGTCATGGGACAAATCTTCAAGAAGACATGAAACCCAAATGTAATAAAGAAAAAGATTAAATGATTTTGCCACATAAATACTTAAAAACTTCCCTAAAACAAGAAAGACATCATAAACAGTTAAAAGGAGTAATCTAGGGAAAGATATTCATAACCTACATTAACAGACACATCAGACAGATGACTGAAACATAAAGGGTTTAAATCACTAAGATTAAAAAAAAAGAAAAATGAATAAAAGATATAAACAGGAAACTTGTTTTATTTTTATTTATTTTAGAGAGTGTCCTCTGTTGCCCCAGCTGGAGTACAGTGGTACAATCATAGCACAATGCAGTCTTGTACTCCTGGGCTCAAGTGATCCTCCTTGCCTTGGCCTCCCAAAGCACTATGAATACAGGCATGAGCTACTGCGGGTGGCCAGGGAACTTGCTTCAAAAAGAAATTATGAATGACAAAAATATATAAAAAGATCATAAATCTAAGTAGTGAAAAGGGAAAAAGCAACTTCTGGTTTTTTCTACACCCTTTTTTTGTCCATACGTGCTATGGTTTGAATGAATGTCCCCTCCCAAACTCATGTTGAAATGTAATTGCTGTTGCAGCAGTACTAAGACACGGGGCCCTGGAGAGGCAATCAGATTGCAAGGGCTCTGCCCTCTTTTCTTCCTTTCTCCTCCTCTTCCCTTCCTTCCCCACTCTTTGCCCTTCCATCACGCCCTTCATGTATCAAGAAGGCCCTGGCCAGATGCAGCCCCTGGATCTTGGACTTCCCAGCCTCCACAACTGTAAGAAATAAATTTCTTATCTTTATAAATTACCTAGTCCCTGGTATTGTGTTACAGCAGCAAAAACAGACTGAGACCTTCAGATAGACAAAAATTATCTACAGTGTAGAAGCATGTACGAAAATGAATACTCTATTCCATTTTGGTAGAATAATAAAGTAGGTACATCACTTTTTATTCAAAACCAATTTAGTAGTATCTATTACAATGTCAAATAGTCATCCACTTTCACCCACGACTTCCATTTCTAGGAATTATCCTACAGAAACACTTAACAAGGACACGCAATGCTAAAGAATGTCCACTGCAGATCTGTTTGTAACAACAAAAATTTAGAAACAACCCTAATGCCCACTGATAGGAAATAAACTATGGTACCACCATAGCCAGGAAGACTATGCTGCCTTTAGACTAATATGTCAGATCTATGAGTACTAAGACCCAGACATGGTCAAGGTACATTACTAAGTAAAAAAAACTATCATCATGTTCCATGAGTCCCTTTCTGTTAAAATTTTTTTAAAAGTTAATGTCTATATAAAAAACTCTGGGAATATATACCAAACTGCTGAAAGTGATTGTCTTTGAAGAGACAAATTTCAAGGAACTTACTTTCTACATAATGAATTTCTATATTTCTATAATGTTTACATTTTATATGTCATATCTACAATAGGCCAAAAAAACCCCACAAGAGTAAAATGATTTTGTTCAAAAGTTTTTCCTTTTTTTTTTTTTTTTTTTTACTTTTAAGTTCTGGGATACATGTGCAGAACGTGCAGGTTAAACAGGTATACATGTGCCATGGTGGTTTGCTGCGCCCATCGACCCGTCAGCTACATTAGGTGTTTCTCCTAATGCTATCCCTCCCCTTGCCCCTCACCCCGACAGGCCCTGGTGTGTGATGTTCCCCTCCCTGTGTCCATGTGTTCTCATTGTTCAACTCCCACTTACGAGTGAGAACTTGTTCAAAGTTTTAAAAAAACTGAGAAACTGAGAAAGTTTTTAAATTAAACCACTCTGCTAGTCATATTCAAGCATTTCTAGAGAAAGAACCTACTAGAAGTAAACACCACAGGCCAGACTCTAGATAATGTAAATCAGGTAAGGTAAATGGAACAGGTTCGTCTGTCTCAACGCTCTCTTGGCCCACCATCTCTGCCCACATGAGGAAGCTGGCAAGTAGCCACCTGGAACTGGTGGGAACTAAGAAACTCAGAGGTCTCGTTCCTTATCTCAAGAAAGCTTTAATCAAGGACAACAAGGACAGCTCCGCCCACACAAGCTGTTTACAGATTCCAAAAGCAGTCTATAAGGCAGCTCAGCAACAAGGAGTCTTAACTAAAAATCCACAAGAATTTTATCACTAAAATTAATGAATTGTCAAAAGGCAAATTTCTGGCAACAGTCTTTTAAAATTCCAGTTAGCACAGTCCAGTACTTCCCAACCTTTTCCAAGTCTCCGCACACACAGGAAATGAAAATATTTACAGGGCACACTGCTGCAAACAGAGGATGCATGCTGACAGATGACAGACCCAGGGCTCATGCTCTTGCAGCCCCAGGCCTGGTGGGCTGCAGGCATGAATGCTACGCCATATGTGTCACAGTCTTGGCACATCTATCAGAAGGGTCTCGCACAGGGAGAGCATTTGTTTTAAAAGCTTCCTTCAAAAGTATTACTACTACATTCAGGCCAGGCATGGTGGCTCACGCCTGTAATCCCAGCACTCTGGGAGGCTGAGGTGGGTGGATCACCTGACATCAGGAGTTCGAGACCAGCCTGGCCAACATGGTGAAACCCCCTCTCTACTAAAAATACAAAAAATTTGCTGGGTGTGGTGGTGGGTGCCTGTAATCCCAGCTACTCGGGAGGCTAAGGCAGGAGAATCGCTTGAACCCAGGAGGCAGGAGGTTGCAGTGAGCTGAGATCACGCCACTGCACTCCAGCCTGGGCAACAGTGAGACTCTGTTGCCAACACCGCCTCCCCCCACCCAAAAAACAGTATTATTGCATTCATTTAACAAATATTTATTAAGTACCTAACAGGTTCCAAGCACTGTGTTAAGTTCTGTCATCTTCCCCTACAGACTGGAGATAGCCTACAAACTAGAGAAGGAGACAGACAAACGAGCAATTCCAATACAATGTAAACTGTGCCATATAAGGGGAGTATCGGGATTTTTATGGAATCCCATGCCTGGGGAAAGGGGATTTGTCAATGATTACTTCTCAGAAATGTTCCCTAAACAGAAGAGTAAAGAGTATTTCAGGTACAGGGAAAAGCAGGCGCAAAGACCTAAATGCAAGAAACTACATCAAAGGTTGGGCACGCTGGCTTACACCTGCAATCCCAGCATTTTGGGAGGTTGAGGCGGGCAGATCACCAGGTCAAGAGATTGAGACCATCCTGGCCAACATGGTGAAACCCCATCTCTACTAAAAATACAAAAATTAGCCGGGCATGGTGGCGCACGCCTATAGTCCCAGCTACTCAGGAGGCTGAGGCAGGAGAATCACTTGAACTCAGGAGGCGGAGGTTACAGGGAGCTGAGATCACACCACTGCACTCCAGCCTGGCGACAGAGCTAGACTCCGTCTCAAAAAAAAAAAAAAAAAAAAAAGCAAAACAGGCTCTGTACCATATGAGTATAACAATAGGAGGGAGTTAGTTTTGTGGTTTTAATGCACGTATTTTTGATTAATAGGAACGGGGCTGAGCAGAAAGCCATTTCACAAAGGTTAGGAAAGTATGTGCCTTCCTACACAATAACCGATTAAACATACGCTATGAGAAAAGTAGAGAGATTAAGAAACTTCTTGAAGATAAATCTGCAAATATTGACAATACTATTGATTAGCAAGTAACATGAGCTCATACACATAAGTGTATACCTGAAGTTAAAGACAATTTTTACTGTGGTAGCAGACATTTGCTACTGAAAAAGAACAAAACATTACCTATTTTTAAAGGTAAATATTATTTAAACACTCTATGATATTTCCAACGTTTAAAGTAATGGGAAAGCAAAAGAACTCCCAGATGGGCCAGGCGCGGTGGCTCACGCCTGTAATCCCAGCACTGTGGGAGGCCGAGGCAGGCGGATCACGAGATGAGGAGATCGAGACCATCCTGGCTAACACAGTGAAACCCCGTCTCTACTAAAAATACAAAAAATTAGCCGGGTGTGGTGGCGGATGCCTGTAGTCCCAGCTACTCGGGAGGCTGAGGCAGGAGAATGGCGTGAACCCAGAAGGCGGAGCTTGCAGTGAGCCGAGATTGCACCACTGCACTCCAGCCTGGGTGACAGAGTGAGACTCTGCCTCAGAAAAAAAACAAAAACAAAAACAAAACAAAAAACTCCCAGACACCTAATATATGTTTCATGTTCTTCTGAGAAAGCTTAATTAGGTTGGGCGTGGTGGCTCATGCCTATAATCCCAGCTACTCAGGAGGCTGAGGCAGGAGAATGGCTTGAACCCAGAAGGCGGAGCTTGCAGTGAGCCGAGATTGCACCACTGCACTCCAGCCTGGGTGACAGAGTGAGATTCTGCCTCAGAAAAAAAACAAAAACAAAAACAAAACAAAAAACTCCCAGACACCTAATATATGTTTCATGTTCTTTTGAGAAAGCTTAATTAGGCTGGGCGTGGTGGCTCATGCCTATAATCCCAGCACTTTGGGAGGCTGAGGTGGGCAGATCACCTGAGGTCAGGGGTTTGAAACCAGCCTGACTAACATGGTGAAACCCCACCTCTACTAAAAATACAAAAAAAAAAAAAAAAAAAATTAGCCAGGCGTGGTGGTGTGCGCCTGTAATCTCAGCTACTCAGGAGGCTGAGGCAAGAGAAACGCTTGAACCTGGGAGGCGGAGGTTGCAGAGAGCCGAGACCACGCCACTTCACTCCAGGCCTGGGCTACAGGGCAAGACTCCGTCCCAACCCCCGACACCCCCCCACCCCCCGAAAAAAGAAAAAGCTTAATTAGTGAGGCATGGTGGCTCATGCCTGTAATCCCAACACTCTGGGAGGTTGAGGCAGGAGGACTGCTTGAACTCAGGAGTTCAAGACCAGCCTGGGCAACACGGTGAGAACCCTGTCTCTACAAAAAAATTTTTTAAACATTAGCCGGGTGTGGCAGTGCATGCCTGTAGTCTCAGCTACTCGGGAGGCTGAGGTGGGAGAACTGCCTGACCCCAGGAGGTCGAGGCTATAGTGAGCCATGATTGAGCCACTGCACTCCAGCCCAGGTGACAGGGCAAGGCCCTGTCTTGAAAATAAAATAGGTTGGGCACGGTGGCTCATGCCTGTAATCCCAGCACTTTGGGAGGCCAAGGCGGGTGGATCACGAGGTCAGGAGTTCGAGACCAGCCTGATCAACATGGTGAAACCCCGTCTCTACTAAAAATACAAAAAAAAAAAAAAAAAAAAAAAATAGCCTGGTGTGGTGGTGTGCGCCTGTAATCCCAGCTATGTATTACAAATTTATATTATGTGGTTAGAACTTGACATGTAATACATGTAATACATAGAAGCTATGTATTACAGGCGCTATGGCTCACGCCTGTAATCCCAGCACTTTGGGAGGACGAGACGGGCGGATCACAAGGTCAGGAGATCGAGACCATCCTGGCTAACATGGTGAAACCCTGTCTCTACAAAAAATTAGCTGGGTGTGGTGGCGGGCACCTGTAGTGCCAGCTACTTGGGAGGCTGAGGCAGGAGAATGGTGTGAACCCGGGAGGCAGAGTTTGCAGTGAGCTGAGATCATGCCACTGCACTCCAGCCTGGGTGACGGAGCGAGACTCCGTCTTAAAAAAAAGAAATAAGGCCTATATCTATATTCTTTTCTTTCTCTTACATGGAAATAAACAGAGCAACTGTCATAACAGAAATAAGCATAACTGGTATTTACCTCTCTGCCTGTAAGGATATGTCTTGCCAATTTTACTTTTGCAAAATTCCCCTTGCCGATTGTTTTCAACAGTCTGTAGTTTCCGATGTGAGGTTGTTCATCTGCACAGGAAGCTATAGAGTTTCTACACCGAGCTCCTGAGCGGCTGGTACGAGAGGTAACTTCTTGACGCCCATCTCCATGTGACGTGTGCTGCAATACAGCATACACAAAGATAAGGAAATGAGAGAACACAGAGTACTTGCCAAGTTCTAAGAGCTTCTAGTTGAAGAAAAAACATTCCTACTTTAATTTTAATCTTAAAGTATCTAGCACTTCAAAGGAATTTAAACACATAATATAAATTTGAGGAAAATAAAAATTCTGAGACGAAAAATACCAAGTGTTGAAGTTCAATTGAGTGTTCAGGAAGAAATTAGATATTTTGCATACGTGGCTGTCATATAAAATAGGAGTAAAAGGGCTACCTTCTGGTTATACAGTGCTTAACTTTTCCATATGTTAGTAAGTGCACCTGCACACCTGAGCCTCACTACAGCCCGTGCAGCAGGGGAAAAGCTAATGTCACCATTCACTAGATAAGGATACAGCCACGTAACTGTTCAGGGGGAAATCCATAGAGAATCTGGATTCCCGATTTCCTTCCACACTACACTGCTAACAGTAATTCAAAACAACGTGCTTTACAGAAACAGCTAGACTGTGTGGCCCTTAATAGACGACCCTTGTTGTACAGATGAATAAAGTACTCAATACGCTTACTTAATAAAGTACTCAATATGTCTCTACCCTATGAAATATTCAGGCCCAAGAATTACACTTCTGTGTACACACTGTGTACATGGCTGTATGCGCAGGTATCCTGCTACTACTGCTCCCTTAGCCCCCACACACACTCAAAGGATTAGATGTCCCAATCCTTTCCCCATTGTGGCTGTGAACTCCTGCCCAAGGGAGGCTTCTCATTCCACATGCACTCACAGCCACTTTCCACCCCCTTTACACGTTTCTCTTTTCCAACTTTTTGTCCAGGAAAATGTCCTGTCTTTCTCTATATACCTATAAATCAAAACAAGCCTGATTTAACTAATAAACTGCTTTGTAATTTCCTCAAATCAAAGGAAATGAAACTCAGGTGTTTTAAAGTGAAAGTAAGCTTTAATACTTGCGCCATCTACCTCTGAATTTCTCAAAAGATGTCCTTTTCAGAATTTCCTCATTAGTCTCCATCTACTTCTTCATTATTTCTCTAATATTTTCACATTCACATACCAGGTTTGGGGATAGGCTCTTGTCTGTTTTACTCAGTTATCACATAATATGGCATCTCAACAACAATTTCTGTTTTTATTGCAAATGTCTATTTTAGATTAAACAGGCTTTTTATGACCTCACTGCAAATCTAGGCAACTTGTAAACATTGTTCCTCTAACAAAAATGATTCTGATTTCCATATTAGAACTTTGGGAAAATAGACCATTTATAAATATGGAGTTGATAAAAGACTAAAATGATAATAAAGCTTTGACACTAAGGCTTTAATACAAAAACAGGTAGATTTTGTTGTGCACAAGATGCATGCTGTTGTAATGCAAATTATTACATCAACTGCAATCTAGTTTTAAAAGAAGCTGGGTGATCATGTTTATGTTTATTTCTACATGATTTTAATTACACTAGAATTTAAGTTTCATGAAAACAGTAACAGGAATTTATTATTCCTTATATCTTAGAACAGCAGTTGGTACAAAACTGGTACTCAATAAATATTAGAATGGCCGAATAAATGATATAAATGCTAACCACTATAGTGTTCAGAAGGTTAAAAATAAGGGAAATTTCTCCTTTTTATCTTCTGAATTTCTTCATTCATTCATTGAATATTTACTGAGTGAGTTACACACACACACACATACAACCAGGCACTATTTAAGGTGTGGTAAAAAGCAGTGCATAAAGCAGTCCATGTCCCCATGAGGTATGTATCAAGTGGTTTTACTATCTGTGCAATGAAAACATATTCACTGAAATTATACTACTTGCCAAAATTTTTGTTAAAAAAGCTTTTTGCAATGTAAACCTATATTTTCAAATTTACATGTTTCATAAATTCAACCTTCATGTGTGAAAGCTGATCATACTAATTGGGTCATTCTATTCAT